>NC_080196.1:6441666-6763333 GCF_030028045.1 Hippopotamus amphibius kiboko | reverse complement strand
TGTAAACAAAGGACTACATGCTCAAGAGAAGAAAACAAAAATGGAAGAGTCAAAACAAACTAAACAAGCTTAATTTGTTTGAACATATTTTGTGCCCTTCATCATCCCCCGTGGTTTCCTGTTGTGAAATGATGCATTTTGTTTTCAAAATTACAAACTTGAGATTCAAAAGAAGGCATTTCTTACTATGAGGTCACATTCCAAGCATATTATCCTATGTCTATGTCTTATGTGTGGCTTTTGCCAGAAGAAAGACCCACTTTGTGTGCTTTTCTATTTTAGGGCCCTGTGATGGCTGAGCCATCTCGAGATTCTTTTCAGAGAGTTTGCTACTTGCCGAAATGCAGTGAAATATGCTGCCAATCAGCCAGTCATTCTGTCTATAGAATACAAGTTAAATTTTGTGACTTATAATTTTCCCACGAGTTTGGCTTTTGAGCTTAAAAGTGTCGACTATTTAGGATCTCTTAAAGGATCATTGTTTTATTTAGGACACAGAGGGTTTCTTGAAATGGGAAGAAATAGGCAATAGCTGTTCAACTCAGGAAAGTCATCTTCCAAAAGAAGAAGGAGCACAGATTGAGATCTCCTTTCATAATTATAACAGCAGCCTTAGCTAATAGTTATGAGTACTTATGAGGTGCCAAGGATGATTCTAAGAACTTTGCATTTATTAATTAGTACTTGTAAAACAAATCTGCATTTTTCATTATCCGACCTAAAAATATGGATTTCAATTCCACTTTTTATCAAGGATTAATAAGACTAAACTTTCTCCTTGAAACAAGTTCGATGAATGAGTAATGACTACATAGTCTTCTATTTTTACATTTCATGTAGAACATAAGTAATTGTTGTCACTTATGAGATGTAGAGTTTTTTAATTTTACATAAAATAAACAGTTATGAATCATTTTCAATTAGGAGTGTTGTAAAAACTCCCTTTAAAACTCAGAGAATAGTGCAGAGAAAGACAGTTGCCCATAATTCTCTGGTTTTAAGCATTGGCTTTGGTGTAGTAAAGCTGGGTTCAGGCCCCAGTTCTGTTACATTGTGTGACCGTCAGCAAATAATTAGCCTCTTTAAGCCTCCGTTCTGGATCTGCAAAATGAATAAAATAGCACCAACTACTGAGCCTTCCTCTGAGCTGTAAGTCAGTTTTAAAGTATGAGCAGAAGGTGGAACATTCTAGATGCTCAATAAAGCTACTTTCCTTATTGTTATTGAAATATGAACACAGTGGCATTTTCGGTTTTACCTTTATCTATGTCACGGGGTACATATAACTTGGAATCCTAATGTTTTCTTCGTGTTCTGTATTTCCAAACCAAAGTTTTCAAATTTCTGAAAGTGACTATTTTACATTTTGAACTACAAAGATAAGACCACTCACCTCAGATTCTCTTTTGGGCGCTGGAATACTAGTTTGAAAGTTGTCTTCCTTGGAGCATCTTGGTTCTTTCCAGGCAGTTGGGGGCAGGTGGTTGGACATCATCGATGCAGGTTTTGGGTTTGGGTGTTCCCTGCAAGGGTTCTATTTCTTTTAATTTTACCTTTGGTGACATGAGTTAGTATCCCAAGTCCCACTAAGCATTATTGCATTTCTTTGCAACAAAATAGTCTAGTAGAAGAAGGACAGGCTGTAAAGTCAGCAAAACCTGGGTTGGCACTGTGGTTTGCTTGCTTCCAGGTCAATGGACTTGGGGGAACCACCTGCTTTCTCAGTGTGTCAGTTTCCTCATCTACAGAATGAAGTTACTAAAACTCACATTTTAGGGCTGGTGTAAGAATGGCAGGAAGCAATTATATAAAGTTCTTGGCATTCCTTCACTGTACACCAAAATCACAATTATTTACAAAGTCTTTTTGTTATAGTTATACATGCATATAAATGTATACATACATATATAAACACACATGTATTTGTAAATATAAAACAGAAACAAGAGACAACATTACTTTTCAAGGCACTGGATGCATGGCTTTTCAGGCTCAAAAACATAAAGAGACACGACCTATGAAAGAATGACTTTGCTAAATGAAATTTTCTGTGGATCAAACTGAACGATATTGATTCAGTCAAGCATGGCAGAGCCCCCTGAAATAATGAACCTTTCAAAGTTACACATTTATTCAAAACTTATATTTAATTGGAAACATAAAACATCCAAAAAGCTCTAAGTAACTTGTCCCTCTCTATTAGCTGTGTGTATCTATCGATTATCAGACTTTATCAGTTCTGTTCCAAAGGCGCATCTTGGTGGTCTCTGAATAAGAGGTATATTTTCTTTATAGTATCAATGTCTAGTTAAAGTTCAATTGCTTGTTAGTTCCATTTGTACAACAGATGGTAATTATTTCAGATAATACAATGCTGCGTATGTAAGATTAACAAGCTTGAAGTTCCAAGTTGAAAGTAAGAAATTTGATTCGTTTGTCAAAAGGCATAAGCTCTTTGAGTTTATATGAGAGTGAGTATCATGAAATACAGTGGTTTTCAATGGGGAATTGCCATCCCTGGGACATGTAGGATATGTGTGGGGTCATTGCTGGTTGTCACAATGATTAGAGGGTACTGGTAGCATTGAGTGAGCAGAAGCCAGAGACTTAGTTATCACTACATGGTGTGGTTCAGTCCTGCCCCAAAAGGAACTGCCTGTGTATCACACGACTTCTGGTAGCCTTGCTGGAAATTCACATAGATAGACATCTGTTCATCTGAACCTAGAGGCTAGCTCAGGTAACATGTGAACAAAAGCCTATTGTTGTTTTCTCTTATGTTTTTTAACTCAGTTTTAATCTACATTGAACATTCTAGGAATACAACTGCCGCATAAGTTGAGATATGATGTCACTTTGCTTCTCTTGGAAAATTACCATAACTTGTTCACCATTTTAGAAAATCACACCCCTTTGACCGCAGTACTACCCTTCATCATTCAGTCATGAGTACAGACCGTCTGTATCATTTACATTTGAAGCTGTGGCATTCAGGGCACTTCAGCTGTAAGCATCTGACTTCTTTGTAACGTCTTCTAATATTGTTGTGTCCGAGTATTTATATAATAAAATGCGTGTTATTTTACTGTAAAATACTTTCTCTTTATTACACCTTTATATTAAACTTTTAGCTTTGTACTAAATATTTCACTGCATTTTTAGGCAGCTTATATTATCTGTGAATTTCATTTCAGGATGATAAGAGAGGAATTACAAAACAGCCATTTTTAAATCGAGTGCTAAGTCAGGCGGGGCTGCCAGCTGCTCATGCAGTCTATATGCAGCTCTAGAGTGAGTGACGTTCCTGGGTTCCAATTCAGTTTTGCCATCTAGTAGCTACATGACCTTAGGCAGTTCCCTTAACAGGCAGAGCTACAATAACTCACCTGCAGAAGAAGATCAATGAAAGAACTTGCCTTACGTATTGTGGAAAAGATTGCATGAGTTTCTCCGAGTGAGGCTTGACGTCATGTCAGTGCTCAATGGACGCCACCTGTGACTGCGTTCATCGTGGGAATCTTCGCTTACTATAGCCTGAGATGAATAACACTGCTCACTTTTTCTTCATCATTTTGTTTGTGTGGATTTTTTTTGCTTCAAGATGATCTCTATCATGTAGCCTCCTTGAGGCCATGGTCAAGAACATGATGGAGATAATGACCTCCATGCAGGCTGCTGGGTATTTTTCCAATTCCAATCTTTCATCATCCTGTTAGGAGCTATGTGGTCATATTTTGGGGGAAAATGACTGCTTGGGATGCCATCTTGAGAGCTCTCTGAAGAGTGGGAAGAGTGCATATGAAAAGAACAGTTAAGGGGAAGATATCCTACGAGATCTAGTGGCTGCCTGAACCAAGGCGGTGGTTGTGGAGACATAGGGAGGAGTATACTTTCATAAGAGATACTTAGAAGTAGCAAATACAAGTGCCAGGACTTTGTAATAGATTAACTTATGATGTCATCTGAGGTAGTGGGGAGTGTCCAGTTTGACACCAAATTTCTATTTGTAAATCTGGCTGAATAGGGAATCCTTAAAAGTATTAATATGAATGAATTGGAACAAATTAAACTGGCAACTATAAATATGGCTTCATAGGACCATGTGGCGAATAAATAAGCTTAAAAATATAAAGCTGTTATTAGTATACTATTTCGCACCAATCAGCATTCACTAAATGGTAGCTATTATTATTATTAAGTAATAACAATAATAGATAACAGGTAATAATTTACAAAAATTCAAAACAATCTCAAGAGTTGAGAATTTATCTGGTTCACTAACTTTCTCTGAATGTTTCTCTTCCTCACCAGAAAGAACATGACGAATGCTTGCCTACTTTCCTGAACTCAGACTAAGAGAAGGGTGATTTTACTTTACAACTGATGCATTTATTAAATGATTTATATATCTATCTGCCATTCTTACCAAGTACAGTAAGAAAATAAATTATTTTTTAATCCAGATTTTTTCAGAAGTTCTTGTCTTTTTAAAAAAAAAAATTAAGCATCATGTTTATTCGAACTTGGCACTAAAAGAGAAACACACTTTCAAAGAATTATTTTCCCTCAAAAACTCTCTGTGCATGACATTGCAGGTGGGGCTGACATGGCTGGATAGAAGACTAATAAATACTTCCTGATTTTAATTGCTTACAATCCTCTTGCTAACGGAATCTCTTACCCTCCTTATCATTGGTTATCTTTTCTTTTAATTTGCATATAAGTCTCAAGTTATACAGTAATTATTACTCTAAAGAATCAGGAGGAAGAAGAAATCATTATGGAGAGCAGTAGACAGGGAGGCTTTATGGAGCCACTAGACTTTGGTTTGACCCTGAAAGTTACCTAAGACTTAAATATACGAAGATAACTGAAGACAGCATTCTGTTTGGCAAACAGGAGAAAGACATCACTATATATAGAGCATTCCTTTTGCTAGGAAGTCTGGCCATGCTAGTGTTTACATCTGGAAGGGGACCAGTGCGTGGGGACGGGAACTGGGGATAAAAGCACTTATTAGTTACCTTGGTGATTTGAGGAAAGAAACTTTCTAGAAAACACACAATAAATTTCTTCTTAATGCCTTCCAGTATTTAAGGGGGACCCTATGGTATCCTGAGCCCCACCCACCAACCCTATGTCTATTGTCATTACCAGAGTTTAGTTATTCACAGATACTGTGGCTCAGGCCAATGTCATCCACTTTTTTCTGTGCACTATTATTTAGCACCTGCCAAATATTAAAACCTACGTTAATCATGCTAAGCTCCTTCCCACTAGAAGCTCACCATCTAAAATAGGAGGCAGATGCATGACGGTTTAATGTCGTGGCATAACCATTATGAGTATAGGAGGATATAAAGAGCAAACCCTCCTAGCTACTCAAGAATGTGCCAGGAAGACTTCATGGAGGAAGTGAAGTCCCATCCCCTGGGAATGCAAGGAGATATATAACACAGTGGGAAAGCAATTTAGTATTTTTGATTGCTAGAACATAAAGTATATTTATGGAAAGAGAAAAAGATAAAGCTGCTTTAATCTAACATGGGCATTGTGATTTCTTTTAACAGCTTTATTGAGATATACTTGACATGCTATACACTAGTATATTTAAAATACATAATTGTTGGGGAGTTCCCTGGTTGCCTAGTGGTTAGGATCCCAGTGGTTAGGGCCACTGCCATGGCCCAGGTTCAATCCCTGGTCAGGGAACTGAAATCCCACAAGCTGCACGGTGTAGCAAGAAAAAACAAAAACAAAAAAAACCCCCATAACTCCACAACTGTTAAGTTTTGACACATCTATACTAGTGAAACCAACCTCACAAATTAGTGAACATATCCACCAGCCCCCAGCGTTTCATCAAATCCCTCTGTGAGCACTTTCCCTCAGCCCTCCTTATCTCCCATCACCAAGCACTGCTTTATATCACTGCAAGTTAGTTTCCATTTTTTAGGGTTCTACAAAAATTGTGTCATGCAGTATACTCATTTGTTTGCACAAATACTTTGAAATCTAGCCACTTTATTGCAGGTACCAATCATCCATTCCTTTTCAGTGCTGAGCAGTGCTCTGTGTGTAACACAACTTGTTTATTCACTCATCTGATGGACGTTTCATTTTTTTTTTCCAGCTTTGGCTTATTGCAATAAAGCGACTATGATCTCCTAAGTATAAGTCTCTGTGTGCATATATATCTCTTTTCTCTTGAGTAAATATCTAGACGTAGAAGGGCTGTCGTGAGGAAAGTGTACACTTAACGTATTAAAAAGCTGACAAACTGCCATGGTAGGCCCACCATTTTTCTTTCCCACTAGAGGTGAACAGGGTTCCATCTTCCACGTCATTGCCAATGGTTAGCAAAGTCCACCTTCTTGCTTCTAATTCTTCTAATATGAGTGTAGTGGCACCTTATTATGACACTAACTTGCATTCCTCACAATTAATGACATTATCCTCTTTTCATGTGCTTATTGGCCACTCAAATGTCATCTTTGGTGAAGTGTTTGTTTGGATCTTTTGTCCATACTTTATAAGGATGTCTTTTTCTTTTTGAGTTTGAATCTTCTTTCCATATTTTAGATACAAGTTTTATATCAGATAGATGATCTACAAATATTTTCTCCCAGTTTGTGGCTTGTCTTTCTTCTTTTAATAGTGTCTTTCAAAGAGCAAAGTTTTTAATTTTGTTGAATTCCAATTTTGTCAACTTCTTCCTTTTCCATGGTAGTCATATTTTTGGTGTCATAGCTAAGAAATCCTTAAATGAGGATCTCTGGGAATAGGACCCAGGCATTATTATTTTTAAAATCTCCCCAAGTAATTCCAATGTGTAGCCAAGTTTGGGAACCAGTGTGGCATGTCAGTGCTTCTCAGACTTTAAATATGAATTCAACTCATCTACAGATCTTAAAATGAAGGTTCTGATGCAGCGGGACTGACATAGGGCCTGAGATTCTGCACTTACAACAGCAACAACAACAACAACCAAAACATAAAGCTGATGAGGCAGGCAGAAGCCAGACAAAGGAGAATTGTGAGTACCATCTTAAGGAATTTAGGAATTTTAGTTTGATTATTTTGGCATTGAGAAGCCATTGAAGGGTGTACAGTAAGTGAATAGCATGACTGTGTCTGGGTTTAGAAAGATCATTCTAGTAGCAAATAAGGAAAGACTGGTAAAAGATGAGACTTGAATCAGGGACCATTTGGGCATATATTCTGTAATTCAAGAGAGAAATGAAGAGTATGAAGTGAACATCTCAAATAAAGGGGCTGGATGTGAAAGGCATTTAAGACAATTGTGTCATTGACTGAATATGAAGGTGAGGGGAAGGATGAAGCCTAGAATAGCTTTGGACCCTGGATGATTTGAGGTGTTATCACATTTTTCAATATAAGAGGAGCAGTGTTGGGATTGGGGCTTCACTGGCTGACGCAGATGTTGAATTCAGACCTATTAAGGTTGAGGAGCCTCTGAACCATTCAGGAGTAGGTATTCAATAGACCATTGGTTAAAGGGGTCTTGAGTTCACGAGAAAGACGTGAATGGGAAGCCTGTATTTGGGGATTAGCAGGTGTAAGCATGGTTGATGCCATCTGAGGGGATGTTATTGCCCATTGAAGATATAGAACATGAAAATCAAAACAGACCTAAATGTGACCACTTTGGAGGTCACTAATGTCAAGCTTCAGTGGGATGAGGGGCAGAAGCCTGAGTACAGTGGATTGAAGGGTGAAGGAGAGCCTCTGTCTTCAGGGTCCTTACTGATCACCTTGCAGGGTAATTATCAGGTTATAAGTGCCGATTGCCTGCTATACGGTCCTGAGCACCCGGGACTGTCTTTCCAGAGTGCCAGTTGGGAACGACTCCTTTCCCCCATCCCTCTGGCTGCTGGAAGCACTGTGGGATGTAAAGTATAGGACCAACTGTCACATACTCCAAATCAAAGGTGAAGGAGGAAAAGAACCTCCATGAGCACGTCTCCCGAAGGCACAGTGCAGAAATGCTCTTTCTGAAGCTTGTTTTTTAAGACTTTTCCGTGTGATGACCTTGGCCTTCTGGCTCAGGGTCAGAACAATATTCTTGTAGGAAAAGGGTTGACCCAGATTTCAGAAGTGTCTCCCCCACCAGGCTTATTTCCACAGCCACACTTCTTCTATCTTTCAAAGAGCGTGCCCTACCCTAACGTGGACTTGAACGCTGGGTTTGAAAGATCAAGGGCAGCCCTCAAGCCACACCAAACACAATCTGAAACATTCCTATTTTGTTTTGATTGTTGAGACAAATCCTGAATTGCCATGTGGATGTAAATGCTAGTATCACGGGAGAAATAGGTCTCCAAGTTGATAATTTAGACTAAGCACACAGCGGGTTTCTAGATTGCTTCTTCCTCTTTATTTTCCCCTCCTAGTATATGTTGTCTTTGTAGCTTTTAAGGCAATGTCTGAGAGTAAGTAGGTCGTTTCATTTAGTCTTGGTAAGGTGAGGGCAAAGTTTCTGAGTATTTCGTCACTATATTCCAGCCTGTCAAAGCGTGTGTAAACTGAGCACTGAGGCGACTGTGAAAAGGGGGCTGTGAATCTTTAAAGGAAACTGCAAGGGAAACCCTAACCTCTCTTAATTTACATATGGTGACATTTTGCAGAAATATTGAAACATTAGCAGTGACATAATGAAATTCTGCCTATCAGCCATGGAAGGAATAATGTTACTGTAAAGGTAACCCGGCCACAGTTTGTTATCAAGAAAATATTCTTGCCAAGAAACATATATTTAGTGAGGCATGATAAGGAGGGACTTTTTCCCCTGTTTATATTTTCTCTCCTGGGCTATCCATCTTCCTCTACAGATTTACTGCGTGATCACTCCCTTCACATGCTAATTATGTGCAGGTCTGGTGAATTTGTTAGTGGTGACACTTCTGGGACCCAGTGGGACTGCAACTCATTATGTGGCAATGTCCAGATATATCAGATATTATTAGCTGTCATTAATCTGCTGTGGAAACACTGAGTGCTAAACTAGAAAGAGAGCAGAAAAGGGCATGCAAATGAAGTCTGAGAACGGCCTGAACCCCTAAAAGGTCAAAAGAGAAATCAGTCAGAGAGCGGCAGCAACCAGCAATGGACACCACTTTGCTCCTGATTTTTCATCCGAATAGCTAGCAAGGTGCACAGGCAGAAGGAGCCAAGAAGCATCCCTCAGCCATTTGTTATTTTAATACCCCTTGTGGCCATTTCACTGGCACTAACCTTTACTGTAATTATGTACAATTATCTGAACCTGCTATCTCATCGGAACCTCAGAGAAACACCAGAGGTAGGCATTTGACCATAGGGCATATTTCAGCTCCAATTTTGTACACTATTTCCTAGGACAATGAATTTTGAAATACAAAGCTTGTTGTTGTTGGTTTAGTTAGCATGGCCTTTGAACTCCTGGCTTAAACTGTTTCCTCCACTTGGAGGGTCTGGTCTGTATCTGCTCCCCACCCCACCCCATCTCTGCATGCCCAAATTATAATCGTTCCCTTAATGCTCAGCTAAAACCCATGTAATCTCACTATCATCTGAACTGCCATGAGACCTTTTCATATTTTAATGATATATAAACTCTATAACATATTCTCTATAGGTATCTTTTTATCTGTCTATCTATGCATCTACCTAGTTATCTAACTCCCATCAGTAGGTCATAAATCTTCAGAAGCTGAGAAAGTCAAAATCATCACATTTGGGGCTTTGAGTCTTAAGATGCTTTGGATCTATTAAGAATCATGCAAAATTAATTTTTATAAAAGGTACAGAAAATCACATATAGAAATGATTATATAACGGAAGTGTGCATCATATAGGTATGTATATATTTTACATATTCGACAGGTACTCATAAATGCACATGCATGCAGTAGAACACATAAAGAGAGCAGCAGCTTACATCGTACATTAAAATGCTTCATTTTCTCTACTTTCCTTCATTCTTTGTTGCTGTAAGAACTTATCTACTTCTTCTCTCTAATCCATTTTTCAGTGATTCCATAGTCTCTAAGCAATAGCCCACCCTCACAGCCTGAGAGTTGCTCAGAGCGCCAATTCAGATGCCTTCTATACTATTTAGTGTTCATTTTCTCTACACTTCACGTTGTTTATATTGTAAAGAAAGGCCTTGCAGGGATTCCTAGGATTGTGCTGAATATTTTAGTCCATCCGCTAAGCAACCTTTATGTTGCCAAGTTGTGAAGGACCCCAGAGCATTCGTAAATGTGAGTTGACTGAGGCTGTAATTTTTTCTTCATCAATGATTAGCTTCCTAGCGGGAGCAGACATCATTAGTACTCCACCCACATCTCTTGCATTTCACCCTCAAAGGCACTGGCAGACAGTCCTATTCAAGCCAGAGGCTTCCTGCATTCTCCTGCCCCAGAGCATTCTCTGGCTAAGGAAACAGCCAGAAGTTTCAGGGAGTTAAGTCCCAGGAGTAGCCCTCAACAAATGAGAGATGGGAGTTGGTGGATAAATACACCGGCTTCCCTGAGCTTCTGGGGTGTATCTAAGTTATGTTCTACTTAGTATCTGAAAGGGTCTCTGGTGGGACTAAGCTTAGTTCCCAATCATGATAACCCTCTTATTCTGATATCATTCCCTTCCTGACTTCTTCGCTATGTCTCCATGCTTCCTGTGACACCACTCAAAGAACTCTATGGACCAAAATCCTGACTTAGCATCTGAGATTGAGGGCACACAAACTGAAATAGCATCCTAGAAAGCCGACCCTCACGATGGCATTCTGGAATTGGATCACCCACTGATAGGGTGGTAGCAGTGTTTCATCCTGGAGATGAGTCAGGTGCTGAAAACTCTTGTGTCACAATGACTAGCTCTCTCACCCCTGTTGGAATACAGTGCAGTACGGATGAAGGGGAGGTGTCAGCACTTACACAGTCATTCTAAGGATCACTGAGTTGGCTGAGTTTTGTCAATTACTTGATAAAAACCGTATCAAATTACTTTGTTAAAAACCTTGATAAGAGGTAATGATATCTTCATCCAACTATCACTTCAGAGTACACTGTGAAAGTCAGAAGACCTCATGGCAGGGTTTAAAGAGATCCTTATCCTGCACCTAGAGAACAGACCATAATGAAGTCAGACCCACGATTTGATCACTGATGGTGGGGCTAACAAGGATACTCAGTTTATAGCCCTGGAAAGTTCTCCATAGTAAAGTCGGGTCTAATAGGGAAGGAGAGGTCCCTGAGACCTAAAATAAGACATTTGGGTGGTGCACTTGAGAATCTTTTATCCCAAGAATCACATGAGTCATAGAAATGGTGCCCTCTGCATGGGGGCCACACAAAGACCTCACATAAAATAGATGCCTCATAAAATACTGCTCTTTTCCTTCAAGATATGCCCCCATCTCACCTTATTATTTCTAGGTCAAGAATTAGGGCTTCCCTGGTGGCGCAGTGGTTAAGAATCAGCCTGCCAATGCCGGGGACACAAGTTCGAGCCCTGGTCTGGGAAGATCCCACATGCCACAGAGCTACTAAGCCCGTGTGCCACAACTACTGAGCCTGCGCTCTAGAGCCCTCAAGCCACAACTGTTGAGCCCATGTGCTGCAACTACTGAAGCCCACGCACCTAGAGTCTGTGCTTCGTAGTGAGAGAAGCCACTGCAATGAGAAGCCCGCGCACCACCAAGAAGAGTAGCCCCCGCTCACCGCAGCTAGAGAAAGCCTGTGCTCAGCAAAAAGACCCAATGCAGCCATAAATAAATAAATGAATTTAAAAAAAAAAAGAACTAGAATTAGTTCTCAGCTTGGCTAAAATAAGGAAGTAATGTTCCTACTTGGGAAGAAATGGCATATTCACCAGTCCTGAGTAGTATGTACTGGCAGGAACAGAAGGAATATGGATGAGAAGAAAGGAAAATGTGGACACAGGAGGTCCTTAACATAAGGCTGCAGAGAGGGGAGGTTATTACCGTTGGGGACTTTTTTGTGACTTAGGGTGTAACATGCTGACAAGGATAGCTGAGCCTGTCTTAATCCAATGATGGGATGGCTGCTTGTAGGCTTGGGGATGACTTTGGCCTGAAAAAAATAGGCGGGAATAGATGGCTTAGGAAGGTGGGCATTGTGGACTGGATCCGCTACAGAAAGTTAGCAAACCTGCCAGCCAGCTTTGTTCACAGAAAGGGCCCCATAGGTGTTGGCAGAGCTGATGCTTTGCAACCGGGATCCCTAAGTTCAAGGGGGATGGCAAGACGTTAGGCAAAAGTGTTCTCCTGAGGGTTATAATTTAGACTTGTATCCTTTCAAAGTATTTACCACAGTTCTTTATAAATGGTTGGGAGGACATTCTCTCTTATTGTAGGGAGTAAGATCACTCAATTTTGTGATCTTTTCCTTGTCTTCTGGCTCTAAATTTGAACGATTCTCTTAAAATACAAGTGATAAACTTCTTCGCCCCATACTTTCTTCTCCTCTTCCTGTTCCTCAAGACTTCTCCTAGTGTCCCTTTTCTTTCAATATCCCCTTACTTCTTGCCTTGCCTGCAGTACCTTAACTTTCTCTGGAATATCAGACTCTCATGCAGTCCCTACAGGCTGATCACTGAAATAGGCCAGAGCCTATATGCTTAGGAACTAGCCCCTTGAGTTGCTTTCCTACCTGTAGTCTCAGTATGATTTTAATTCTATAGCCAGTCCTATTATTGTCAGATCATATATCACTCACTTCTCTAGAATTAAGTCATGCTTCTGGATATGGAATCCAGAGCCTAACCACTATAGATTGCTTTTATTTAGTTCTCTAATCTCTTCTGCCAGGTTCAGCCTAAGGCCTGAAGTTCTTTTTAAGGTTTCTCCATTTAGATTTCCCTTTACTCTACTGCCAACCCATTATTTTAGTTAAGTGGATGATGCTTTAGTCTAATGTTTTCCTAATTTTTTTTTCTTTTTACCAACTATATGTTGCCTTAATACAACATCCAATATTCGACTCTATTTGGGGCAGCATCCAACTTCTGGCAGCCTTTTCTTCTGAAATATTCTCCTCTAAACTAAAAACCTGGGTTATGCTGTTTATAGACAGATCTTCCCAAACAATGACCAAAACCATCCTAACTTCTGTATAGGAAACTACCCAAGTGTCTGGCTTCTGTCTGTTCTCTGCAAATTCTGGAAGTAGGACTATAATAGTCTAAGTTCAGTGCAGAAAATAGAGATCACTCTAGATAGTTTAAGCAAAAAAAGGGGACTTTCAGAAATAGAGAGGATGGAGGAGCAGGAAATAAGGAGGCAGCTCTAGAACTCTAAGACAAAACAGGTGCAATGCAAGAATCAGGAAGCCATGGCAATGCTCAGACTGGCTTTTCCAAATGTCTCTCAACAGCTCCATTCCACGGTCTTCCTCGGTGTCAGAATCAACATCAAGGAGATAGTCTCTGCATCACCTTTACCTTTTGGATCTTTTGCAGGTACGTCTAATTAGAGATACATCATTCCTACCCAGAACCCTGGTTTAAGAGAATCTAGGAAGTGCAGGTTTTAGCTTTTAGTCCCTGTAGCACCGGGGAGAATATACAAAGGAGGTAGGAATGGATGCTGCCTGCCAATCTACCTTATCAGACACAAGGACTGAAGATATGACCTCCTCCCATCTTCATTCTCTCCCTTCCCCCACCTGAGTGCTCTGTGGGTAAAACTGCCTTCCTCTGAACTGCCTCTGCTGCAAGGACAATAATCCTTCACCCTTTTCCCTTCCACCCCAACTCATTCCTCTTTGCTGTTCACTATTTTCTAGAGGCCCACAATGCTTTTTACTCAATTCAAGTCAAATATCTTCCATGATACTTAAGAGAGACCAGCTTTGTATCAGGAATTCAGAGTTCCTAGCCAGTAACTGTTTTTCTCCCTTGGATAGCACTTGCTTATTCCTCTTTTATTAAACAATCAAGAAAAAGTATAAACTTGAAAGGTCCCTCTTCTCTCACACTATGATTCTCAATTTAATTCCAAATGTCTGATGTACAGTTTAAGGGCTCACAAAAAGACACTAAAGAGTGCGCTACATGGTAAATGCGTTCATTAAGACTGCCATAGTATTATTTTCTCAGTTGTATATGCATGTACCCCTAGGTGTTGTCCAGATGCCTTTACCAAATTGTTCTTTTTGAGACGTCCTTCATCTCGCTCATTTGAATATCCAAGTGCGGGAGTCTCTGCTATCTGCCTCGAAAAATTCCTCAATGAACCTGGCTTGCCTAGACAGGATTGAGAGAGTCATTCACAAAATACACATATGTGAAGCTTGAGTATGTTTTAAATTCTTTTTAAAATCTTATTTTCTTTATAGTTCATGCACATCCTTTTACTTAAAAATGACGCTGTAGATTTGAGCATGTCATTTAAGCAAATTATGTGCCGTTTAAATGAGAACAATGACAAAATGTAAAATGCACATATAAATGTGGGGTCAAAGTAAGAACAAGAAAAACAGAATGTGCTAAATAAATATCCAGGGTGATGCTTCCTGTATGTTAGTTATGAGAATTAAATATTAAATATCGTGGACTAAATCCACACATATACACCCTATAAGTAAAGAAGAACCAGCCTAACTAAACACCTCCAAAGGCTATAAAATATTAGGTATTTCTTTGACTCAAAACCTGGAGTAGCTTTAAGTTTAAGGTCACGAGCTGAAATGCCTATAGAAGCCAGAAAAGTGGCCTAAATGAGTGACGCTGATGAGGTGAAAAATGAAATATTAGTTGACACTCAGTCTCAATACTGAGGATTAGTAAAGAATGACAGGGGCTGTGGCGTACTGAGGGCTCAAATAAGGTCTAAAGAGATTAACTGCTACTCGGGGAGGCAAGCTCACTATTTCCAGAACTTCCAATTTTTCAAGAGAAACCAAAATTATGGATTTCTATGTAAAATGTCCTAACTTTTAAACTTTGTGATCAATGTATTTATAAACAACAACTGTAACTGTAGCCTCGCATACCTATACCAAGGCTGGGTGTGGCTTGGGGATACCAGATTTTAACAACTTTCTTAAGTTTTCGCCAGGATGTAGGCAACTCTGGGATGAGGCATATCTATCTAGAAAGAACAATTAATTGAGGAGCTGTGCCTAGGTTCTCCACTCGCAGCCCTTGACACACTCCTTCAAGTCTCTCTTTAATATCATTTGCTCCAGGAAGGCTCCTCTTACCAACCCCTGCACCCCAGTCTAGGTGCGGCGCTCCTTTGTACTCCCAGTGTAACCTTGACATCCGTTGTCAAAATCCTGATTAAAGTTATGATTACTATTGGCTTAACTGTCCATCTTCCTGGCCTGACTAAAAATGCAATGTGCATCATCATCAGAGAAATGCAAGTCAAAGCCACAATGAGGTATCACCTCACACCAATCAGAATGGCCATAATCACAAAGTCTGGAAACCACAAATGTTGGAGAGGGTGTGGAGAAAAGGGAACTCTCCTGCACTGTTGGTGGGAATGTAAGTTGGTACAGCCACTATGGAAAACAATTTGGAGGTTCCTTAAAAAACTACAAATAGAACTACCATATGATCCAGTAATCCCACTCCTGGGCATATACCCAAAGAAAACCATAATCCCAAAAGAAACTTGTACCATAATGTTTATTGCAGCACTATTTACAATAGCCAGGACATGGAAGCAACCTAAATGCCCATCAACAAACGAATGGATACAGAAGATGTGGCATATATATACAATGGAATATTACTCAGCTATAAAAAGGGATGAGATGGAGCTATATGTAATGAGGTGGATAGAACTACAATCTGTCATACAGAGTGAAGTAAGTCAGAAAGAGAAAGACAAATATTGTATGCTAACTCACATATACGGAATCTAAAAATGGTACTGATGAACTCAGTGACAAGAACAAGGAAGCAGATACAGAGAATGGACTGGAGAACTCGAAGTATGGGAGGGGGCAGGGGGTGAAGGGGAAACTGAGACGAAGCGAGAGAGTAGCACAGACATATATATACTACCAACTGTAAAATGGTTAGTGGGAAGTAGTTGTATAACAAAGGGAGTCCAACTCGAGGATGGAAGATGCCTTAGAGGACTGGGGCAGGGAGGGTGGGGGGGGACTCGAGGTGGGGGGAGTCAAGGAAGGGAGGGAATACGGGGATATGTGTATAAAAACAGATGATTGAACCTGGTGTACCCCCCAAAAATAAAAAAAATAAAAAAAAATAAAAAAAAAATAAAAATAAAAAAAGAGGAGAGATTCCCGCATGCCACGATGAAGATCCTGCATGCTGCAACTAAGACCTATGCAGAAAGAAAGAAAGAAAGAAAGAAAGAAAGAAAGAAAGAAAGAAAGAAAGAAAGAAAGAAAGAAAGAAAGAAAGAAAGAGAGAGAGAGGGAGGGAGGGAGGGAGGAAGGAAGAGAGAGAAAGGAAAAAAGAAAGAAAAAAATATTTTTTAAAAAATAAAGTATAAAAATATTTGAAAGTCAATGGCCTGGCCCTTATGCAGTCTTTTTCCCAGGGATAGCCTGTGAGGCAGGCCTTTTGCTGGGCAGTGTTGTTGGCCCGCAGGTAGAAAACCTACAGGCAAGGGGAGAAGGAATCTCCAGTGAAGAGTCTGGGCCACTTGGTCCAATAACTACTGTGTACTCAGAGAATCTCCTTCCAGTTTCAATTTTAAATGTTCTAAGGTGAACTTTTAGAAGAATAGCATTTTCTTTTAGCATGAAGACTCTTCTGCTTAATGTGTTTTTCTTTCTCCTATGAGTTTCAGCAAATGTAAAGCAATAACCAAGGAAAGACATGAGACAAAAGTAATTATCTTGGTTTGTTAGGGTATAAAATAAAACTCCTTTCATTATGTAAAAAAAAAAAATGCAATGTGCAGGGCTTTTGTTTATCCATCATTTTATCCTCACTCCCTAGAATAAGGATTGCATACAATAGATGCTTAATAAATATATGATGAATAAATGAACACATGATACATAAAAGATGCAATATGGGAATTAGTAGTTACCTTGTTCTATGGATACAACTATGCTACACAGCATAAAACA
Source organism: Hippopotamus amphibius kiboko (assembly GCF_030028045.1). Classification (NCBI taxonomy): domain Eukaryota; kingdom Metazoa; phylum Chordata; class Mammalia; order Artiodactyla; family Hippopotamidae; genus Hippopotamus; species Hippopotamus amphibius. The sequence goes on along the minus strand of NC_080196.1, from coordinate 6,746,246 downwards.
GAGAATAGGAAGATTACTGTATACAAGGTAAAGCACATTAGCCTTTAAAAAGCTAAGTTTCAAGTCTGAATGATCAAAATTGATGTATGTATTTGGATATATAATCAGGTTTTGAAGTTATTTAAGAATCTTCACTGTAGCTTCGAAGTGAATATCTATGGGATTATGAGGTCAATTATTTTACTTGGGTTCCTCTGTTAGTTTATTTCTAGATTTGAGTAATGTTTTCTTGCTGAATTTAGTGCCCAATTGACTTCATTGGCTAAATTGGTAACAAAAGGGTTTTGGAAAAAAGTCTGGATCTTTCCTCTTCCTTGAAAGTTTAAGGTAAATCTGCCTTAGTTCATATTCATATGTAGCAAGTGAAATGAAATTAGTACTCAGGAAACTCTCAGATTCATTTCATGGGACTCATTTGTGTAGCAAGTTATTCCAGGAGGTTTTTGAAAGTATTCACGCACAACGTTTCATCATCACCATTGGACCATTCAGCTGACCTAATTTCCCAGTCCTGTTTTTATTTTCCAGTGCTTCTAATTGGCCCAATTGTATCAAAAATTACACTTGCTGTTTTGGAGAAAACAGTTTGTAAATCATTGTGACAGCCTCTTTTAGGTTTCAAAATCAAAATAATTGAAAAAAAATTGTTTACAACTTAGTCATTTCTCTTATGGGTTAGGGTCTGAAGCACTAAATTAAATGAAATGAGCTACTTCGTTTATTCTCTGGTGATTTTCTGCCTTAAATGAAAGAAAAAAATTGATAACAGGTACCAAGACTATCGCATATTACACAAAAAACACATGCAATTAAATTCTGTGGTTTATGGCCCCCGATCATCCTAATATTATTTGATAATAAATAACCTTAGTGCAGAGAAAAGTTAAAGTACAAATGCACTCTAGTTGTTTAGGGAAAGAATGATTCAACCAAGGCAGCCAGTTTCAAGAGAGTTGTTGCAGTAATCTAGCCATGTGGGCCCCAATCTGAATTGTTAGAAAGGAAAGAAAACCTGTTCACATATTGCCTCAAATGGTTTATTAGCTGCTGTTATAAGCCGCAGTGTTGATTATAAGAATTATATAGGACTTCAGTTTCTGTCCCTTAAAACTTCCCAAAAAATGTTCCCTCACTTTGCTTAAGATGAATATTTTGCATAAACAATCAAAGCAGATTGTTTCACAATCAGTAATAAGAGAGAAGATAGAACAGAATGGTCACATTTGGCAACCGTGAATGAACCTGGCTTGAAATTCCTTGTCCAAGGAAATCATCTTGCACAAAATGCATGCATATGTCTGGCACAAAAATATTATCGAAAAGAAACCCAGAAAAAAAATTGTGTTTTGACTTGTTAGATAATACTACAACCTTGTTCCTGAGTTGAAGTTGCCAGTATTCAGAACAATTATAACAGGCCATGAATGTCCTAAATTAAATAGATAATTGACGTATTTAGCACTCAATGGATTCCATTATTCAGTGCCTTAAGCTGCCAACTGGGACATGGGACCGTTCATCTGATAATTTTGGTTATTCTATTAAGCCGTGTGAATGTTACATGTTGGCGCAATGGAACATTTTGGCCCATTTATAGTTTAGAATTTTTTTTTTAATTCCATAAGTTTTACTTCTAAGAATCCTTTCCCAGGAACTTTGTATAGTTTATGAAATATTGCTGGAAACATAGTAAAAGTCAGGATTAAAGGTTACATGATTTTTCTTATTAATGATCCTTTATGCAGTGAAGCATGTTTATTGCTGTCCATTGAGATCATCCAATAGAACATGGTGCATTCTTCTGTTTAAATAATACAGTTAATACAAACCCCTCAAGTAGTACGTGTGGCAATAGAAGAGAAATCAAGGAAGCTCAGACTAAATCTGCTTTCTGATACTTTTGAGTCATGTCAAGTAGACTAAAGCTAGGATGACATTGTCTCAACCGGTTCTGTTTTAGAGTGAAATTAATAATTACTCCAGGAAAAAATGCATAAGCCAAGGCTTTCCTAGGCAAATGGATTAGTCCTGGGAAACCTGGAACTTTCTTCCAAAGAGTGTCTCTTTTCTCCTCTGTCATATCTTATGGGTGATAGTCGCTACACTGCTGATGAGGCAGCTTTCCTCTTACTACAGCACTCAGAATTGTTTCTCAAGTTACGCTGATGATTCTGTGCTATTTCATTTGGCCCCTAAACAGCAAACATTAATAGGGGTCGGGACTTGGGTTATAGACTGTGACAGTGTGGACGCCAGCATCCCATTCAGCAATCACACTCCCAGTGGCGTTCTCAGCTGCATTAGACTCCAATCAATCGCAATAAACTGTCCATCCTAATGGCACTTCACGACTTTACGTGATATTTTATCGTTCGGCTTTTCTAAACAGAGCTTCTTATGGTAACTTCAAACTCTAAAGGGAGACACAGCGAGAAGTTGATCTTGTACTGAATAAGAGGCCCAAAGTCTATGAGATTTGTTTTGCTTTTCTGGAAGCTTTGTTATCACAGCACAGATCTTTGGGCAAAGACTTCCACTTGGTTCTGAATAGCAAAAATCCATGAGTCATTCTGAGTAATACTAGGTGGTGTTTATGCTTTGGCCTCTTTGCCGTATCCTGTAGGTTGGCAGAAATCGGGCCAATGGAATAATTGCTATCATGTACTCCCCTTTCTTAATATCTGCACTGAATCTTTGTTGCTTGGTGCTTCAGTGTGCAACCCAGCATCCTTTCATGCCAAGCCTGGTGATTACTTTAGGTCCCTGAGCTACAGGCATAATTGTCTCCCATGAAGTGACTGGGGACTCTTGAGAGGAAGGAGGAAGGTGGAGAGAAGAACACTAGATGAAGAATTAAGGTACTTCTTTGAAAATGTAAGTACGGGGTGGGGAGGCAAAAGAACGCTCTTTTACCAAGTGTGCAGAGGCTCAGGGTCCTGACATTTAAGCCCTAAGATTGACCAAAGGTATGGCCAAAATTTACCAATTAAAGACCTACATACACCTTTAGTCATGGCACAGGGAAGCTATGTCAAATACACAGAAATACCGTGTTATTTAAATTTAGATATTATTGTTTTACTTCAAATTCATATTTGTCAATCAGTTAATTCATGACTCGTCATACTTTTCAGGCAAGAGCTGATTTCCAGACACCCTCAAAGATCACACCCTCTAACAACTGTGAACAATTATACTATTTTTACCATATCTGTAAGGCACACTGCTCAATCCACAAAATTACATTCTTAACTAAATGAAAATGAGGAGAGTAAGGTAGAGTTAACTTAGTAACAGATGAACATCAGAATGCACCAGAGATAAAGAAAAAAAAAAAATCAGGCGAAAATTAAATAAATGATGAAATATTAGGTCAGTATGATTTCATGATCATTGCAGAAAAGTAAATAAAAATTATTTGATTATTTACATTTCTGGCTTGCTTTAGTAGTGTGTCATCTAAGACCAGGTCTGTTTATAGAAAACATCACTTTTGTAAAAACATGTTTGTAGTGAAAAATAAAATCCACGAGAAAGGATTTCATTGCAAAATAAACTTATACATTCATTACCGTTGGCAGCGTTCCCTACAATAGCTTCATGTTTCTCAGACACAACAACATGGTGCCTCTTTTTAAAAAAAGAATTATTTTTCTTTTAACAAGTCACTTAATACATTTATCTTCCAAGGCATCAGGAAGAAAAAAAATCTGGGACGAATCAGTTTCTATTTTACTACAGGGTAATTGATTACTATGCTAAGTGTCACCTATTTTTTTTTTCCAGTAAAACAACTAAAAATAGAATTGTCTCTCAAACATTGACATACGTGATCAGGCTAATACACTACTCTGTGCACTCCTTCTTCTGAAATAAGTTACTACAAGCCAAAATACAATCTGTGGACAGCCAGCAGATCGGACATGTGACTGTGGGGCGCCCGGGTAAGTAGGGCTTTTGCGTTAGGATGTACATTGCATCCATAAAGCCTTCCTTTCAGAAATGCGATTAGCTTTTTTATGAACTGGTAAATATAGTATATAGAACACCCAGGGGATTTCTGTACAGCCACATTTATTCCCTCATGTCTCTGGGAATCATAAATGGTGGTCTTCCTCTAAAATAGATTAGGACAAATTACATTAGTACATGATTGTGAATCTGATTAAGGTGGAACCCAGTTTGGTTTCTTTTACCCCTTTGGGATGACCATGTATTCCTATAACAACCAGAAGACGAAAAGCCTTTGGCAAGATGCTTCAAAGGCATGTTCTCATAAAGCACATAAAAAAAGAATTTTCATGCTTATTCAAAAATTGGTCCGTACCTTTAGCTTCTGTGTCTAGCCAAGACAAAGCTTGAAGCACAAGCTTCTCTAGCATAGAGCACATCTCAGATACCGATTCGAGGTATCAATGAAAGATTATAGAAAATAAATTTCCATGCATAATTTCTTCTAGAAGAGGAGAGATTGGTTGAAAGGATTTTCCATTGACTAGAAATCTTTAGGAAAGAAAGAAAAATGACTTTATCAATGGTGGTAACACTATGGCAATTGAGCATCTTCACACTATGTGAAATAAAGAGTCGATCATAAGATAATGCATCTAACCTCTTACGAAACAGACAGGTAACAAATATTTGACATTGACTAGAACTTGGAAGATAGAGGGTGAACTTGAGCCAGTTTGACTTTAGTGTTTGTCACTGGCCATCAAAGATAATGAGTGAGGTAGACGTGCAGATGCATGGCCCATCTGTAGGGAGTGTGGCAGCAGATGGCCTCCACTGACCACTCCTTCATGGTGTGCCTCAGCTTCAAAACGCTGCTCTTCCCAAGGCAGCCCAAGTCCTATAACCAAGTAGGATGGAGGTAGAATGGCTGAGCCATTTTGGCCCAATACGGGGCACTCTGCCAGTCAATACTCTAGATCTTCCCGCCTAGCTGGCAGACATGCCATGACTCCCTCACTATTGAGCTTTTCTTGTAGGCAGGACTGCTTCCTTCCCCTTAACTTTACAGATGCTCATCCTTAATAAACATCTAACACTTCAAACTCTCAGGGTCTGCTTCCAGAGATCCCACCTTGCAATAATGAGTAGTACAAAAGCCTATACAGCAACACAGAAAAAATTAGGAGAAAAATTTAGGTTAGAAACTAGCGTATAGATTTGTAGCTATGAATGAAGTTAGAATAAGAATAAGAAGGCAAGATGGACAGATAGAAAGATCTGTGCCAGGCTGGTGGCTGATTTTCTGAAGTTATATTACTGTTTATGCATTCAATAATGCTTTTTTAAAAATGACATTCTAAAGATTTCCGTAATAGTCTAAGCCATGAAGAATTGCAAAGGAATGAATAAATGTATATTTCCTCTATTTCAAAAATTAATAGACTTTATCTGAAATTTATAAAGTGGAAGTAGAACTATATTCCTAATAAATTGATCATTTGTTTCCTGAACTTTAGTGTTTTTAATCTGGCACCTGAAAGGAAAGGCTAGATTTTTAAATAAGATTAATTAATGATGGGGCTCATGTGATAAGGACTCCAGTCAAAGATGAAACAAAGTGCTACGACAAAAGTTGAGGCAAGAGAATGCCCTAAGGAATTCTAGAACATATTAATGGGTTCTATTAAGGTTTTAAAAATAGGATTTATAATAAACTGGACCAGATTTTATGGTTATATTCTCTTTAATGCATTCAGAAATTCCTCTATATGCTTTCCGAAAGTTTAATCCCATAGTTTGAGATTCATGATAAAACAAAGATAAAGCAAGAGCAGATATTTCTGAAAGGGTGGTTGTGGCTGCTTTTTATTTTCTGTGTGCTTCCAGTAGTTCTGCTTTCACTGTGTACCTAGGAGAACATGTAATAACAGCATCCTGTTTGCAAATATCTTAGTCACATTATTAAGGTTAGTTTTCTATCCAAAAATCAACCAACACTTTTGTGTCTTATTTCAAAGATATTTTTAGAGAGGCAAGATTCCTCTTTCCCTTTTTTCTCTTTTACTAGCAGCCTCTGTGCAAATGCCTTATAGCTTTACGAAATTATCCTATTTATTAGGGTTTCTTCTTTCTTCTTCATCTGAGTAGAAACATCAGGCACAGAAGGCATATTTCCTAAATTTAGCAGTTTATGAGGAGATGATAATAAACAGAAAATCATGCAGAAAGTAGGTAGTATTCACGGATTAGATGTGTTGAAATATTGATTTGCTTCTCATTCTATGAGCTCAACCCACAATTATCAACATAGTCACCAGAGCCTACAGTATTTAAAGAGGTATTCCGCTACCTCTGCACTATTGCATACCTGGACCTACGTATTTAGAATCATTTAAGCAAGTACCCACCGTTGATGGTTGACAAGATGAACGTTAATGATCCTAGCGCACTTTAACATGTGAACAAGCCTCTTGAGTCTATGAAATACATACTCATGCACTAAGGGAGAAATGCTGTTAAGGTGCTAACAGCTATATTTTTGTTTCAGTATTAAAAAAAAAAAAACTTTGAGAGGAAAAATGTCCATTAAATACAAAATTACTTAGACCCATGAAATTCCTAAGACAAAGGACAGTTCAGTTATTTTTACTGTATATTTCAGTGTGTCACAGTTTCTCATCATTTAATTTCATTCCTCTTTATTCTGTTTTAGAAAGATATATTTCAATTTTATGCAAGTTTATTCATGCTGGTATTAATTTGTGACCAATGATTTTCCTAAGAGGAGCATTTATGTATGCATTTAATGAGCTCATTCAAGTTGCAGTTGTGAGTGCAAATGAGGATGACAGCAAAGAAATATGAAATCTTCACAACAGTTCACCGGAAATCAACAGTTTACTGGTTGACACCTCTGCTTTTTTTCCTGAATAGTATAATGAAGGCTTAAGTGCAAATATCCATGCCTAGTATCTTGAGGCCTTTCTTTTCCTTAGAAATAATGCCTCTTGAATAATTAAAAGACAAGGACACAGAACAAGGGGAAAAAGGTAATTTGAGATAAGTAGAACATGGATAGAACAAAGCTAGTTCTCCTTTGGTACTTCCTTTTCCAAAATTTCAGCAAACATTGAAAAAATTTTTTTCCAAAGATGGGAGCATGATGAAATAAACGCATCTCTTTTATAGTGGAACAATGAAGCAGAGGCTTGCATATGAGATCTCACAATAATGAAAAACGAAATACAAGCCAAAAGGCTTTACCAAACTGCACAAAGTTCAGTAGAATCTAGGGTCCATGTGTGATGGGCAATCAATGATATGGAGGGAATTCTGTTTCTCCTATAGAGTAAATTTTGTTTGCTTCCTATGTCATGTATTTGTTTATTCAAGTAATGTAATTTATACATTTAATCCCATATATAATTGTATACTCAGATTACATATACAACTTAATTAATGTGTCTTTAACACATGCAGCTATTTTCTGGGACTTAGAAGACAGAGTACCAGAACATGCTTGTCTCCCTTGTTTTGGCTGAGGGAGTTTTCTTGTGGTTATTCTCTTATTTCTAGCCAGGATCCTTCATCATCACCTTACAAATATATGTTCCACAGATTTCTAGACTCAGGTTTCTTATCTTTTCACACACATGTTTTTCCTTGAAAATCTTACTTTTCTATAGCTTAAAATAGTGCCTTTCAATTCTAAGCCTCGAACTCCTTCTTCTCAGACCCAAGCCCATACATTCAACTTCCTGGATCTCTCCATGTGAAAGTCTCAGCACAGATTCAACATGGGGGAGCTAAACTGATCTCCACCCCCACCCTGTGCCCTGCCATCAAATTCTTTTCACCCCTGCCATTGAGCTGCATAAACATCCTTCAAGATGCCCAAGGAAGAACACTAGCAGGCATCTGTCTTGATTTACTCTCCCTTAAAACCCAGATTCCATCTGTGATAAACTCATGTGGATTCAATCTTCCTAATCTCTCTCCGACCTGTCCTCCTTCAGCATCCCTATGGCCACTGGATTATGCAACAACCTCCTGACTATTCTTCAGTGCCATCCCTGTCTCCAATCTTTCTCCACACTTGGTCTAAAATGATTTTTTCTTTTGATTTTGCTACTTAGAACTTTTAAATACGAGAGTTGTTTTGTCTCTCCTTTTTTTTGTTTAGGAATCCCTAAACCTTAGCTTAGCATGCATGATCTTTTGTGATCTGAGCCCCGCCTATATATTCAACATTAATTCCTTTCACTGCCTTTCAATTTCTTCTCCTTGCAGGGATACAAGGACGTGCTAGATAGCACTGCAGTTCTGACTGACATCCCCAAATAGCCCACTTCCTACTTATCCTTCAAAATCCGTTTATGTCTGATCTCCTTCATGGATCTTTCACTCACCTCCAGAGTTGGCCGCTCTGCTCTGTGGCATTGCAGCACACTGTGCCTGCCTTTCTTCCAGCATCTGCCCATCTTTCCTAGGATGGTTTACTTACCAGCTTCCTCACGTGGACTTCTATGAGCTCTATGGAAAAGGGATTGTGTCATTTTCTTTTCTGAATATACAGCACCTAACATCGTGACAAGTACATACTGATCTATAATAGATATTTCAATAAAGCTATTCTCTTTTCCATAGAACACAGCTATGTATCTTAAGGAGGTAACAATGTGTAAAAATATGAATAACTCAAATGAGATGTAAAGAAGTATGATCACAGTGTACGTCCAAGAGCTTTACTACCCTTACATAAAAACACAACCCAAAGACATTTATTTAGGAAAAAAAGTTATTTTTAAAAAATCAAAAGTGCTTTAGGACAAGAGGCTTTCTTTCTATTCATGAAGTGGATGAATAATTTAGGCGTGACATAAGGACACAGGGAAAATGGTGTGGAATGGGGAGCTGCTGTGTATATTGAAGAAGGTGGCAAAGGGGTTTCAATTCATAAAACACAGATGAACCCAAGAGAAAGCTATGAGGTGAATATATTTTTACCCATTTATTCTAATCTAGTTGCCTTAAAGCTATGTTAAACAGACAATCAATCTTTTCAGGTACAGTTCCAATTTCAAGTATGTTTTTTAAATCAATATTTTTAGGTTCAGAAAACGCAATCATTTACTTTAGATTCTTTAAGTGATACACACACATTTTCCATAATGTTCTTTTAATAGTCTTCGGTAAAGAATATCATATTATACTGATAATTTTACTAATGACTTAATTGTAACTATGACTTCATGGAAGAGGAGATATAAATTGAAGCATTTATAAGTACAACAAGAATCTTTTCAATAACCTAATTGGAGATAAGTTATTGCACTTTAATATTCTTCAATCTGTTCATCACTATTGAAAACTCAGATCTATAGCATTTGAAAGCATATTTTGTCCTTTGAAGTACTTATAATTTTTTGTTGAAAATAATTTCAAAGTTTGCCATTCTAAAATTTTGAGAGAAAATTATCTTACTAAATTTAATAAAAATGTTGGACTTAAGTATTAATTGACCTTGAACTTGTGGGAATTTATAAATATAACTATCAGGCTGATATATTGCTTCATTTCAGAGTAAAGACTGAATGTTTTATTTACCTGAAACATTCCATTAGACTCATTGAAATTCTTTTTTCAACATTCAAATGGTAGCTGTTCATGCCTATCTACTACTTGCCCTATTTCTCAAAAACAACCAAAGACATACACATATTCAATAAGAAGGAAGAAAGCCATTTCAAATATTATGCTTTCTTAAAGATCCCAGTGGATGTGCTGGCAAATCAGCTTTTGCTATTATATCTATAGAAAAAGGGAACAATCGTTAGTATTCGTGAATTGCTTCACTAGTTTGTGTGTTGCTGTGACACCAAGTATGTAATGACTCTGAGTCTCAATTCATTGGCCATAATGTGGGAAAATACAAAAACAAATGGAAAGTGATTTCTCAAGCCGTTCTGTCATGGCAGTTCCTTTTGGTATGATTTAGGAAACTACAGGCAGTAGAAAAGCCTCCCTTTTAAATGTCAAATACAAGATTCATTTCTGTACTGCTTTAATCCAAATGTCAAAGTTCTGAGCTGAACCATCAATCTCACCAGAACTTTCCCAGCTTTACGCATCAAAACTGCTGTCCTATAAGGGAGAAATCCCGATTTCTGGGAATACCCAGTATTCAATTTGCATGATGCTGAGAAATGCACCCATCAAGGAGCAGAATATGTGCAATGTCTTGTGTGCATACGGCCACTCAACAGTGGGGTTAGCCGGTGGTATAATCTTACCATAAGAATGACTAGACTAAATTAAGAGCATTTCCTTCTAGAAGTGAAAGATAGTTCTTTTTCTCAGGGATTTCTCTCCTTTCTTATTTATTTTCCTACTCCTTGTTTCCTCAAAATAGAACTAAGTTCTTTTCTCCTCTTCCTAAAGCCATTTATGCTTGTCAAGGTAAAGTGACCAAGGTTTGCTCTTCACAATTTAAATGTCCCCATGGAGTCCAAAAGGCATGTAGAATTGTAGTCCACATGGAGATGGATAGTGAATCCCATGGGGATCAGAAAATAAATATAGGAGAGATCTGAATTAAAAAAAAAAAAAAACACAGACAACAAACAAAGTAAACAAAGGTGTGAATAATATACTAAAATATCCAAATGACTTTTATTTGTTGTGTTTTTTCCAATTCTGGTTAACATTGGAAGCATGTCACAGTATTCTGAAAATAGACTATCCCTTTGGATTCATGGAGACCTAGGAGGTAATCCTCCACCTACTCATTAAATTATTCAGTCCCAGAGCAGAATACAGGGCTCAGGTCTACTCTGCCCAGCTGAGAAGATGTATTAGGTGACTTCAGAGAGACAAGGAAAGTGACTAAAGGTTTAGGACTCAACGGATAAATGCCATTGGAATACAGACTCTGGGGAACAGTGATGTTCTCCGTGGCTGAGGGATTCTTTCAAAGATAATTTGTTTTAGGTGTTTATATTGAGAAACTTTTTCTTAACATATATATCTATAGTGAAAAGTGTTCTGTGATCATGACTGTATGGAAGAACCATTTAAATAGGAATTAATAAATTTGAAAAGAAAAGTAAGCTGTAATCTTCGGTTTTACTATATGAAGAAATCACCTACAGGATAACTATATCTCCATTTTCCTGAAACACATGGAAGACATTAAGGAAACTGTTTCGATTGAGTATTGCCAAAAATAAAAAAGTATACAAATATTCTGAAATTCACTCTCTCTGGATATTTTGAGTATTCATCAAAGGAGCAATTTGCTTTTAGTGGGTATGTGGGAGTGTACATAATAGATACCTGACACATAAACAAGCATCCCCTCTTCAGTATCTTTCTTTTCCTCTTAATATGCAATGTGGATTTCAGCTCTGTGGACACAAAGGAGCTGGTGTAGTATTAGAGGTTAAGAACTGAACAAGTTATTTTTCACTGAAGCTGCTTGGAGAATGCTTGGCACCAAAGAGAGAGGATGGGTATGCTTCACTAAGGAGGCTGCAAGGTGAGAGAACTGCACTGAGCCCCACAGAAATTCACAGGTATCCAAGTCTCAAGACTTTGAGAATGCAGATGCTTTGGTATTACGGGGATGGCTCCACTCATTAGACTCTAAGCTTTGTGATATCAGAGCCTGTTTGTTCTGCTCGTGATGGCATCTGCTCATGGCAGATAACACCTCACGTAGATCTGACACTCAACACATATTTGCTGAATTAAGTAATGAAATCATCAATGATGAGGCAAAGTATCTGGTCTATTTCTACAGCTTGAAGAAAGAAATATGCAACAATGGTTTTCTCTTAACTTTTCATGGAGGTTATGATAATGGGGGGGGGGGTGGATAGCTATACCAGTCAGTGGTACCTGATGAAAATGAAGAAGTGTTCTCAAAGAGGATGCTATTATCTGTTTCTGCACATAAAACGCTTCTATGGGGATTTTCTCCCCACACCAATCAATTCACCAACTCTCTGGATATCAGTTGTGTATCCTACAATCCAGTTCAATTCTGAAACTAACTACCAAGAATTAGTGCAGACCTCATAGGATAAGGGCTCAGTCCCTACTTCAAAAAACCAGGCCCTCCATACTTCTGACCTACCACTTATAAATCAAGGGTTCCCATGACCCTCTCCTGGGGCTTGATAATTTGCTAAAACAGCTCACAAAACTTAGGAAAACCATTCACTTACATCTACTGGTTTATTATAAAGGATCTAAGTCAGGAAAAGCAAAGTGAAAGGGATGCATGCTGCAAGGTGTGGGGGAAGGACAAGGGTGGGAGCTTCCATGCTTTCTGGCCTCACCACTCTCCAAGCACCTTGATGTGTTTACCAACTTGGAAGTTCTCTGAACCTTATAGTTGAGGGTTTTTAAGGAGGTTTAGGGGCTTCTTTATGCAGACATGATTGATTAAATAATTGGCCCTCAGTGATTAGCTCAGTCTCCAGCACCTCTCAACTCCCCAGAGGTCAGGGCTGGGACTGAAAATTTCAATCCCCCAATCTGGTGATCAGCCCCCATCCTGAAGGTATCCAGGGACCCCCAGACACCAGTCACCTCACTAGCATACAGAAAGACACTATTATCCGTCCAGAGAGTCCCAATGTCTTAGAAGCTCTTGTGTGCGGAACTGAGAACTAAGACCAACTTTATAACCAAAGATGCTCCTATCATTCAGGAAATTATGAAACTGGGGATAAAGACCAAATACATATTTCTTATTACATCACAATATCACAGATGTGAATTTTGATATATTACTACTGGTGTGAGAAATAGGCAGTGATAAATAGTCTTGAATAGTAATGTGGGAAGCCCAGTAGGGTTCCCACAATTAAGGTCAAGTAGCATTGAATTGTGATAAAAACCTGGTAAGGAACTCCACGGTCTTTCTGAAGTTGTGTCAAAACTCCTGGTGTGGACAAAAATCTAATTTTCCATTGCAGTGAGTAATCAAAGAGCATCATCAGTGGAAAGGCACTCTTGGAAATCCAGGGCACCAAGAAGACATGGTATAATTAATCCATATTTTTGGGGGGATCAAGACCTAGCTCCATCAAGGGTCTTTACAGGCCAGCTTTAGGATGGGGACATTTGTTATTATATTCATTTATTTAAAAAATTGGTTCAACATAGTCATTCATGTATATTCCTGGTGTGTGTCTACCAGAAGTTCTCATTTTTTTTTTTTTTAATTTTGTGGCACATTTTTGAATATTAGGATTTCTGGTGGCACATTTGAGGGAACTAATTTAAAACATTATATAAGTTAATAATTAAAGTTCAATTACTACTGTAGTATAAAATTGTCTTAGGGTAATTTTAAAAGCAACCATGTTTTTAAAATTTTACTTGTTTTTCCAAATACCGAATTGCTCTTTGAGTAGAACCACTGGCTGTTTCCTTTTCACTTTTTAATATATTCAAGTGGTAAAATTCCTGCATGAAAGTTAGTAATCTCTTTTCTCCATTATGACTGTTGATGTTGAACTATAACCTTTGTATTTTAGTCTCCACCATACCATGTTCATGTGGTAACATTATGTACTTTCACTACAGTAGAAATACATTTTACAACTTTCTCAAAACAGAGGCATGAATATGCGTTTTGCAGTTCTGGTTCTATATTTGTTAGCAGACCCAAGGGAAAACTACTGATCATCATTTTTAAAACTTCAAAAATTTTCCAAGCTTTTGAATGCATAATTATTATGCCTGATATATGACAGAATTTAAGAACTGAAAGGATCTAAGAAATCATCGAGTCCAGGCATCTCAGACTTGGCTAAGAAACGACTAGGGAGCTTCTTTTAATACAGATTCTGAGGCCCTATTTCCAGAGTATTTATTTGTGTGCCTGGATAATGGTAAAAGATATCTGTATGTCCATGTATCTATACCTATAACCTGCATATATCTCTATCTATCATCTATCTATCTACTATCTATCTATCTATCTATCTATCTATCTATCTATCTATCATCTATCGATTGATCTATCAACACAGCTAACAAGACTGTACTGTGAACAAAAGTTACAAATTAAATCATTCTATACTGGCTGCGTAGCTGAGTACATTAGTTTGCATTAACACTCTCAGACCCTATACTCTTACAGGGACACGTGCTTATACAACTCACTCTGTCAAATTCTAGAAAGAAATCCCGCAGTAAGGACCTGAGATGTGTTCATATTCTCTCTTAGATGAAAAGCGTTAGTTTCTGTGTCTTATCCTCCTTCCTGCATTGACTAGCCCCTTAGTGTGCAGAATGGCTGAGTGGCTGATGTGTTTTACTTCTCCATGTAACTGGTCAGCACTGAGCGTGGTTCTGGCCAATAATAGGTGCTGAATGAATATTTGTTGAATGCAATCAGAAGTAAAGCAGGGGCAACGAGAAAAGAGTATGGAAGTGTAAACGTCTTCCCAATTTCCGTTATTTGGGGACTAAGGATTGGGTTTCTCGATGTCTTGCGCTTCCTGCGCCTAACTCACCTCACTGCTCATTAGCACCTCCACCAGGCCAGGGGGTGGACAGGTGCTAATAAAGTGACCATAAGGGATAATACGCACATTAGATGTGCTGGTTTGGTAGGCAGGTAGTTTGCGATTCTTGATTAACAGGAGGCTTTGGGATTACCTAGGAATTTTCACTGTTGTGCAACCTCCTCTCGGTGAACATATACAATCAAGGGTATAGACTTGGTCTACAAGTCTTCGGAATAAAAGTCAGCATTCACTGGCTGTCCAGCCACCTGAGCTGTGATGGGTGCTGGAGCATCAGAGAAAATAGATTCAGAAGAGCTTGGCAGGCTGAAAGGCCTTGAAGCAAAATTTGTAATCTGATTGGCAAGCAGTTTAATAAAGCAGAAGTGGAGTTATGTGTGTGTTTCTAGACGATACTACAGTAGAATCCTGGTGTCAGCATTTTGTACAGCTGCCGTCTGTTAATTGTGCAAGCAGGAGGACATCCTGAAGGGTCAATATTGTAATTTAAATGGAGATAAAAACTTAGATAAGGACCCCTGCATCAGCAAAAGCGGAATAAGTGAAACTTGGAATGTGAGGTTCACCTAGTGGTGTGTTTTGTATCTCATACTGACTATGGGAATCTGAGGGGAATAGGTTGAAGAAAGCAAATAAGTCAATGAGAGGCCAAATCCAACTTAAAAACACTTGTTGGGCAAAACTAATGAAACAAAAAGACAAAATTGAGAACTGGAGGTTATCTAAGAAATCATCAAGCCCAGAGCTTCTCAGACTTGGCTAAGCATAAGAAGCACTCGGGGTGCTCTTTTAAATGTGGATCCCTGAGCCCTATCCCCAGAGTTTGCATTTAGTATGTCTGGATAATAGAAAGAGATGTTTGTGTGTCTATGTTTATGTCATTATTATCTGTAGATACATAGATGATAAAGAGATAAATAGAAAATATAATCTCTCTATAGCTATCTATCCATCCATCTATGTGTCTACTTATCTGTATTCATAAAACTCTCCTGGAAACACTGATGTACTGACAGTTTGGGACATCACTGATTAATTTGATTAAAATTGATTAAAACAACTAAACTTCATAAAGATTATGTTACAGTCAAGTTATTGCTGAACTATGACAAGGAGACCTAAAATTCTTGATTCTCAGGGTGGCATCTCTCTTTCTCTGCCATGAATCAAACGGGGATAGAGATGTGAATGAAAAACTAAGCAGATACTCAAGTGAGAATAAGGTGAAATTCAGAAAACAGAAACAATCAAAACTTTTTTCAGTAAGAGAGTCATATGAAAATTATTTGAAGACAAACTTTTAAAAATGTTTTAATTCCAAAGGCATCCAGTGCACAGAATGAAGAGAAGTAGCATGTGAGAAAGCTGAATTTTTACTCAGATTCCGTAAAGTGGCAGATGATCTTGTGAACTCATCACATTCTTACTGAAACCTCAGCTCTGCTGAACCAGAGACAAGTTTTGTTTTTTCCCCAAATATCTCAGGCACAAATGACCAGGTTTATAGTAACTGGAAGTCATAAAAGCCATAAATATAACCCAGGATCCCAATTTATTAGTTTGAAATGAAAAGAGAACAAACTAACAGACTAGTAGAGAACATTTCTTGTAATCAATCACATTGGCTTTTCATAAGCAGTAAATTGCTCAGTGAGTGTAATATTAAAAAAAAAAAGACAGAGCTGAGTAGTATTCCATCATATCTACATGTACCACATCTTTACCCATTCGTCTGTTGATGGACACTTAGGTTACTTCCATTTCTTGGCAATTGTAAACAATGCTGCTATGAACACTGGGGTGCATGTTATCTTTTCAAATTAGTGTTTTGCTTTCTTTTTTTCCAGATATAAATCCAGGAGTGGGATTGCTGGGTCATACGGTAGTTCTATTTTTCCCATTTGCAACAACATGGATGGACCTGGAGGGTATTATGCTAAGAGAAATAAGCCAAACAGAGAAAGACAAATACTGCATGATATCTCTTATATGTAGAATCTAAAAAAATACAATAAACTAGTGAATGTAACATAAAATAAGGAGACTCACAGATATAGAGAACAGACTGGTGGTTACCAGTGGGGAGAGGGAAGGGGGAGGGGCAAGGAGGGGTAGGGATTAGGAGGCACAAACAATTAGGTATAAAATAAGCAACAAAGATATATCGTACAACATGGGGAATATGTCAATATTTTATAATAACCATCAACAGAGTATAACCTTTAAAAATTGTAAATTATACATTGTACACCTGTAACTTATATACTATTATACACCACCTATACGTCAATTAAAAAAAAAGAGAGAGAGAAAATTAAACCCTATCAAATTATTGCTTGGGTAAAGTTATTAGAAGTTTCCTTCACCGTGACCCAGTGTTGCTAAGTGGGTGTGACAGTTTATATAGACTGTCAGGACACCCCTGGGCAGGAATGATGAAAAAAAACCCTACGATTTCTACTAGTTTCCTGTCTTTCAAATTTTAGCTCTTTCACCTACCATAGTGCGTTTAAGGCTACTCCAATGTTGCAGCATGTTTCAGTATTTCCTTCTTTGCACTGCCAAATAGTACTCTATTGTGCAGACACTCATTTTCTTACTCACTCATCAGCTGATGGATATTTTAAATTGTTTTCACTTGTAGGGTATTGTAAATAAGGCTACCATGAGCATTCATATAAAAGCCCTTGTGCAGATGTATTTTTAATCATTTTAGGTGGCTAGCTAGGACTTAAATTGCTTGGTCATGTGCTGACTCTGTATTTCACATTTTGAGAAACTGCTCCTTTCACTCTGAGGGATTGGTCTGTTTTCCAGTGGGTCTTCCAGCTTTAACACAGTATGACTCCATAAAGTTTGCTGCAAAAAAATAATTACAGTAAACAAAAAATTATCATATATTTTAAAATTTCAATTCTTGAGGTATATCAGTTCTCATTACCTGTTTTGGTCTGTGCAGAATAAATATTTTATAACCAAAAGAGATAATACTATTTCAAAGGTCCTTTCGTATACTGAGGATAACTAGGCCAATTTTCCCCCTTGATATCTGTCATGAGGCCAGTTTTCCCTATTCTCTGTTAGGTTGTGATCCTTCTTTTTTATTTTTTTGATTTGAACTTAAAACAGGAATAAGTGAATACAAAAGGAAGGGAAATCTAGGCATTTATTGCATATTGTGACTAGATTCTAAAGAAAAATAATACAGTATTTGAGTTCCTACTATACTTGAATTACATATTTAAAATATGTAAATTTTAAAATTATAATTTTAAAAGTCGCTATAACTGGACAATCAAGACATTTAGTTATCAGCAAAAGAGTAATTTTTGACTGCTAAACCAGAATCTGGGTATAATAACACCCTGTTTTAAATATTCTGATTAGCCATTACCATCTCTAATTTTGATTTATTGAATGCTGAACGCGTAGTTTCTTCTAAGACCTGATTGAGCCATAGGAGGATGAAGAAATTTCAAGAAAAACTTAAAAAAAAAAATCAGTGAGTTCAGTGAGAAAAGAGAAAAATAAAACCCATTTAATTTGGATGGATTTCATTTTGTAAACAAAAACACTCAATACTTTTAAATGTTCTTGGTGTCAACTGTAGATTCAAGGGTTACATTAAGCCATTCGTGGGTGGCATGCTAACCCTGGTAAAAGTATACATCATAATCGTTTCATAAGTAGGCTATTATTAGTCCTTAAAATATTTTTGAGCAAGTGAATGAATATTGAAGCTACAATTTGCCCTCTTCTTAAATAAAAAACAACCAAAATACAGATATTATGATTGCTCTTCCCAAAACCTTACTTGAATTAAGAATTTTATACTAAGCCTAAGAAAAATAAATATGCAAATAAAGCCAAATTAGTATCTCAATTAAGGGCATGGGAAACAATTTCTCAGCTAAAACTAGATTTTCTTGAAATCAACTTCGATAAAAATTTTTACATTGGAAAATCTAAAAATAGATTTTTCTGGCACAGATTTGAATAAAACGTTTCCTTTTGGAAAATAAGGGTCCTTATTGTGGTCTTTGGGAAGATGTGTAGGTCTTTAGATAAAGAAGAAAAGTCACCTTGCAAAGGAAATCAAAACAATAAGGTGATGTATTAGCGAACAAGAACAAAAGCAGTTAATTCTTCTGTTTTCCAGCTCGAACAGCAGGCTAATCAGTTGTAATTAAGAGGCAAAGTAGCAGTCTAATAAACCACACTTATCACCAGTTGTCATCTTAGTGATCAATTCACACCTCCATCACAATGACAGCAACCCTTCACATACTCTAATAACCCCACTCTTTGGAGCCGTGGAGGATTAGGAAATGGATAATAGATTGTTAAGGCTCTAATGAAGTGGAGGGTAAGGAGATGAAACCTCTCAGCTGGGGAGGCAAGGAGTGGTAGGGGGAGGATAGAAGCTTGCAAGAGTAAACTTTAATTAAGGTTTTGGTTCACACTGGTTTCCTATATTTGAACAAAGTTAACTTAAGAGTTTTAAGACTTTTCTTCCTACAGAGTTTACTCTCTTTCTCTATTTTATCTTTCCCAGCATTCACAGAAAAATCTTCTTGGTTAATCCCAACACAGATTTTTTTTTTCCCTTTGTGATTAAATAACATTTAGAAGTACAGTTTCATTTTAACTTCTTTGCCTTGCTTTTTAAAGATTTGTTTTCTCTCAGTTACTTATATAAAAATTATAAGGAAATATAGAGTCAATACTTTCTTTTTCACTACTTAAAATAATTTTGTGTAGGAACATTAAACAAAAACAAGAGCACTTGCATTTTGCATACAACTAATGCCACATCATTCGTTGACTATAAGGGGCAACAGAGCCTTGTACAATATAAATAGAAGAAAACACAAGCAATTTTTACATGTGGTTTATAGAATCAGCCAAAGCAACTGCTAAATTCTTTTGCAAGTAAAAAATAAATTATACAATGACAGCTGTGTCCACTGCCCAGGTACACATAAAGCTGTGTGGATGGCTTCTACCCCCTTTCCTTGCTAACACAGCAGAGTGTACTATTGTATTACTGATAAGGCTACAGGGAACGGGATTAATCAACCAATCTAATCCTTTGCTTTGGGCTGCATCACATCAATGTGGCCCTAGACCAGAGAAACGCTATATTGTTTTAAAAATAAATGTAATCATATCCTTTGGTTGTATAGCCCAATAATCAATAATTGTACATCTTTCATTAATCCAAGAGTGGCACTTATTTATATGTACATAGTTATTATTACTCTATGTATAGCCGTTTCAACAGAATACGTTATTTGTTTGGTTGAATCAAAGCCACTGTGGCTGCGAATGTAAACTCGTTATCTTAGAATTTTGGTTTGTTGTTTTAAACAGAAACACTTCATCACGACCTTTCTTATAAAAATTCACTACACAAGATCCTACAGCCAGAGAACTTGAGATACATGAGTTTATAAAATATTTTAGAACTCTAAGACTGGTAATCTCACAATATTTGAGAATAAAGATGTTAAAATTCATGTTTTCCTTTTGAAAGTCCATCGTTGTTACACAAATAGAGTTTAGACTATCCTACTATGTAAACAGAAGTGTCACCTTATTTTTCTGACTCAGCTTCTCACTGAGGTAGCTGGATAATTGTTGTCTATTTGAAATAGACTGAAGGTTGAGGATGACAGATACAGTATTTCACTTTTTTAATTTGAACCAAAGTTGAAAAAAAAACCAAACTAATGAATTAAGATCATTAAAATCTGTACTTCAGAAATCAAAAGTCATTAATTTCCATTATTCTCAAAAATGTCAGTTTACCCATTGGGGTGTGACAGAATCTGTGTCTCCATTATCTACCCCATTAGGACTAATGAGACCTCATTTTTTTTTTTTTCTCTAAAATCAAGTCCGAGGGCCAAGTGGTAGTGTGTTGATGAGATTCTCTTTTCAATTTGGTTGTTTTAAAATTCTATGTGAAATAAGAATACTTCCCATCCCCCCCCCCCAGCTTCTCTCGAGCCCCGCTTAAGGAGCCCCAGACATGTATAATATGAAGAGAACAAGGTCAACATCTCACCAGCTTTTATTTATTTATTTTTCTTTTGTGCTCAAAAGATTGTTGTCACACAATGGCAAACTTAAGGAACATGAGCCTTGCTTCCTCTTAAGGTGTCTTGCTGTGAAATATTAGAATAGCAAAGGCTAATATATGCATCCACGGGGCAGAGGGGACTGTTCCAGCCCACATTTCACACCGCGGCCTTCAATTCATGGGTATAAAAAAAAAAGAAAAAAGAAAAAGAAAGAAGCCTGCTCTTTCCTTGACCAGCTGCAGCAGGCGGGAGCTGGAACATATGCCTGTCTGAAAGGCGAGGAGGGGGACAGCCTCTCAGGAGACGCCACACAAAGAAAGCCAATCTCCTCCGCAACGCGTGGAATGACTTAAACACTCTATTGTATTAAATATGAATGAGACTTCATTGTGCAGCACAGTGTGTGGGGACCCGCGGTGTCCTCCCATTAGCCACACGATTAACCAGATTACACCGGGAAGCCGCTAAGGTAAATAAGGCCGGCCTTCTGTCCCTTCCTCCCCCAGGCCTGACCAACAAGGGGCTGGAGGGCTGGACCCTTTGTAGTCAACCGGGTGGAAAGAAGAAATAACCATGAATGTCATGCTTGGTCATTAAAAAAAGAGAGACAGGCAGAGAGAGAGAAAGAAAGTTGTCTCCTGGGTCCACCTATGAGAAACAGTGTGAAAACATCTTTCTGATCAACTAACATGTCAGTATTGTTCCCTTTGACCACATAGAACTAATCTAACCCCCTCCTAAATAGGGGTCCTATATTCCCTTTTGTGGTCAGGGAGACAAAAAAAAAAAAAAAACATGAATTAAAGTTGCCTGATGCTGCTCATTCGGGGTGAGACCCAGTTATCCTGTGCCTACAAATCTGCTAGCCTGTTAACCCAGCTTCCATCTTCCTCCATGTGTGGGTCCTTCTTCCCTTCACTTCCATCCACAGTCCCCCAACCTCCGCTCCCTCCCCTGCTCACTCTTGACTGGTTTATGGAAATTGCACCAAAGTTACAATTCTTATAGCAGCTTGAGCTTTGAGAAAATGCAAGGAAATGGGTGACACTTTGAATGACACCAATGAGAGAAGTATGTATTTTCTGAGTTCAGACTTGGAAATTCACATATCTGAAAATCTTAGTTTATTAATATGATATAAAATTGAAAGGCTTTTGGTGAGTCATATTTTAACTGATAAATATATCTAGAGGTTAGTTATTACTTAAAGACAAATAAAAGCCTGAACTTCTGTTAGTAAAAAAAAAAGTTCCAGTATCTTTAAAACACCATAGCTATGTTGCGTACAAAATGGAATATTTTGGTAAATCAAAGTAAATCAAAAAATGAAGGCAACTTATACTGACAGACCTTAGAAATTTTAAATTAAAACATATTTAATAAGGAGAAAGAATATGTACTGTACCCCTAATAAGCATAAATTCATGGAAAAAAAGTGTTTAAACATAAAATTATAAGAACTAAACATGAATTTGTTTTTTATGTAATTTTTGTCTGCCTCAGAATTGCTTTATCACTGAAGATATGAAATTCTTTTTTCAAATTTGCTTACTGATACTGACCTTTCTCTAAAAAGTTTATAACAATTATGCACGATGTGAGTCCCTATAACATAAAAACCAAAAAAATGGTTCCAAGCTCACTTTGGAAGTAATATAAAATACACTAATAAGTTAAGACCTTTTGGGTTACTTTTAAAAATATATATTGAACCTTATCTATATTGATCGCAAGTCTAAGATATAATCACTCTTTATCTATCATGACTTTTTCCCTAATCATAAAATTACAGTATAGAAAAAAAGTTGCCCTAAATGATGATAGCAAAATTCTGCTTCGAGACATAACTTTTAATATTTTAACAATTCAGGAAAATGCCGAGTGAGTATGAAAGGAATATACCAGTTAAATAAAATAACAGAACTTCTGTTATTAATTGAATAACTCATTGATTATAAAGAAGTTTTTGTTTGTTTGTGCCCTCTCCGCCAGCATTTACTGCCTGCAAAGAGCATCATGTTAGAAGCAGATCTCAAAAATTCAAGAAATACAGATTCCATGTTGTGGGCAGGGATCTCAGTCTAAGGATAGAAACCACATTAGCTAGACATTAGATAAGAGATTTTCCTAGGTTATTTGCGATTTCATTTCTTTTCATGAAAAAACCATTATTTAACTATTTTTGATGGAAACATTTGTAAACTACCCAACTATTCATTTTTTTTTTCCATGCCAAAACAAAACATGCAAAGTTTAAATTGATTTCAGTTCAAGGCCATTCTGAACGTCAACCATTAAAATTTTCTCTGGATAGGGCAGTGCCTGTCTATGGTGGATGGTGGGGTCCTAGACCTGAAGGGTTTTGCTTTCCCTTGCTCCCCACCAACTTACCCAGATTCCGTAACCATACCGGGCAGCATCCCTTAAACATAACACAGGGATTTCCTTGGAAGCAGGAGTCTGACGTGGCCAAGGTTATGGTTAAGACCTCAGAACAGTTGCTCATTCCTTCTGAAACACCCATTGCAGAACTTCATTTTTGTTGCCAGTCTTCTTTACGTTCCTGTTTCTCATCTGTTTTCTCTTCTGTTGCTTCATTTCAAACTTTAAAAATGTTTCA
The DNA here is from genome assembly GCF_030028045.1 of Hippopotamus amphibius kiboko. NCBI lineage: Eukaryota > Metazoa > Chordata > Mammalia > Artiodactyla > Hippopotamidae > Hippopotamus > Hippopotamus amphibius. The sequence goes on along the minus strand of NC_080196.1, from coordinate 6,723,042 downwards.
AGTTGACAATTGTGTTATAGATGGTGTCTGAACCTACTTTTCAGCTAGTTAGTGAACTAATTCCAGCTTTGATATGAGTGTTTTGCAGTTCTGGTCTGTTTTCCCAACATCTGAGGCTACCCAAGGGTCTTGGCTTCCTCTTTCATTTCTGGCTTGGAAATTACCTGAAGTTTGAGGAATTCTAAAGTAAAGTCTTGCAGAAAAGGAATACTATTTCAGAATGGCGGGAGCCGGCAGGGAGGGAAGTAGAATATCAAATTGCTGGTTTTTGTCAGTGGGTTTCTTAAAATTTGAGATACTGGGTCCCTCAGCGCCGGCCTTGAGTTGCTTTGTTGCTGGAAAATAACCTAGACGATAAACGATTCCAGTCATCATTTCTCTATCACTATGTGAGAAAGAGGTGAAAATTCCTTTCTTGGTTTGCGCAGAGTTGTTTTAAATAAGGTTTGAATAATGAATGAGATGTTTTCAATCTCAAATTTCATATGTTCGTTTGGATATGCAGAAATAAAAAAATTTGAAATGATAAACTATGATATTCCTATATGTTGTTCATATTTAATATACTTTTTGATTTCCAGTTATATCACCAATGGCATAAAAATTCATGTGTTATTAAAACATTTGTCAGCCCTGTGGAACCTTTCATTCTCTAAGATTCTGAACACTTGTTTTATTTATTTATAGCTAGGATTCAAGTCATTTGTCAGGTAAGGAATTCTGCATTTAAATTACCTTAATTTCTTCCTCGTAAACAATGGCAAACAAATTTTCATTAAGCACATTATGTTAAAGACCTGAAGTTGAGCATAATGGTTTTAGATTTTTGGATTATTTTGTCTCAACTCTGCAAAGATATTCCATGCAGGATGATAAACTGGATATTTTTTCTGGAGTGAAAGAGCATGATAATTTTGTGCTTTGTACTTAGGCCTCTTTTCAACCAGTTAAGCAGAAGACTCCTTTTTGAAATTTGGTTACTGAACAGGAGACTAATGGTATTCCATAGGCCTTCCATGTCACTGTAAAAAATAAACAGTGCATCACTGTGTATACTGGGACCTGGTCTGAAATTCATAATTCCAAATTCCTAATAGGATAAGGTGCTCACCATAATTCCTTTCTCTGTAGTAGTATTTAACCCAGTGAATATTTTCCAACTCTGTAATAGGTAAAATCTTCAGGCTGGACAATAAGGGAATTTTATAGAAAATTATAAAAGCCTACACCCAGTTTTAGGTTAAGAATCTTCAGAAATATTTTAAGTTGTTTATCTTAAATCTTAGATTGTTTCCTCGCTTAGATTTTAGTATTTGAATTAAGAGATGCAAACTAAGAATAAAAATTGCTCTCACAGAGTACTCAATATTTCTTTTGTTTGAAAAACCTTAGTATTGGCTGGCTTGCTAGAATCAGAATATAATGAACTAGAACCAGAGAGTATTTTTACTAGAGTTAGCTTTTATTCCATACTCTACCCACCATCATTATTTATCCCTGGCATTATCATATTTCAAACTAGTAACCCATAATGATAGCATAACAATAACAGAAGTAAAAATAAAATTTGGAAATATCCAGATTCCATACTAACAATTTTTATGCTTTTATTTTATCTTAAACTTTTGCCAGTCCATGTCAAATTGAATACACAATTTTATATTTTTTGATTATCAAATAGATACAATGTCATATTCTGTTCCCATAAGTAAGCATTTTATATGTAGCAACAAAGAATTGTAATTACTGCTTTAGGTTTTATTATTCTAACATGAGTATGCTACTATTTCCCTAGAGTCCATTCTATGGTTACACATTGAAGTTATTTCCAATTTGCTGTTTCCAATATTCCAATAATCACCTGATAAATATCTTGTAAAAACAGTATTTTCTTTCTGAGGAATTATTTCTCCAGGAAATCCTCAGGTAAATAATTGCAAGTTGTTTAGAAGAAACTTATTGCTTCCTCGGATGCAGTAAGAAGACTCTTAGTTTCCATATTAACTATCTTTTCATTGAAGACTAATTTTGTGTGCCATGTTAGAAACCTGTGGTCTTTTACAAACTCCTTAATATTTTTTACACTCTCTTCCAACTGTCTGTAAATTCTATTGCACAAGAAGGCTTGTAAGGAAAAAAATGCTGCATTGATCTATTTATAACTTTGGTGACTTCTTCAAGGTTATTTAGAATTTATTTCAATCAGCATTCTCTTGTTATCCTAGTCAAATAAGATTACAAAATAATACCAGACTTGGGACAGAATCCTCCCATATACATTTTTCAATGTCTCCTTTTCCCTAAAATTTCTCCCTAAGTGCAGTTTGTGAATGATCTTTTAAAGAGCTATCCTGTGATGATACAACAATATAAAATTTCTCTAGTTCTATAACTCCTGAAGTATTTGCCATGTAAAAACAGAATTTTAAACTTGATTATTCAATAGGCAGTTTCCAAACTGGAATAGCATTCAATTCAAAGTAAAACTGTATGAAATTTTTTATAAATGGGTATTTTAAGAACCTACATCCCTTTTGTGCGTACACAAATCCATCTATTTTAAAGTCCTAGAAGCATGTTAATTCTTTTTTGAGTATTGATGTGAGGTCAACGTATGGCAAAGGCAGAACAGTGACAGCTGCATTAATCTCAAGTGCATTTTAGTATTTACACGATACAAGCTACAAATGTAGCTTATATTCAATATTATGTGCATTATTATAGCCATGTGTCACAATAGTGCTATGAGATAGTCTCTGCTACTAATCTCATGTCATAGATGAAAAGAACCAATCTTAGGAGGATTTAAAACATTTGCTCAAGGTCACATAGTAAGGGATGGACCTTGGATCCAGACCCATATGTTCCTAACTCGGGGACACATACATGTACACATACACTTAAACACTATCATACACTGGGAATGTAATAACTCAATCAAAATTAGTGGTGAAATAAGTTTTGTCTTCTAGTTTCTGCTTCAGGCTGTAGTGGAAAAGTTTGTAACAAATCAATGTTCCCATCAAGAACAACTACAGAAGAGAGATGATATACAAAAATCATCTGATAGGAAGTACTGAACAGCTGCCAAAGCAGTTAGGGCTTTACAGAACAAGATCTCAGAGAAGAAGGAAGCCCGCTTAGGTAGACCAACATTCTATTCTGCATGACACTTCTCCCTTCAGAATATTTTCCAGTTGTTGGCATGAGGTTTAGGGAGAGGACAGCCGGAGAAGTCAGAGTGGGTGACTGGTAAGGGACAGTAGATTTGGGGGATTCTCAAAAGTAGTAAGAATTCAGGGCACCCAATCAATCTAGGCATGAAAGGGCCATAATCCCTGAGAGAAAAGATTGGAGAGAATAATTGCATTTCCTGAATTTTTAAGTTGTACGGGTAAAGAGTTTAGAAGATAGGGAGGAAGCAGATAAAAACAAAAATCCAAAGTGAAAATTTTGTTAATCTTGTTATTTTCACAGTGCTGTCTGTTTAGCAATAGAAGTCTATCATCTATCTATCTTAGCTATCATCTATCTATCTGTCTGTCTATCTATCTATCATATCTATCATCTATCTATCATCTATCTATCATATATCTATCTACCATCTCTCTCTCTCTATCATATTTATCTATCATATCTCTCTATCATCTATCTATCATATCTATCATAACTATCATCTATCATCTATCTATCATCTATCTATCTATCTATCTATCTATCTATCTATCTATCAATTATCTGTCTATCTACTTAGAGATGAAAACCATGAGTTCATCCCTATACCCCTAATTCCAATCCATCACCATAGAATTCAGCTTGGTCTTCCACGCTTCCATTGTGTAACTCCCAGTTTCTTCAATATGTTTAGTCATTTGCTCAATTCTAGCACACATAGAAAATAGTTTTATAATTGTGCATCTACATCAGTATAAAAACAAATCTCCTGGGGCTTCCTAGGTGGCGCAGTGGTTGAGAATCCGCCTGCCAATGCGGGGGACACGGGTTTGATCCCTGCTCCAGGAAGATCCCACATGCCTCGGAGCACCTAAGCCCGTGTGCCAAAAAAAAAAAAAAAAAAAAAAAACAAATCTCCTGACTAGAGTTCAAGACATTTACTGTTCTTTCATTCTAGAATGGATAATCAAAATGCTGTGTTCAAAAACTACTAGATTAGTTTTACCAGTCCTCATCAGTGCGATTGCACTGTTCATTTAAAACGCATTCATTTACTTATGTTTGTATTCCCTATTAGCTTTTTACCACATTCTTGATTATTTTATTTTATTGAAAATGTAAAATATAAAAATGGCTCCAAATGTCAAAACTACAGAAAGGGTATACTGAAGAGGTGCCTATTCCCAATCCCAACCCTTTCATCCTGTTCCCACCTACCCCTTTACATTAAAAAAAAAAAAAAAAAAAAAAAGACTAGTTCATTTCTCCTGCTTTCTTACACAAAAGGGAAAGTAATGCCTATACTTGTTTATTATTTGAATTTTACTTTACAAGAAATTCTAGAAATGTTTTCTTATTTGTTTATATAAGTCAAATTCTTTCTTTGCTCCCCTTCATCCTTTCTCCTCCTTTTATAGTAGCATGGTAATCCATTTTGTTTATTACTAGAGTTTATTGAACCAAACTTCGATTTATAAAAATTTACATGGTCACCGATATACTACAGTTGCTAGCAGTGCTGCAATTAGTAACCTTGCTCACATGTATTGAATATTTTTGTATATCTCATGTGAACTTTTAGAGTAAACTCCTAGAAGTAGGTTTGCCAAAGTTTTTGCAATCATCTTTTTGTTGGAAGAAGCTTATAATATAGTAAACTCAGCAAGAAGGCTTTCAGAGTAGAGTTTTCCTTGAGTTATTGTATATTTAAATTTTTTTAAGGTTGTTCGTTTGGTTTTAGTAGTCTTGATTTGTGCATGGATATAAAATCTTTCATTTACATCTTTTACTTTGAATTACTTAAAAATGCTTCTCCATTGTTGCCCAGCTTTGTATGCCATTTTTTCTATTTTTTTTTTATTGTGGTAAAATACACATAACATAAAATTTACCATCTTAACCATTTTTAACTGTGTAGTTCAGTGGTAATAAATACATTTATAATAATAATAATAATGTGTTACTATCACTACCATCTATTTCTGGAATTATTTTCACCTTATAAAACTGAAATTCTATAGCTATTGAACAATAACTCCCCATTTCCCCCCTTATCTCCAAGCAAGGCTTACCATACATGGCTTAACATATGGAAAATGTGCCACGTACCCTTGAGAAAAATATGTATTCTGTTTGTTGGGTAAAGTGTTCATATATCTGTTAGATCTAGTTGCTTTATGGCATTGTTTGAGTCCTCTGTCTCCTTAATTATCTTTTGTCTAATTGTTCTATCTGTTCTTGAGAGTGCGGTACTGAATTCTCCAACTGCTATTATAGATTTGTCTATCTTTTCATTCTGTCAATTTTTGCTTCATATTTTGATGGTCTCTTATTACGTGAATAAATGTTATAATTGTTATATCTTCTTGCTGTATTCAATCTTTTATTAACACATAATGTCTTTCTTTGTCTCTTGTAACTTTTTGATTTAAAGTATATTTCATCTGATACTGCTGTAGGTACCCCACTCTCTTTTGGTTATTATTTAGATGAAACATCTTTTTCTATCATCACTTTCGGACTATTTGTGTCTTAGATCTAGAGAGAGTCTCTTGTAGACAGCATATAATCAGATCACATATTTTTATCTATTCTGCCAATCTCTGCCTTTTGATTGGTGACTTTAATCCATTTATATTTAAAGTAATTACTGATAAGGAAGGACTTAATTTTGTCATTTTGCTATTTGTTGCCCATATGTCTTATTGCTATTTGTCCCTCATTACCTGCATTGCTATCTTCTTTTGTGTTTAGTTGATTTCTTGAAGTGAAACATTTAAATTCCTTTCTTATTTCTTTTTGTATATATTTTTAGCTATTTGCTTTATGGTTACCATGGGGATAACACTAAACACCCTAAAGTTATAATGCTCTAATTTGAATTTATACCAGATTAACTTCAATAACATACAGAAACTCTGCTTCTTTATAGCCCAATTCCTTCCTTTTTCAATTATTGATATCACAAAGTTACATCTTTATGCACTGTATGCTCCCAAATATAAACTAATAATTGTTTTAAATGTTTTAGTCTCTTAAATCATGTAGGAAATAAAAAGTGTGCTTTATAAACCACTGCTACAACAATACTAATTTTATTCATTGCCCATGTATTTGCATTTACTGAGATCTTTATTTTCTCATACAGCTTCAAGATACTGTCTAATGTCTTTTTATTTTAAATTGCAGGATTCCCATTAGCATTTCTTCCAGGGCAGACTTAATGGTAACAAACTTCCCTGGCTTTTGCTTTTGTTTATCTAGGAATGTCTTAATTTCTCCCTCACTTCTGCAGGGCAGTTTTGCCACATGTAAGATTCTTGGCTGACAGATTTTTGTTTTTGTTTTTTTTCCTTTTAGCAATTTGAATATGTTGGCTGACTCCCTTCTGTCTCCCAGACTTCATTTTTCTTTTTTTAGAGCAGTTTTAGGTTTACAGCAAAATTGAAGGGAAAGAATAGAAATTTCCCATGTATCCCCTGCTACCACACACTCATAGCCTCTCCTATTATCAACATCCCCCACCAGAAACGGGCGTTTTTTTCCAATTGATGAACTTACACTGACACATCATAATCACCCAAAGTCCGTAGTTTACATTGGGGTTCACTCTTGCTGGTGAAGATTCCATGGGTTTAGCCAAATACATAATGACATATATCCATCATTGTATTTTATATAGTATCATACAAGAGTATTTTCACTGCCCTAAAAATTCTCTGTGCTCTACTTATTTATCCCTTCTCCCTTCCAGCTACTGGCAACTACTGATTTTTTCACTGTCTCCATAGTTTTACCTTTTAGAGAATATCATATAGTTGAAATCATATGTAGAATATAGCCTTTTCATAGTGTCTTCTTTTTCTTAGTGATATGCATGTAAGGTCCCTCTAGGTCTTTTCAACCATTTAATTTTCATTTGATTAGTTTCTAAATATTTAAATTTAGTTGCTTGAATCATATAGCTAAAAAGTGATGAAATTAGGATTCATAACCAGATCACCTTCACCTCATTTCCAAGTTTAATTATCTTCCCATTATATCTTGTTTCTTCCATATGATGTTTCTATTCATTTCTTTATATTTAATATTTAAGAGTAGGATCTTTTAAGGGCCTTATAAAGATATGTGAAATTTTAAGAAGGACTACATTTAACAGACTACATTTAATAGACTACTCCATAAAATATTGGACACAGGAGGATAGATACTCGGTCTTTTTTTCCTTTTCTTTTATAAGAAATTGACTGTCTAGCACAGAATTTGCTATATAATTGGGTTTCAAATAAATATTATTGTATAAATGAATAATCCAATGAATGAAGGAATAGATATCTTTGTAGGAAGCGTATATATCCTTTCAGTGTATAACTGATGTCTGTTCATGGGGAAGGTTAAAGTTAAATATTTGTACTGCTACTTTCGTTTCCATCTTCTAATTATTTTCTTCAGATGTATTATCATGGACCCAGATTTTCATTTTTTTAATATATAAAGAAAAGGATGTGTCACACACTCCTCCCAAAAGAGAGGTATGTCATCTTCTCCCCCAAAATTAGAGAGCCAGTAGTCCAAACTCCTTGGTGAACAAAATGTAGGATACAATAACAACAATAATAATGATAGTTGACATATATCAAACATTTGTGCCAAGTACTAGACCTATTACCAGGGATTTCAGAGTACACAGTTCAAATCAGTGAATAACTAAAATGTTGACCAAGTTTCTTTCCTCCTGGACTTCTTTGGAACTTTGATATACTAAAATGTGTTGTAAATTTTCATTAGGGAGATAATGTGTTATATTTATAAAATGTATTTAATTGACATTCACATGACTAGTATTCTCTGGAACATATTTTGGGAGGAGCTGTTTTAAAGGTTTGAAAACGTTCACTCCTTTCATTCCAAGAAGCAACCAACTGGCCATCAACCGGCCTGCCTGTGACACCAGAGACATGCTTGATTGAACTTGGCTATGCTCTTCAGTGTGAATGGAATATTCTATTTAATCAACTCAATTTAAGCCCATGTTTAATATCAGAGTTCTTAGAAAAATGAATTATTCCTTTTTAGTAGATTTATAGATTTATAGTTAGTCTCTTAGGACACTAGTAAGTAACTTAGCCAAATTCAGTAGAATGCTTTAGAGTTTATGAAGCTCATATATTATTTCATTTCATCTTCACAAAAACTCTGTGAGGTCAGAATTATTTTATCCTCATTTTGTAGATGAAAAAACTAAGTCTTAAAATTGCCTTTTAGCTTTTTCAGTTCCTCTTGGTTTCACACAGGCAGTGAATAATGAAGTGGTAACTCAAGTGCAGTTCTTCAAATTCTAGTACTTCTAAATTATCATATCAATCCTCTTCACTCAAACCACACACTTTCCACCTCTGGAGTGGCTAGAGAATGTACCCTGAGGTTTTCTTCTTCTAATTCACTGAGAAAATCATCAGAACATTCTCTTAGCATTTTACCTTCTCTCTTCATGAACTTTGCCCATCCTAACTTTTCCTTTTTAATTTTATTCTCTTTGCATTTTCCTTTATCTCTGCACATTTTATAACGCCCTTAGATATACTAAAATTACTGTGTTTTCCATCTTAACTATTCACACGTTCCCGACTTCTACTTTGTCAACAATGGAATTTCTAGCCCATGGATTCTTCATGACACGGCTGAAGAAAGTTTCAATGTTTGAGAGATGTTTGGTTTTTCTTTCTCGCAGGTTGACTGTTAAATTTGTACTGTACATTTATCAAGGATGCTCTAAATGGTACTAAAGCTGACAGAGAACAAGCAGGGGCTGACAGCTTCACTCCAGTTACAGCTGATTAAAGGCTGCTGAGGCCTGAGGGCCCAGTTTCTGAAAAAGGACCACTAAAACTTGACTGAACAATTCCAGCCTGAACATTTTATTCTGGCTACAATGGAAATGTCTGGATCTTGCACTGGTAGAAAAGGGCTGTGCAGAATGAAAGCCAGTAGTATAATAGCAGAGAACATGGGCTTCAATTGAGTTGCTTCTTCTTTACTAGAAGAGAAATGCATAGTTTGGAAAATAAAATAAATGCATAAGCCAGTGTACCAAGTATGCAGGTGTACTATATACACAAACAGAAAGACCACATATAATCTTACAGACATGCCTACCTTTCTAATGATGCCCCTTAATGATTATTACCAACTACTATGATGCTAAGTAATTGGTGCACAAGAACACATAATAATAATAGGTCTTACATTTGCATAGCACCTTTAAGTCCCCAAAATGTTTTCACATCTATTATCTCATTTGATCTTACACAATAATTGCACAGGCTAAGAAGAGAAATCAGTATCCCAATTTTACAGATGAGGAAATTAGAGTACCTCAAGTTTAGGTAAGTTAAGAGTTATTGCATGGCAAAGCTGATAATTAATTTAACTTCCCACCCTTGCTCTTTCTGTAAATATAGTGCCTATATTTGATAATTATAGATTTAGATCATTTTTTGCAAATATTACCTGCACTACAGAGACCACTTTGCTTATTATTGCATTATGTCAAACAAATTCTCTGTTTGTGTGTCTTTGACATTCTAAGATTCTAAGTTACTTGATGGTAGTATAGAATCGCAAATCAAAACCACAATGAGATATACCACTTCATACATCCTAGATGGTTATAACACAAAAAATGGACAACAAGGATTGGCGAAGAGGTAGACAAATTAGAACCTTCTTTCATTACTGGTGGGATTATAAAGTGGTACAGCCAAAAGAATTGAAAATAGGAATTCAGATAGATACTTATATGCCAGTGTTCACTGCAGCATTATTCACAATTTTCCAATGCACAAATTATTCACAAATTTCCAATTTTCCTACCTACCTTAGAAATATTCTCAGGTAAAGCAAATATCTACATACTCAAATAACGAACCCAATTTATTACATGCATTCAAATATTTCTCTTTATAAATTCTCTTATTTGGGGTGATGTATTTATCCTACTGAATCTGTAACTTATTTGCTAAAATGCTTAAATTTAGTTAATCTAATGCGACCAATCAGGAAAATAATAATTTTATGAATAACACATATTGGTTATTTTTTACTTTTGAATCAATTGCTTTATGCTGCTTGGGAAACCATTTTAATAGAAGCTTTTAACTTTAGATTCATATTATTCTGGTAACCATTTGTGTTTCTGGTTCCCTGTGTATCATGCCATTTACATAAGTTCTTCCATGTAAAGAGATTTCTAATGAATAGAGGATATTTTGTCACTTTTCTTCCTGCTTTCCTTTCAAGGATTCTGGACAGATTTTACTGTGCTAATTCATGTTGACCAAGAATTTAAATTTTGGAATATCTTAACTCTGCAATTGGTGGTAGTTTCCAAATACTAAGGTCCCTTGTGATTGCATTTATGCATTCAGATAACCATTTCATAGTGACAATGTAGTTTTATTTAGCTTGTCCCAAATTACTTTTATTTGATATGGGCCATGGACCATTTTCTTCTGAAATGTTCATAATTTCCAAACGTTCATACAAGGGTGTGTATTTTTAAATGTTTTTGCTAAAATCATTAGAGTATTTTCCTTTTTTACTATTTTAACCAGGAGCTTTTCATTACAGTGTCCCACCACATTTTCCTCTTTAAATCTCAGCCTTCATTCATTAGTACCTGAGGCCCGATTCTCAAAAATGCTGATAAAACTCCCCACATAATCATTAGACGAGCTCAGCTTAATACAGTACTTATAAAACTTGTTTGAAAAGAGAAATTACTGCTTGTGGTTTGAGAATAATGCCAACTATAACTATAATACGTCAAAGAAAAATAAGTTGTGATTTTGCTTTATATTTAACTTTGGGTTTATTAAAAATTTACTTAGAGTGTTATTTCTTTATTTGTGTTCCAATAATAAATCTTAGGAAATTATAACTAAAGTATTTTAATGTACATACTTAGAAATTCTATTTCAAAATACAAAGGTAAAATCTTGAAAAAAATATGACAAAATCTGTAGCTACTTTACTTCAAAATATTATTTCAGTTTTTTTAAAAAATCACAGTTTTTAAAGGGCAAAAAGTTTCAAAATATCTTTTCAAGTATTACATCTTACAAATTTTTATTTATTAACTTGTTCAGTTAATATTTGCCAAGTGTCACATTTTGTACAAGATTCTGTGCTCAGTATTTGTGTAAGCAAAGAAGAATAAGATATGTACAGTGACCTAATGATTTAGTAGGGGAGGAGGCTAGCTAAAATACTCTGGAAAGTGGACTTCAATATTAGCAAAACACTTTATGAGGTTAAAGAATTGATTCCTCCTAGAGAGTCACGGAGAGTTTCCTCAAGAAGGTGACGTTTAAGATGTGCCTTCATGAAGAGAGTCAGGAAGATGGCAGAGTAGGAGGACGTGCGCTCACTCCCTCTTGCAAGAGCACCAGAATTACAACTAACTGCTGAACAATCATCAACAGAAAGACACTGGAACTCACCATAATAGACACCCCACAACCAGAGACAAAGGAGAAGCCGCAATAAGACAGTAGGAGGGGCACAATCACGTTAAAATCCATTCCCATAAATGCTGGGTGGGTGACTCACAAGCTGGAGAAAAGTTATACTGCAGAAGTCTACCCACTAAAGTGAGGGTTCTGAGCCCCACGTCAGGCTTCCCAACCTGGGAGTCCAGCAGCAAGAGGAGGAATGCTCAGAGAATCAGACCCTGAAAGCCAGCGGGATTTGATTGCAGGACCTCCACAGGACTGGGGGAAACAGAGACTCCACTCTTGCAGGGCACACAAAAAAGTGTGCTCACCAGGACCCAGGGGGAAGGAGCAGTGACCCCACAGGAGACGGAACCAGACCTACCTGCTGGGGTTGGAGGGCTGCCTGCAGAGGTGGGGGGTGGCTGTGGCTCACCGAGGAGACAGGAGCACTGGCGGCAGGGGTTCTGGGAAGTGCTCATTGGTGTGAGCCCTCCCAGAGTCTGCCATTAGCCCCACCAAAGAGCCTGTAAGCTCCAGTGCTGGGTAGCCTCAGGCCAAATAACAAACAAGGTGGGAACACAGCCCGAACCATGGCAGACAAGCAGATTCAAATTTTACTGAGCTCCGCCCACCCAGCCCAACCCACCATCAGTCGCTCCCATCAGAAGCACCTAGGAGCCTCCTAGATAGCTTCCCCCACAAAAGGGCAGACAGCAGTATCAAGCAGTATCAGCAGTATTTCGTCTTGTGGAACTGAAAACCACAGCCACAGAAAGACAGAAAAAATGATAAGATGTGCCTTATCAGGCTGAATAGGGTTCTGACCAAGACAGATGGAAGGGAAGTGTTTTTTGGGTAAAGGGACTGGAATGAACAAAGGCCCTGAGAAGTGAAAGCACCTGGGGCATTTTGTGACTATGTGGAATTTGATAAGGTAAGAACACAAGAAGCTGTAGGAACAAGGGTAGGATACAAGGCTGGAAATCCAGCATGGGGGTAGTTCAAGAAGAATATGCATAGGTTTACAAATGAAGATAAATTTGAGCATTTTTCTTCAACTCTTCTCACCCATTATATATACGTACACAAACAACAAAGCCTAAAGAACACACATAGTCACCCCAAAGTAAATTGTTATAAAGCCGTAGAGGTAAGTTCTAGGAACCTGAAGCTCATCACTAAAGAGCCAAAGCGTTTTCTCCTTCTTCTTAGACCTAGCACTCCTCTGCTAAAACTGAGTCCAAGCCAGGAAGGGGGATGAAGCAGAGAAGAGTGAACGAGGAAGGATAGATGGAGATTAAGGCAACCTCCCAGGGAGGAGGTTGTGGGACAAGGGAACATGAGATAAAGAGGTCCAGAGTCCAGAGCAACTATGCACCATCTGGTCCCAAGGTTTGTGAAACTTGCTGAACCTTTCAGGGTTGCATTTCCTTTTCTGAACCAAGAGAGTTGACTTGGCAATATTGGACGTCCTTCTGGCTATAATATTTCATGACTATAAGATTTAGGATTATGAAAATAAAGTCGAAAATCAGAAAGCTAAATTTCAATCACAGCTTTGCCTTTAATTAACTGCATATCCTTGAATATCTTCACCCAGTTTTAATATTTATAATATAGGTTAATAATAGCTGCATCTACTCTGTGCGTACATACTTGAAAATACATGGGGAGAATTTCAGACTACACAAAGGCTGACGTTTCTATTTTTATAACTGAATTTAACTGTGTAAAATCAATGTGAAGGTATGCACCCTATTAGGTCCAATTCTACCAAAGCATGAACAAACAGCAATCTTTGAGAGGATCAAGGTTAATGGAAGATTAATTGGCCATCTCTTACTCGAAATGCTACACCAAACATCATCGCCAAAGCAGCCAGGCAAAGGGTAGCACTAACAGAGCACCCCTCATGTACCATCCACCTCACATATACAATCACAACCAGGCCCATAAATTCTGACCATTTAAATTAATAATTCTATGGCCAGAATCTCTTACTTTACAAATGATTTTCTGTTGTGACAGAGCCAAGCATTGTTCTGGGTCATCTGATAGCTTCCTATAGGCTGACTAGGAATTTTATTCAGGACAGAGCAAGAACCATGCTAGGCACTGTGACAGACACAGCTAGAACAAGTCATATCTTATTTCTTTTCAAATTCTCGACAACACTGAAATGTAGTTCCTATTGTTTCCACTATATAGATAACATGCTGAGTCTCAATAAAAGGAAGATTTTTTTTTTCCAAGGGCATGCAACTAGCACTGTCACAAGGAGACTTTGAATTTCATTCTACATGATGAAAAAGACAAAACGTAGGCTGGTACGTGTTTGTGTGCATGTATGTGTGTGAGTGTGTGTATGTGTGTCACTTATTGAATGATGAATATAAAGTAACATCTTTTGGTTACAAGAGGTTAATGTAGATTAAATAAGCATAAGTGGCTACCTTTTTCTCATAAGTCAGAAAGAACTGTTTGTCAGCTTTGAAAAGCACTTCTCCCTCTAATAGAATTACATTGAAGATGGAATCCATTTATAAGAAAGCTACACATAGATGTCATTTACCCTGATCATGTCCATAAATGGAATGTGCAAACCAAAGTGGGAAACCTTATTTTAAAAGAAAAAGCAATGCATGTTTGTTTTGCAAAGTGTTTTCAAAGTATACTAGATGAAGAATCCTTCTTTCTCCTAATAATGATTTCCTACCCAGTAGCTAAGTACAAGTCTACATGTCTACTTACTGTCTACTCTTCTTCCTTTCCAGTAATCTAGATTTATGGTGCATCTACCTTTCTCCTTCATCTGCAAGGTCCTAGGACATTCAGGTAGCCAATCTGCCCTTAAATATGTCTCTAAGGAAATGGTGCTAATTAGTATTGGAATTTACAGCCTTCCATTTTATTGACTTGTCCTACTTTCTTCGATAATTAACTAATGAGTAAAGTAATGAGCTATGTTAGTCAGTCATGCTGTTCAATTAAACGGCAAATCAATTATTGAAAATAGTTTCGGACAGCTCTAATGTTGGCATGATGTGCACGTGTATGTGTGTGCATATTGAATGTGAGTGTAATTATGTCCTAGATATTACAAAGTCAGTCTATGTGAGGATGTTATGACTGAAAAGGTCCTTTCTGACTGCAGTGCAAAGTGAATCAGATGCCAAATACAAATATGTCATTATTTGTCTATGTCTGTTTACACTTAGTAATTTTTACTTAACTGAGACAGTGCAGCTTCCTCGACTTGTGAAATATATCACAAAGCATCATCTAGTGAAGGAGTAATAAGACAGAAGGCAAAGAAGCAGCAATAAACTTTTTCACTTTGGAAAAGTGTCAAGGGTGATACTGTTAAAGTGGAAAATAGGGCTAGACTTGTGATTCAACTTAATCTCAGGTCATTCATCTTAGATATTTTCCTATTCTTTAATTATATTGGAAAAATCCTTAAGTGTGAAAAGTTTGTCTATAACATATAAAATTTATTGGGCATAATAGTGTAGTTCAACCTCATTGTAGAGGGGGAAGAGAACAGGCACACACACACGTGCACACACACACACACACACACACACACACACACATCTGGTAGACTAAAAGCCAAACTGGCAAAATGCAAAGAGCCTCTGCAAGTCTCTGGCCTGGAAGCTTCTCTTGAAGACAGGCAAATTGACAGTCGGCTCCTCACCAACCAAGCGGTCACTTTGTAACCGAGCAGGACCCTATGGGGCCTTCCCAGGACAGACCCCTCCCCTACATCCTCTGCTTTAGTTCCTCTCTGAAGTGCCTGGATAACAGCATCTGATGCACATTTCCTGAAGTGTTTTACAGGTGCTAAAATCCCCACCAATGGAAGAAATTAACTTCCTGTTGACAAAGAGTATGTAGCCCCCAGACCTACTACAGCCTAAGGATTGTTTTGGTAACTCCTGTGACACCACCCTGTTACCTCACCATCAACCAATCAGAGAATTGTGCACAAGTTCCTCATGTACCCTGGGACTCCCCTTCCTCACCTGGCCTTTCAAAACACTTTGCTGAAACCCTTCAGGAAGTTCAGGTATTTGAGCGTGAGCCACCCCTATTTTTTGTCTGCTGCCTTACAATAATTGCTGTACTTTCCTTCACCACAACCAGGTGTCAGTAGATTGGCTTTACTTAGTGGGCAAGCAGACCCAAGTTTTGGTTCCGTAACAGTTTGTGATCTTTTCTATTTTCAGTTTCTCACTCAGTTTCTTTAGATGTGCCTATCACCTACACATCTCCCCTTGGTATTACCTTGCACTGGAAATTTACTGTGAGTTTTAGATAGAACACACTATAGTTTTTCCACCTGCTCTTGACCTCGTGGCACCTAATCTTTTTGGCATGCATTACAGGTTCAGCCTAGTGCATTTTTTAAAACATGGCATATCTTAGCTCACAATTCTTCAAAGATGTCAGTTACAACACCAAAGACTATTCAAACTCATAATAACCTATCGCTATTTTTAAAAAAGAATCTTTAATTTGAGATCTGCCCCGTTTTTATTTCATCTTCATGATAGTCTGTTACCAGCAAGACAGTAGAATGATTATTATATTTTCCTTTAATAGAGCTTATGAAGATTGTCATTTTAAGGTACTTAGATTCTTAAGAATATCTTCTTTCAGGGAAAACTTGAGCAAAGCTTTAAATGATAAGACTTTTGTTAGCATGAGAGAATGCAATTTGCACCTTCAAAATATCCCCAAATTCTTTAAAGGTGTAAATGTTGTTTTTATCCCCTAAGTACAGTTTAAAATCTTAAGCTTCAAAAGTGATTAAGCCCTATTATAGGAACAACAAAGCAAAGCAAATCAAAGCCAGGTCAAAAAAGGCAACAGCAAGTTTTCATTTCCAAACAGTTTTAATTCTCTGTTTGTGTTCTTGCCTGAAAGGAGGCAAGGAACACAAACATTCCCATGTGAATCAAATTAGAATTTACATATGAATTACATTAGAAATATGAGCTCCATCAAGGAATAATTAGCGCTGTCCTGGGTTATGTGAAGGCGAGCAAAATTAAATAAGAACAATTTCAAAGGCAAGTTTTGTTTTGCTTCTTCAGCTAAGCTGGTTTAATCAGCAATAATGACTGAAATAAATCCACTCCATCTAAAGTAATGTACAGCCTACCATATTGTGTGAAATGCCGTTACTGACTTAGTAAATCATAAAGTCGATGAGAGGACATCACTCATGAGTCTCTGACGTGGTTACTTTATGCCTAATGCCAAGTGTAGGGGGTGGGAGAACTTGATCCAATCAGCAAGCACAGTGAGGGCTAATGTTACAAAAACATGCCAGGAGGACATCATAAAAGTCAAGGGGACACTTAGAATCACATCATACCTGTTTTGCATTGCATTTGTTGATGTCGTTACTGCAATTGCTACTTTATGCTCACAGAGGACAAAGACTGAAATTTCTGTCTACAAAATGGTAGTGCTACAAAAGAAATAGAGAAAATGCAATACCAACTGGAATCAGCTGGGTGACATAGATATGCTTCAGCCACTAAACAGGGCTATGGTTTACGAGTGCTTCCTCTAATGAGCTAGACTCCAGTGACCATAAAACTGAAATATAATTATGACATTAAAGATGCCTATATTTGAACTTAATTATTAATTAATTTAATGAGAGGAGAGGAGGTTGTAAAATTGCTAATTAAATGGCTCTGTAAAACTGCAGACGGTGGAGGATTTACCAAATGATGAATCCCACAACAGTATTTTTGCTATATCAATATTCTATTAATATACAGTATGCCAGAGGAGCTAGCTAGAAGGTGGTTGTTAAGTTGATGTGCAGGTGTGCAGTGTGGCATGACCTAAAATTCCAAATGACAGCATCCTTGAGGATAGATCGGCCCTTCCATTTAGAGTAGGTACTGGAGTCTGTTAAATGAACTGAGTAGGTCAGAGCACAGCTCATCTGACTGTAGTTACATGGAGACAAAGAGTTGTGTTTTTTTTTTTTTTTTTTTTGGTCGAGCCACTGTCTTAGATCTTGTCTCATGATAACTAGAATGTCAGGGTCAACTTGCTTTGTATTAACCAAAAGGGTGGGTTTGCAAGAAGTCTAAATATTAATGCATCTTAAAAACAAGACAATGCTTCATATTACATGCTTCTGGAAATGCAATTCGATTAAGATGGCAATTCTTGGCAATTAATGTACTGGAACAAGCAAACACGGATTTTCACATGAGATAGACATAGGTCCAAATTCTGGCTCTGACCCATATCAGCAAGGTGACCTTGGGAAAGCAGATACACTTCTCTGGGCCTCAGTTTCTTCATCGGTAACATGGGGTAAATATTCCTAAAGTCATAGGGCTGTTGGGAGGATTATATTAATAAAATCTGTAATGCAACTAGCTCAGTGCTTACTCACAGAAGGTGCTTAAAAGGAGAAATAAGTAAAGCAAAACTCTATGTGTTGAATTAGGACTTGAGAGGGACAATTTGTGAGATGCGCACACCACACCATGGTGGGAAATGGTACCCTAACCTCAGCACATAGGAAGCAGTATTCAACTAATGGAAGACTTTAAAAGTAGAGTCATCAGGAGAAAAATGTCCCTTTTCAATCTAATTCAGAGGATTTTTACTGAAGCATTTTTATTGACTCTACTCAAGTCAAATTTGAGCTGGAAAAAATATTGAATGACACATTTCAGAGAATAGCTAAGTGAAGTTCAAGGTAATTAAAAATATGGCATGCTAATTGCTCATACAAGCTTAAAATTATCCTTATCAATCTGCAAAGTATGGTAAACAGATTCTCTTATCAGGAAAAGATGATTAAAAATGGATTCAAGTTAAGTGCATGACGTTGTTTGAAGGACTTAAGTAAATCCAAAGTCCTTGCTCTTTTTTTCATCCCCACTTATTGTACAAACAAGCACGACTTATTAATAAGGAAAATGATTGTCCCCTCTTATACTTAGAATAGATATTCATTACACTGATATTCCCATTCTTCCACGACTTGGCAACATGAACTTCAATTCTTTTAAAAGCCAGTGACCCTTATAAAAATAAGAATAATCAATGAGTTAAAGAATCTACCTGGGAGTGAAGGCACATCTTTTTATTTACTAACAAAATGAATAATTAAAAATGCTATTGATTATATTAGAGTGGCAAAATTCATAAACAACCTTGGAAACCCTGGGCTTACTAAAAATCCATTTGTGGAAGAGGATTTAACTGAGCATTTCATGCTGAACCCGTCTTCGAGGTCTGCTTATGATCACATGATTTCTTGATTCCTAGAGTGGACTTACGATTAGAATGAAAGTCTGAAAAGATTAATTAACTAATCTTGGATTAGAAACTTTCAAACTAATTGAACAAGGGAAATAGTTCAGCTCATCAGCCAAGTCCCTGATTGGTATTGTAGAGCACAAGATGATAGGGCATATCGTATAATTATAGTTGAACAATGTCACAGTAAAAACTTCAAAGGCAAAGAAGGGCCTTTTCCTTAATTTTGAAATAAGTGGAAGGATTTATGATGACAAAAGCCAGAGAATCAGTAGCAAGAATATGATGAGAAAAAGATATTACTTATAATGAGGTAGGTTTACACATAATATTTTAGTCTGTACGTGCACGCACACACACACAAACACACACAGGCACATTGATACACAAATACTGGGTAGTGGAAGCATGTGAACATTTATTCTAAATACAAGAAGAGACATTTTCCTTAGTAATAAGAAATGCTTATTTGGTTTTTAATGAAAGTGTTTGATGAATCGTAAAGGGTAGGTGAGTGTCTTGAGGGGATCCCAGGAGGCCCCTCACCCAACCACTTCAAGACCATGGAGAGCATGGACACCCTTCATGCTTCAGGCAGTCATCAAGAAATCGTAAACCTGTCGGAGCTATCAGTCTTGTCAAAGACTGTCACTGGTTCTTCCTCCCTTTTAATCCACTCTCTATACAGAAGCCAAAGGAGTCTTTCTCTAACAGAGTGCAGATCTGACCTGGCCAGCTTCTTTTAATGACTTACCTTTGCTCCTAAGACCCAATTCCAGATCCCTACACTGACTACCAGGCTGAGGCCCAGGAAGAGTCACCCCAGCTCAGACTGTAGCCGTCATCCCACTCACAGGTCCATGCAACTTTCCAAGGATCTTCCTGTCTCAGCCTTTTGCAAATGGTTTTGCTTCTGCCAGGTACGCCTTTTCTCCTTCTCTTTACTGATCTAACTCACCAGTGCTTACTACCAGGTGTTCTTAACGACACAGTAGGATCCGAATTTGTAGATCATTGTTAATCTGAGGGTAGAAAAGGTGTATCTCAATGATTTTAATATTTTAATACATCTTTCTCTTATTATGCATGAAAATGAACATCTCTTCAAACTATGTGTACCTCCATTCCTCTGAACTGCCTATTCATGGATTTTGTTTTTATTGATATAAAGGAGTGCTTCATGCATCAAAGTAACGAAACTTTTCTATTTGTCTTACAAATATTGTAAATAGCCCCAGGATACTCTTTGTTTTTGACCTTCTGTGCTCTTCCCGCTTCAGATTTTTAATACAATTTTTATGTATTCAGATTTTAAAACATTAACAAAATAGTTTCTGGATTTTGGATCATTCATACAAAGGATTCCACATCTATGGACACCAAGTGGGGAAAGAGGGCGGTGTTGGGGTGGGATGAATTGGGAGACTGGGATTGCCATACATACATTACCAATAAGAAAAAAATTATCAAATTATATGCTTTAAATATAGGCAGTTTATTGTATGTCAATTGTATCTCAAAAAAAGTTCTTAAAAAATTATAACACATAAAGATTTCCATGTTTTATTGCATACATTTGTAGTTTTATTGTCATGTTTGAATTGTTAATCTACCTAGAACCTTGAGTGAGTGACGAGAAAGAGATCCGTATTTTTTTAAAGTGGACATACAGTGCATATACCATCATACATACTTTTACCACTAATATGAGTATCACCTTTATTATAAACCATTATATTTATCAGGATCTATTATTGGAGTCCATTATGTTCTTTGTAATTATGACAGCTTGTTATATCTTTTTCCCCTAGAATTTCCTCAGAAATTGTATACAATTCAACTATTCTATTTTAGAATAGCTGAAGTAGTAACAAAACATTTTGGTATTTTTATTGAATTTTGTTACCTGTGTAGATTAATTAGGGGGAATCATTTGTGTTATAATGTACTCTTACTTCATAAGATGAAATAGATGCTTTATCTATTCAAACATTTTAAAAGTTTTCAGTAAAATTAATCAAATCTTTATATAGAAATTTTATATTTTTGTTGTATTTATACCAAGGAAATTTATATTTTTGCTACTATTATAAACTGAATCTTTTCTTCCATTATATATTCTTTCCAGCTTTGTTGAGATATAATTGACAAATAACATTGTACATGTTTAAGGTACACGACTTGATGATTTGATGTAGGTATACATTGTGAAATGATTACCAAAATCAGGTTAATTAACACATGCCTCACATCACAAAGTTACCTTTTTTTGTGTGTGTGGTAAGAATACTTAAGATCTACTCTCTTGGCAAATTTCAGGTATATGATACTCTGTTAGGAACTATGACCACCATGCTGGGCATTTGAACAGCATCTCCACGTTTCTCCCACCTTCTAGCACTTGCCAACCACCATTTTACTCTCTCTGTTTCTGAGTTCAACTTTTTTTAGGTTCTACAGACAAATAAGATCATATAGTGTTTTTCTTTCTTTCCTGGCTCATTTCACTTAGCATGATGCCTTTTTGGTTCGCGCATGTTATCGCAAATGGTAGGATTTCTCTTTTCATGGCTGAATAATATTCCGTTTTATATACATATATTACATTTTCTTTATCCATTATATTTTTTAACTATTGGGTTTATAATAGGAAAGCTATTGATTTTTCAAAGTAACTTTTTATTAACCTTATTAGATTTTTTTCAGTTTCTCAATTGCCTCTATTGGGTTTTCTACCTACAAAAATAATCTTAATAATAATATTACCTCTACCTTTTCATTTTACATGTCATTTCCTTCCCTTGTCTAAACACATTAGCTAGTACCACCAAATATTATTATTTTTTAAATGGTAAGATAGTGACAGTGGACATTTTTGTTTCCTAACAATTAAATATTAAACTGCAACTACATCAAAGTACATGTTAGACACTTTGAGGAGAGTCAAAGGATGCCTTGTGATATTTGGATTGTGTTGTTAGAAAATTTATTGCATAAGAGGAGAGTTACAACTTAATAATTTTAATTTTAGATAAAACCTCTAGGTGAGATAAAAATGAAATACTGTCAGAGTTTAGATAAAATGGAGATTTGGTCTTCTAGGTAGGTAAGTTTATATTGTACTCGTGCAGTAATACTGAGCCCTTAATGGTGGCATTTGAGGACAAGGGGTCATATTGATCAAAGGTTTGGAGGTGGAATTGCTTGTATACATGCTGGGAACAGTAGCTTATGATAATGAAGAGACCGGCTAACTGCAGATGTGATGTTTCGTGTGGACACACACCAACTCATAATAGTTACATGCTAGCGAGTATCTTCTTCCTCTGCGTGCACAGGATTTACTCCTTGACTTTTCAACTTGGATGGCTCCCATCTAAGCTTTTCGTGACTAATAACATTTATTCATTTGTATGTACTTTCTTTCTGCCTTTTTCTGATGAGGGAAGTATATGGAACTAGAATAAACCCCACATCCTTAATATCCATGTTACTCCTGGAGGAAGGAACTGCAGTTTTAGAACAGAGGACTTGTTGAAACAGGAACAACAAAATCTCGTGAAAGAAATTCTTCAGTTGAAGAAAAAGAGAAAGATTAGTTCATTGAGTAAAGTAGGCATGATTGACATAATTGTACATTCAGACGTAACAGGCTGGTGAGGGTAGGAAATGGGAAGTATAGTGAGAGAAATGGATGTAGAAGCAGACAAGGAATTTTAGAATTGTAAACTCAGCCTTGTTACTGAGCAGTTGATTGACCAAAATAAAGTTATTCAGTTTCTACATGTACCCCATATCTTACAAAATTAAGGAAATAGCTCTAATCCACCTTTTCTCTAAACTTAAAGTAACACCAAGAATGTCTATCTTAAATAAGTCACCAATAAATCATAACATGGCAACCACAGCAACAGATTTTCTGAGTTACAACACGTGTTGGTCTTTATCTGTGGCCCACTGCCGTTTAGGAAGAGAGCTTTATTTTTAAAAGCTATAATTTTTTTAAAGGGACATATGGGAACTCAATGCATTCTTCAACAAATAAAAAAGCCAAAACATCTGGTATACCAAATGGAGAGGGAGAAGAAAATGGGCTATTTAGGGACGCCATCTTTTAACAGTGCAGGTGTATATTGATAATCATTTGGCTAGAAAAACGCTCTGCCAAGCCTGGCTCCAGATTTCTGCTTTGAAGGAACTGTAGATAATTGAGAATAGGTTTATAAAGGCTTTGCTCTCCATTCCTAATTATGAAATAAACTTTCTACATACTGGGCTGTTTTACATTTATGGTCCTGCATTTGTAATCTGAGAAGTGTTAAATCTGCTTCGCTTTACAAGCACTTGATCCATCATAAGTTAAAGGTTGCTCTGGGGAGGTGATGAAATGCCCCGTAACATGGGTACATAAAGGGAAGACAGTTCTTCCTGTACAAAAGAGAATAGTCAAGGGGGAGTTGATCAAACTGTTGCACCAAGGAACAAATGAAATGAAGTTGGGGCTGGGGAATTACTCATGATTACGTCCTTGCATGGTCTTAAGAAAGTAGAACATCAATAAGTAATGTGAGCAGGAAAAGAATAATACCTTGTTCATCTCTCGTCTGTAAATTCCTCAAATAACTTTACTGTTCCTATACAAATCACAAATCTACAAAGGAATTTGAGATGGTTGTACATTGAACACTTTACTGGCTATTTAACAGTAATTTATCTTAGAATTACATGCAAAACATAATTTTATATTAATATTCAATAAAATAATAGCAAGGAATTAAAGGGTATTAAAATGTTATCTTCCCAAATAGTTCTGTGATAAAAATTGTTTAGGAAGTTCTTGATAGTAGGAATTCTAAGGATCTTTAATGCATTAATGTGCATTATGAATCCCCAAGAGAAATCTAATGCTGCATTTCCCAAAGGCATTTTATAATGGAGCACTTGTACAGTGACACAATGAAACAAAGGCTCTGAGGCTCTTTCCAGCTCCAAGATTCTTCTTTTTCATGAAATCTCTTTATTCAAAAAACTTTATCCAAAAGTGGAGTTTTACATTAGAAGCCACAGATGGACACAAAAGAATGTTAAATTAAATTATTGTCCTCAAGGAGCTGACAATCTATTGAGAATGGAGAGTGACCAGAAAGTAATATCAGGGAAGGAATTGATTTTTGTCTTTCTTAAAAATCACTGCTGTATTTGCAGACTACTGCCTGGTACATAGTAGGCATTTAGTAAATATTGAATGAATGGATGATGGTAAGGTTGTGAAAGGGCTAGAATGGTAAATAACTAACTTACACTCAGTTGTTGGCTCTGCAGTGAATAGGGAGTAGTTAGGCTTACTTGAGCAGGGAGTGTCGAACACTCTTTTACAGAAAGAATTGTATGCAAGCTGTCCTTAGACCTTGGCAATGAAGCATTCAAACTAGACCAACATGAAGCTAATAGGATGGCTTAAATAAAGTTTATATGTTTTATTATCCACAATATGTAATTAAAATGAATATAAGCAAACTTCTCTGCACAATGGCTATTCATTTTTTCACACAAAGGTAAAGCCTCAGGAATATGAGTTTATTCTATTTTTCAAAGACCTCCAAGTGACAAAGATATCCTATCGTTCTTATAATATGATGTTGCATGACATGAATATATTTAGGGACTTTACAGTGAACTAGACCTGGATTCAAATCTTAACTAACCTTCTTAACTCTCCTACTTACTATATAGCTTCTCTTACGTTAATTTTATTCACTAAAATATTTTAATAAACCAATCTACCAGGGAATTCAGCCTACTGTTTTTATGTCATACTGTAAATCCATTTCCTCTGTGTTATCAAGGAAGAAGAGCTAGTTTCCATTCTCTTTATTGAAGTATTTTAATGTATGTATGTTTTTATATATTTTTCCAGTTCTTTCTTTGTACCTTTAGTCATAATTCGTATTTGTGGTATTTTACTCTGTTTATTTGTCTTTTCCTAGCATGTTCATATCTTAACTTTGATCACCTCAGTGAATTCTTAGGCTTAGCATACATGGTGGCATAGATCCAAGGTTCACAAAAGGATCCAAATTTATATATGTATAATCAGAAAAATGTAATAATCACAACCACAAGAACAATGATAAACAAACGCAGAGACGGAAATGAGATCCAATGCAAAGGTAACTTAAGTAAAATATCCGTAATACACCCAGCTGTAGTAGAAGCACCTTAAGCAGCTCAATCCACCAGGCACAGACTTAGTCAGATAACAAATCATGTTCTTAGTGAGATATCCCCAAATTAGATTTGCATCTAACACACTGAGTAAATATACAAAGACTGCCAAGTCTCCCCAGCAATCTCATATATTTGCATTCTCTGCATTTGACAATAATAAAGGAGAAAATAGGAGGTATTTCCATCGTCAAGAGGAAATACAGACCATGCAGAAAGCCAAAGAGAAGGGGCTGTTTTGGGACCATAAAACATTGATATTATAAAATAAATAATACCTAATATTTACTGAGTACTTATTACATGCCAAACATTCTGTCTTATTCTTTGTATTCATGATTTTATTACAGACTCTCAGCAACCCAATTAGGTAGATAATCATTAACCCCATTTTACCATTTCCAAGGAGTGAGTCTCAGTGAGAAGCTTGTCTGAGATTACTGGGCTAGTGAGTGAGTGAACAGAGATCTGCAGCAGGACTGTCTAAGTACAAGTAACTACTCTGATATTTACATTTTCTTTTTTTTTGACATTCTAAAAGTAATTATTTATATTGGACTTCGAATAAGAAAGTTTAGAAAAAGACGTGTTTGAAGAGGAATGTTATAGAAACAGATACCCACTTAAGCTTTTCTCAATATCTACTTAGAATATAAAAATCAATTAGAGTCAAATTTGTGAAGCAGGTAATGTATCATACATAGTCTTAGTCACCGTGGTTACTTACATTAACTTTTCTGGTGCTTCTTTCTCTGTTTCTGCTCACAATTATGCTTACCTAGAAGAAACGTTTTCTGTTGTTATTCAGTACTTTATAAAAAGCCATAGAAATTGTCATCCACATGTAAATTTGTCATGAGAGCTGTTCAGTAGCTACCTAAGCCCGAAAATCATCAGAAGATCACCTGGAGGGCTTGTTAAAACACAGCTTGCTGAGCTTCCGACTTACTAATTTCTGACTTACTAGATCTGGGGAGGGACCCAAACATTTGCATTCTTTTAACAAGATGCCAAATGATGCTAATGCTTGTAGTCCAGGTACCACACTATTAAAAAAACTGTGAGGTGAGTGTAAAGCTGTCTAGCTGGTCAGGCTCTTGTGCTGTAAGATTTTTGGCAAGTGGTTCTAGGCAAGAAAGCTCAACTGCATATCAAATTGAGGTGCTGGAGCAAGAACTAGGTCTTGCCCTTTACTAAACTGTAGAGACATAACGTCTGGATGGACCTGAGCAGTCCTGAAAGAGATCCACTTTCAAGGAAGGACAGTGGGGATCCCTGAAAGAGAACTCACAGTGTCACAGTAGGAGAGTAAGAAGTCTAGGAAAGTGAGCCTGAGTTTATAGAGACGTGGTGGTTTCAGAAGCAGATACTAGAATTTATCCCAAACTAGTGATCCCAATACATGTGTGGTTTCTGGAAGAGAGGTACTGCATTTGATCATTAAAGAAACCTAACAGTAAATGCCACCATACTTTCAGGCTTGAACAATATTCCTGTGGATCCCTAGCTTAGGGTAGCTTAAAGCCACAGAAATTTATTTGCTCACAGTTCTGCTGCCTCTTCTAGTTTCTGGTGATGGTCAGCATTCCTGGACTTGTGGCCACATCACTCCAGTCTCTGCCTCTGAGATCTCACTGCCTCCTCTCCCTTTTGTTAATTCTTTCTCTGTCTCACTCTTATTAGGACATTTGTCATGGGATTTAGAGCCCACATAGATAATCCAAGATAAATCCTCCACTCTATCATGTCCATTGCCATGTAGGATGATCCTTTATTCTTTTGCTATGTCAGGTAGTTGTATTACTCAAGGTTCTCCAGGGAAATCAGAAAAATGGAACCAACAGGATACACACACACACACACACACACATATACATATACATATATATTTTTTCCATATTTGGTTTCCAAACTTCTGTATTTTTCCACATTTGGTTACATATATCAATACAAAGAAGGATTCTTTATCTAGTATACTATGAAAACAATTTGCAAAACACACATGCATTGCTTTTTCTTTTAAAGTAATGTTTCCCACTTTGGTTTGTACATCCCATTTATGGACATGATCAGGGTAAATGACATTTATGTGTAGCTTTCTTATAAATGGATTCCATCTTCAATGTAATTCTATTAGAGGGAGAAGTGCTTTTCAAAGCTGACAAACAGTTCTTTCTGACTTATGAGAAAAAGGTAGCCACTTGGGCTTATTCAACCCACATTAACCTCATGTGACCAGAAGATGTTACTATGTATTCATCATTCAATAAGTTACACACATACACACACACACTCACACACATGCATGCGTGCGTGCGCACAACACGCACCTGCCTACGTTTTGTCTATCTCATTACACAGAAGGTGATTTTAAATAGATTGATAGATCATCAAGGTTGAAGGGAAGACGTTAATGATATCACTCTTGCCTTTATATTGAGAAATTTGAGTTTCACAGAGTTTAATCACTTGCCTCAAATCACACTGCTTGTTTGTGGCAAAGATAAAACTTGATTTTTAGCACAATTCTTTCCACGTAGAGGACTTGGAATACTTCTTATATTTCTTTTCAGTTATTTTCCCTTTAACAACCCCTACATTGATAGCTGAATTTGAAAATGCATTCTGGCGTATGAAATGTGACTCTCTCTTGTTGAAAGGAGGTACTAATACTGTTCTCCCACTAACTGAAATCAGAGATGCAATATTGTGCTATTTCTACTTGAGAAACGGTAAGGAAATCTGTGGGTTCTCATTAAACTCCTTCTGGTATTTTGTGGGAGGGAAAACATCTTCAAAATTATATTTTACAATTTGATGCATGCTTTGGAGGAGAGTATAATTCAGATCATTTAACTGTGTAGCTCTATCTTTGGAACCACCTAAATACAGAGGCAGTGACCTTAAAACACATAAATAAGTAACAGAGGAAAGGACTCGTTGGTTGAGTTTTGAACCCATTCAAGTTCCAATACTGCAACCCTAGTGGCAGGTGTGAGGGGGTGAGATGGGGCACCTGCATTCAGGACTCAAGGAATCCTAGGGCAATAGATGACTACAAGTGAGTGAGGTGTGGACAGGAAGAATGGAGCATTTCAGAAAGAACAGAGAATTGTGTTTGATTTCACTGCTCAGCATTTATAAAATTTATCTATACTTCTTTTCTTTTTTAGCTTCCTTTGTGTTAAACATCCTCCTCGCCTGTAAGTTTTATGTGCCTGCATAAACCACGGATTCTTCTTACCAGAGAAGGAACACAAGCTGAGGGAGACTGATGGCATGGAGGGCAACAGTGTACACCGACCTAGTGTCAGTGAGAAAACACAGTCTAATGGTAACAAACTTATCTATAATGTTTCCTTATAAATCTCTAAACCAAAGGGGGGAAACCGTATGCAATTAGAAATTACTCAGCGCTTGACCTCCCTGTACTTCTATTATTTTCCTGTTTTCTCCTTGTAGTATTATTTTAAAATGAAATTCTGACAGATTCTGTCTCTCTCCTTGCCTCAATTTACTTATTCAATATAGTTTATTTATTCAACAAATCCATACTGAATAGTTCGCAATCTGGGTGACATACAGTTGGGGGCAGAACACAAAACAAGAAATCCTGCATTGGAGTCACAAGCTTAAAATGCAATTATTTATCAGGGACAATTCAACATGTGTAGATAATGACCTTCTAAAATAAACATTTACAAGGCACACTATACCTAAACACAGATAAATAAAAATTTAACTAAATCTATGTAATGTGCTAACATAAACAAGTAATAAATCATATTATTCAAATATGTTGAGTGAAATATAACTGTGTGGAGGTGTGTGTGTTCTTTTGATATAAAGATGGCTTCCACCAGATCTTGTGATCTTATCATATTTTACTTATTTCATGTATTTGAAAGAAAATCACAAAGTCATTCTATATGATAGAATCGAGTAATTATTAGTAGTATAGTAATTGAATTCTTAAGAGGGCAGTATAGAGTCCATTGTGACTAAGAAGTGATTTCGACAGGCATTTACAAATTCTGTTAAATGCCTGTCCCTATGACAGATTCAGATACTTAAACAAGTGAATAAAGTTTTCATTCATTGGATTAAATTAAAAAAAGATGATCCATGTTTAATAACACACATTCTAGAACTTCAAATACAATTTAATAATTTAGGTAAGCACTGCTCAAAATTTCCTGTGATGACAACTCACCTACTATCTGTATTTCTAAAATAGTCGGCAAAGTTTCAAATGATCATTGATCACTTGGCACTCTTTACCTGGATTGATCAATGAAAGAAACAAAACAAAGCAATTCCATGACATAGATATACATTGAAAATCACTGCCAGGCAAATTTTGGAAAATGTGGTTAAAACAGCACACCCAGATGAACCTGGAGGAAATGTAAGCCTTACTAATGTGTGTGAGTGTGTGTGTGTGTGTTCAATTGTGTACCAAGTACACAATTAATCTCAGTAGATTAAATCCTTTATAGATTTAATCTTATTTAATCTTCACACTGATTTACAAATTCAGTATTATTCCTATATTACAGATTAGTAAACTGAAGCAACAAAAGTTTGTCCAAGAAGGAAGATTTGGGGAAAAGTCCTTTTATATGGTGTCTCTGACACCAGCAATGATAAACCTGCTTCACCATGGAGAGTAGATGGGATCATCTACTGCTGTTGTCTATTCTTTTTAAGTGAGATAAATAAGCATTTTTTGGTCTCTCCTAAAATTTAAAATTCTAAGGAAGAAAGCAGTATAATGTCTTCGAGTTCCCCTCACAAGTCTTTTCTTAGATCTCCCTTTTTAGAAATGTTATTTTTAAATTGCACTTATTTCTGTAAATAAGAGAAATTTGCCTCTGTGTTCTGAATAAATGTCATAAAATTTATCTTAACCGCAGGATGGTACCTTAATCCATTTGGTCTGCTATAACAAAATACCACAGTTTGGGTGGCTGATAAACAACAGAAAATGTATTTCTCACTGTTTTGGAGGCTGGAAATTTGAGGTAAGAAGGGTGCCAACCTGATTAGGTGAGGGCGCTCCTCCAGACTTCCTGGCAGAAGAGGCCAGGGATCATTCGGGAGTCTCTCTTACAAAGGCATTAACCCTATTCACAAGGATCCCACCATCATGACGTAAGCACCTCCCAAAAGCTCTACCTTCTAATACCATCTCTTTGGGCAGTGGGAGTTCAATATATAAATCTGGGGAGAACACACTCAGACCATAGCAGGAATGCCTACCAGGTTATGCTGGCAGAGTTTCAGATGCTAGGAGTCTTGCTTATCTTACAGTCCGAAGTCACTCATACACTTGGATATTTCTTCATTCAGAGAACAGAGAGCTCTATAAATTATCCTTTGACATTACTGGAGACTGAATCTGGTAGGGACAGCAGACATATTTTGGCTGATTTCTATCTCTTGAAGGCCAGTAATTTTTATCTTGTGTGATAAAAAGTCATTTCTGATGATTTAAAAAAAGCATAGTCAAACTACTGGCAAGTACAAACCTTCAATAAATCTGCTCTTCATGCAATGAATTTTTGTTTTATTTGTCTTATGAGCAAGGCTTGAGGAGAGTAACATATAACTTTTTAAAAAACTTTCTGTCCAAATGAATACAAGTTTTTAGTATTTCAAACGAGACTCAATTCTGTATGTCGTATGGCAGCAACTTTTATTACTAATATAATAGTTTAACACGACAGTCAACACAGAAAATTTTGAGTGTGGACTTTCCAGAAAGTATCTCTGCCCTGCCTTTAGGTAAACACTCCGGGTCTGAGACTTGGCAGAATGTTGCGACTCAGTGTAAAATCGTAACAATATCTGGTGGTATTGACATGTGAATGATTAATGTTATTGAGGACCCATTGGTAGAAGAGACTTGTGATAGCTGGGCAAACTCCTTAAGATCATGGAGCAATGAAGTTATCTTGTTAGACAAGCCTTACGAAACATAGGATCCAAGGGAGAAAAATTTTTAGACATATGATTGGTGATGACCTAGAGGGGTGGGATAGGGAGGGTGGGAGGGAGGCTCAAGAGGGAGGGGATATGGGGATACATGTATAAATAGATTCACTTTGTTGTACAGCAGAAACTGGCACAACAGTGTAAAGCAATTATACTCCAATAAAGATCTGAAAAAAAAAATAAAGGGGAAAAAAAAAGTAGGATCAATGAAATATATGAATAAGGTTTTAACGATGAGATTGAAAATCCTAACCCACAGTAGAGGAAAAAACAGAGGCAACATGGGAGTTGGCTCGTCCTCACTTTTTCTTCTTCTATGACTCCTATGGTTCATTCTTTCATGCATTTATTCACTCAATGAACATTTCTTTGTTGTGATGCATAGAGATATATACTGGTAAGTATAGCAGACAGAGTTCTTGTGCTTTTAGAGATTATGTTAATTTAGGGATCACAGCTACTGAGGGTGAAGCTCTGAGGATGAAATTTCAGTCTGTGGGGAGAGATGGAATTCGGGGATTAGCATCTTTCCTATTATTCCAAAAACTACAGCACATAACACTTCCTCTTCTCACTGGGAAGGGCAAGTCTCAAATGAATTCTCCAATGAATGCTCCAAATGTTTAAAAGGAAAAGTTAGGAGTGAAAAATTTAAGAGTATAGAATGTATTGTTTCCCCAGAAAGCAAGACAGTGCTCAAAGAATCATACTAGAGTGTGTTAAAAGGACAAAAGAACCAATTTGAAAGAGCCCCGGATAATCAAATATAGATAATTTAAACATCAAAATAATTATAAAAATGGATTACAACTCATTCAATAAAATAAAACCTAATATCCCATGTGAATAAAACAAAATAAATGAATAAGTAAATCAACAGAGAGAATGAAAATCTCTTCCCTAAGTAGAAAGTTAACTAATAATTGTATAACAATATGTGGGTAGAAAATCATCAATAAATAATAAAACTAGTCGTGAAAATGTGCTAAAGAACAATATGCTTACACAGACTTACAGTAGCTCCGAATAACTTTCTTATTAATCACAGAGGAAATCATCACTTTATACTCTAGAAACCTAGTGGATACTAACTCAGTCTTCAAACATTACATCACTAATATTTGGACAAACTGACAACAAGCACCTTCTTAATAAAATGAACTGAGAAGGAAAGAGCATCACTTTTGTTATTCCTACCAAAAATGCATAATCTGAGTTGAATTATGAGGAAACATCAGGCAAACCCAAATTAAGGGACAATCTACAAAATAAGCAAGAAACAGAAAGACAGAGAATGTATTCCAGATTGAAGTTCTGTCAGAGAATGTTCTTTATTATTAGGAAATGCAGACTGAAGGAAGTATTTACAGGACATGCTGTTTACAACTTAACTCTCAGTTGGGGAAAAATAAATATCTATCTACCTAATCTATCTATCATCTATATCTATCTATCTATCTATCTATCTATCTATCTATCTATCTATCTATCATCTATCTATCTATCATCTATCTATCTATCATCTATCTATGTATCTATCTATCATCTTTTTATCCAGTGAGATTAGGAAAGTGAGAAAAAAATGATAAAGCAAATAGGGCAAAATGTAAACAAATAGTAAGTAATAATAGTAAATGGTAAAGGGTATATAGGAGTTCCTTTACCAATTCTTGAAACTTTTCTGTAAGTTTGAAATTATATCAAAACTGAAGACCATGAAAACAATATACAGTTACTTGAACTGTCTGAAGAATGTAGGTCAAACACTACCTGCAAGTAGTAACAAAGTTGTTTCCTTGTTGTTATTTTTTAAACCAGGATTCTTTGCCCTCCAGTTTGAATTGAGAGCTTTTCATTTTTTTCCAGCCCTAAACATCAAGTATATTTATACTGCGAGCAAGTATATCATTTGTTCAAAGGCTGGTTTCTCATCCCCACGTCCCGTTATGTGTGTGAACAGAATCCCACCACGTTTCTAACAGGCAACATGCTGATTCTAAAATTCATGTTTTAGACACATGTTCAACTGGATTTTTCAAAAACAAACATACATATCCAGAAAACTTTATAAAAATAAATATGAGAATTCTTTGAATAATAAATATAGACCAATAATTTTAAAAATTAGATGAAATTGATGATTTTCTGGTAAAAGATAACTTAAAATGACTGCACAGAAATATGTAACAACGGAATAGATGGGCCAGATGGTTTTACAGGAGAGTTTTATCAAAATTTCAAGAAAGAAATAATCTGTAATTTATGCACACTGTTTCAGAGAGTAGGAAAAAAAAAAACAACTTGGAAACCTCTAATGTATAAAACCTAAGTAAGTACAGCACAGGAAGTGGAGTCACATTAATTTCTTTTATAAACATACATACATGGATAAAATTAAATACCTACATAGATAAAATAATTATAAAGTGAATCTGAGGTACTAGAAATGTTCTAGCTCTTGATCTCTTAATCTGGGTGGTAATTGCATGTATATACACATACCTAAAAAAAAATCCAGCTGTATATTTAAGACGTCCAATTTATCCATCCACTTGCATACAACATTGGAATTCAATTTTAAAAGTTTTAAAATATTAGTGTGGATTGGGGGGAGTGGTATATCACCTTTGCTCATGTAAACAATTTTAAAATCCCTTTTTTGTGATGTTTTAATTTACATTATGTCATTTTAGATGTTTCATTGGATTCCAAAAGGTTTTATCCCACCCCCTCACTTATTTCTATTAAAACCCATTTAACCTTTGCTCACAGGCATTAAATAATCTAAATATACAATCTTAATTGCAGATGTTGAAAGACTGTGAATGAAAAAAATCAAAAGGATGAGACATGTTTCTTTAGCTTGCACAAATGGCATTTTTGGTTTCCCCAAACTTTATTTTCTCTTAGCATTTCCAGTCTTTTATAACTGGCTGCACGGCATGGCAGTCTTCCAATGCACTTAAAAAGCTCGGAGGAGCCATCCAATGTATATTAATCCACTGCGAAAACAAATAACTTGAGTGCTTGCTCTCCTGCAGTCTCGGTCATTAATGTTGGTGGTTGGTATTGATGCTATGATCTGCGTGCTGCCAAAGCCAAGGCCTTGGATGGAAACGCTCTCTAGACATTCCAACGATTTTTTCTCCTGGTCTTGTGTACCAGCTACATTTGATATCAGTTTCTTTCTCCTTGGTGCAAATCTTATCTTTATCCTTCAACTGATAGAGGGGAAAAATTACAAAACCACAAATAGTAACTCTTCTTGATTTAGGCAGGAAGACTCTGGGGAGGATCTGGTAACACCAAAGGGAGATTCTCCATGGTTGGAGTGCATCAAATAAAATGTAGCCAAACGAAGAAAATAATGAAAGCTGTTTGCTTTCCAGCATTACATCTACTATGATGTATTTTCTGAAAGCCACCCAAGTATAACTATTTATTTTAACTAAAGTAATCGAGATTAATGTCAGCAGTTATGACACACACTGTTTGCTAAAGAACACATAGAACAATTGCTCAGGGCAAGCTTCATTAAGAAATCAGATAAAATTAGTAAAACTGATTATATTTCAAAACTCAGCAGCAGCTAAAATTGCCATTCAGGAGCTTCCAATTAACACAATTGGTCTTGTTCACAATCAGCTATTGTAATCTCATTAGCTTATTATATTTTAATCATTGTGATAACAGCACAGCAAAATGTGTTTTATTTTGCCTGGGTGAAAACGGTCCAGGTGGAGTGTGCAGCGTACCTAGTATTAGACACGCACAGGCTTTTGGAACTTGGCAAGTCTTCCAATCTTTGGGGGAATTATCCTGATCAAGTGTCAAACGCACATAGAGCCCCCTACTCTACCAGTGAGGGGGCATTACGGAAACAAACATCTAATTTGGCATCTGCTGATGGGAGGATTAATTATGTAGCTGACACCGTGACTGAAATCATTTTGTAATGGCATTTGAAAAAATGGCAGTTTATGGAAGAGAGAGAGAAAGAAGGATATTGAAGAGAAAAGAAAAAAAAGGAGATAGAATTCTCTGAGTACCTGCATCTAACTATTGTACCTCTTTGTTTTACTACTTTGTTTTATAAATACAGTTCTGAAGATACTAGTCACTGCGAAAACACAAAATTCTTCTGTGCTTTAGGTAGGAGCGGTCAGCACACGTCTAAAAATACTCGTGTTTCATTGATACCAAGTATTGCCTGCTGCAATGAGATTATGTTCTATTGATGGGAACTGGGATGTAACAGCCATCTACAGAAAGCAATAGGTTGCCCTATTTTCTGCCTGAAAATGCTGCGTGTTTTATGAACTGCCTCTATCTTGCACACCAGGGATGTGTCTGTGGCTAAGGCCATAACAGGATTTTCCTAAATGATACAAAAATACAAATATTCAGACCAACGAGCTTACAGAGGCTGATAATTTTCTGGCAAGTTTTCGTACTGCATTTTACCACCATCTTTTAAGAATATTTTTGATTTCCCTTTTCCATTATCAGTGCTTTCTGTAAAGTCGTCAATGATCACTAATTGTGTTCTGCAAAAGGGAAACAGCAGAGGCAGGGCGCCAACGTATGTGCAAATCCTTGTTCTTGGGAGGACCCTGTACAACAGAAAAGATATGAAGAGGTAAACATGCAGAGGTGTGCACCCTGGGAAACTCAGACCTCCTTCTGTAATCTCAAAACCCCATCGTGTTTTTTTGAATAGTCGATACTAATTCCGTCTTTAAAAAACAGCCACTCAGTTCCTGATATTTTACTGTCCATAAATAAATACATGAGGAAAGTGCCCTTATAAATCCCAGGAGAGAAAGTTAAATGAAAATGGAAGACAGAGTCCTTCTGTGACTATCATATTACCATACCTAAGCACTAAAAAGGTGAACGTTCATCATTATTAAAATCATTCAATTTGTGTCTTTAATTATAACTTTTGGGGGCATGAATGGCTCCAGAGAAATTAGTCTTCTATTTGCTCTCTGAAAGAATTTAATAAGTAATACATGATGTTAACTGATTTTTAAAAATCCATTTAATTTTTCCCTGAATTCTATTTTAGGATGATGAGTTTTGATATCACAGAAATTCTTGTCCAGCATCTCCTGCTTAGACAGTGACAAATTTGTGTTTCTTAAACCACAAGGTCCTGGATGATGTATATTTATGACTTAACTTCTGAACTACTTAGTCTTTCACAATTTAAGCCACGGCCTCCTTACATGTAGTAAGCAGTTGCAGTCTCAGATTCTCTTTATGAAAATCCACATAAGCTGTTTGAATGATGGTCTCAGGCAGCCTGCAAGTCATTGTCTTCATTTGTTTAAGAACTTTTATTGAGATGTAATAGACGTACAAGAAACTGTGTATATGTAAAGTGTCCAATTCGATATTTTTTTTTATTAGTAATGTATACATGGCAATCCCAATCTCCCAATTCATCCCACCCAACACTCCCCCCCCCAACTCCTGCTTTCCCTACTTGGTGTCCATATGTTTGTTCTCTACATCTATGTCTATTTCTTCCTTGCAAACCAGTTGATTTGTACCAATTTTCTATATCCCGCATATATGTGTTAATATACGATATTTGTTTTTCTCTTTCTGACTCACTTCATTCTGTATGACAGTCTCTAGGTCCATCCATGTCTCTACAAATGTCCCAATTTCGTTCCTTTTTATGGCTGTGTAATATTCCATTGTATATATGTACCACATCTTCTTTATCCATTCATCTGTTGATGGACATGTAGGTTGCTTCCAAGTCCTGGCTATTGTAAATAGTACTGCAATGAACACTGGGGTGCATGTGTCTTTTTGAATTATGGTGTTCTCTGGGTATATGCCTAGTAGTGGGATTGCTGGGTCATGTGGTAATTCTATCTTTAGTTTTTCAAGGAACCTCCATACTGTTCTCCATAGTGGCTGTATCAATTTACATTCCCACCAGCAGTGCAAGAGCGTTCCCTTTTCTCCACACCCTCTCCAGCATTTATTGTTTGTAGATTTTCTGATGATGCCCATTCTAACCAGTGTGAGGTGATACCTCATTGTCGTTTTGATTTGCATTTCTCTAATAATGAGTGATGTTGAGCAGTTTTCATGTGCCTCTTGGCCATCCGTATGTCTTCTCTGGAGAAATGCCTATTTAGGTGTTCTGCCCATTTTTTGATTGGGTTGTTTTCTTTTTTGATATTGAGCTGCAGGAACTGTTTATGTATTTTGGAGATTAATTCTTTGTCTGTTGATTCATTTGAAAATATTTTCTCCCATTAAGGGCTGTCTTTTCGTCTTGTTTATAGTTTCCTTTGCTGTGCAGAAGCTTTGAAGTTTCATTAGCTCCCACTTATTTATTTCTGTTTTTATTTTCATTACTCTAGGGGGTGAATCAAAAAAGATCTTGCTGTGATTTATGTCAAAGTGTGTTCTGCCTATGTTTTCCTCTAGGAGTTTTATAGTGTCTGATCTTGCATTTAGGTCTTTAATCCACTTTGAGTTTATTTTTGTGTATGGTGTGAGGGAGTGTTCTCATTTCATTCTTTTACATGTAGCTGTCCCATTGTCATTATTTTCATTTCTAACAGTGACACTTGTGTATTTAGAGAAGCTCAGGTTGTGCAATCAGTAAATCTCTTCTTTCCCTGCCTATGACTGATTTGCAGATTCATACCCATATGGTATGGAATCTGCATGGGTTTAAAGACAGAAAGAACTTCTCATAATCCTTCACATGTATTCTGATGACAATAGATAATTATGTTGAATTCTCATGTGCTACAGCACTTACAAACCACTTTGCAGAATGTAGATTTGCAAATATGTGATAAAATTCCTATATCTAAAACAAACAGGGAGGCAGGATTTTAAGATTCAGCATCTTACTTTATGCAATTTCAGATAAAGATGCTTTTTATAGGCAGATTATAAGTGCACATATCAATATAAATAGGTACATACGTGTTAAAGAAAAAATATGCTTCTAACTGTGAAAGAAAAAAGTTTTCCGTGACACTAGTTGAAGAATGGTAAACCAGACTTTATTCAGGGGGGTAGAGTGGCACCATGATGGATGCAGGGACCACTGCAACGGGGTCTTGCGTGGGACAGAGAGATTGGACTCAACTTCAATTGTTAAAATTGGGGACAAGTGGGGATTTATAATGAATGCAGAGTGGGGGTCAGTGGGTGAAAAACCACTGAGAAGACATCAGGACTAAGGGGGATTCTCCTTAGACGGACTCAATAAAATTCTTGCTGAAGGCAGGCCAGGACAATAAGATATCAAGCGTGGTCAGATGCCAAGCATGTGGGATTTTCCGTAACTGATTTAGCAGAATTCTTGCTCCACTGGATTCTACAGGATAGAGAGAAAAGCCAAGATCAGGCCTAATCCAGCAGAGGGTTCAGACAAACCTGAGTAAATTTGGGTCAAGAAGAGAGTCTTTATATGGTTTGTTACAAATAATATATTAGTATATTTATAGCTATATGTAAAGAAGCCTAAATATGTGTAACTTGCTGTGTTTACACATACACATACACATACACATACAGAAGTACTATTTGGTAAAAATTTGCCAAATATGAAAACACCAAGTTTTGAATATTTAGCATGAAAAATATTATTACTATTGTCAACCATTGCTTGTTCAGTGCTTATTGTGAGCCAAATACATTCCGTTCAACAACTCCTGTTTGCGTCTAAGCATGCATTATACCATGCATTTGGTGCATGATATCACAGACTTTATGGAAGTGTCACAGGCAGAAAATTTCAGTATCACATGGCAATGCTTTTCAGTGAATTTTGTTGTTCTTGTGATGGTGCTGCAGAGACCTTTCTTCAAATGAAATCTTACTTAGGTGAACCATTTTTAAATAGATAAAAGCAAAGTTTCCATATCTGAGGTGAAGCTGGACTCAGAACCCCCTTTACTTGTCTCCCTCACTGTCACCCACTATGAAACGTTAAAGAAATAACAGTTGAGTATGAGTTTGAAAATGACCGTCAACCTAATGCAGGTACAGGATGCTACAGTTAAACAGGAAAAGAAGGCATCTGGTCTAAAAACACGGTTCAGTGGATGCTACAGGGCAATGATGATGCCTGAACTGGAGTATGGGTGGGAGTTGACTAAAAGAGTAAACAATGAAAAGGTTGTTAAGGGAACAGTATGAAGAAAGGTACAGAGGATAAAACAACCCATGTGGGCAGCAAAATGGAAAGTGTTAAGAAATTATCAGAGGGATGGGAAGTGGCAAAATATGATGGAGGAGAGAAGGGTAACTGGGATCAGGGCTGGTACTGAACCCAATACTAAACAACTGAATTTTAGCAGATAGGCAATGGGGCTGCAATGAATATTTTTAGGCAGGAGCATGGCGTGATTAGATCTGCTTTACAGGTAGGTAGCTCTGGCTGCGGGATGGAGAATTAACTTAATGGAGGCAAGACAAGAAGTAGGTGAACTTATTTAAAGATCTAATAAGGTATAACTTAATCCCAGGTCGTACAGCTAAAAATGGTGGTGGCAACGGAAAAGCGAGAACAGACTTGAAAAAGTTCAGGAGGCCATGTAGGCAAAATGGTCATGCAATTAGCCAATGTCAGAAGCATAGGAGGAAAATGGATAACAGATTGGTGGTAGTTAGGAAGGGGTGTAGAAATAGAGATGCTGAGTTAAGTTGCAAACATACTGAATTAGAGGATTAGATACATTGGCTATTCCCGTCTGGAGTTTATGGGAAGTAAGCACCGGGATGGAGAGAATAGATTATAAAGAGGCAACAGTGCGTGGCACACAATAAAATCATGAATGTAGCATGAGCTGCTCCTAGTAAAAACTATAACAGAAAGAGCAGAAGATAAGATGATTTCCTGAGTAATACCAAGGTTAAAGGAATAAGGCAGATGAGGCAAAGAAAAGATCAGGGAGCTAGAAGGCGAAACATAAGTGAGAACTAACTCTGAAGCCAAGAAAACGAATCTCGGGCGGTGGCCTGTGCTTTCATTTGGAGTTTTCTAAATGTGCCTTAGGAAGTCCATTCTGCTATCCTGGCTGCTTCTGCCCAAGGTTTTCTTGCCATAAAATAGGAGCAGGCGCTTATTCATATTTGTCTCAGGTGGATTTCTCCACTTAAACTCAATGCTATATCTGAGGCTACAATTACTGTTATTTATATCCAAATCCTCTAACTCAATCACAAGATCCAAATCTTCTGGGATCTCTTTGCCAGCCTGGAATTGAGCTTGCTTAGCCTTCACGCATGACAGGGTGCCCCTCTTTGGACTGCAATGTCTACTCTTCTCTCCAGGTAGCCTCTCTCCTGCCGCTTATCCTCTCCCTACACCTACCTCGCAGCTGCGTAGGGGAATCTATGCAGGTTCACGTGCATTAGCTGAAGCTGACCATGGATCATCATGGTTACTGATTGGGAAAGTTGCTCTATACCATTTGCACAAAGACATCGCATGTGTTTTACCTTATGTATCGGACACTTCTTTTACTTAGGTTGAAAAGTGTAACATTGCCATTCCTGTAGGTCAAAAGGCTAAATATTAGCAGTTTCATAACTTTTGACCTATTTTATGTCTATAACTTTTACTTTTGTCTCTTCGTCTTTGAAACCAATATGCAAAGAGGACAAAGTACAGAATATCCATGTGCCTCTGGGTAGAAGATAACTTGGATACGCTGTTGATCATGAAATGCTTGAGGTCTTAGATGGATGCATCTGCCTATAAACCTTCATTGCCTATCGCACAGGAAGGACTGCACAGGGGAGCCGGCTGCTTCTGTGTGTAACAGAACCTCTGGGGGCTGCATCCACCCCTTAGAAGCCCTAAGGTATTTGTCATTAAACCACTCCTGCCGGGCTCCGTGACTGAGAAGATTCAGTAAACCTCTCCGAGTGCGGACCTCCCGAAATAGTTAGCTCATCTGTTTATTCATTCAATTAAAAAACAATTATTCTTTTGTTCATTAAATGAACATGTATCTAGTGGCCGCCATGTGCCGTTTAGTAGTATCTGGTTCACGGACGATTGCAGGATTTAATCTGAGCAGCTGGGTGCCTTTTCATTTTACAGCTTATTATTACCAGATAATTTTTAATAATTTCCAGCCGCTGGTCACAAAAGTGTGACAAGCTGAGTAGGCAAGACCTGGAAGCTCCTTGCGGTTCAATCCTGTCACACCTGCATGAGCCTTTGCTGGATTCCCGGTTTTCACAGAACTGATGGTCAGGCGAATTCTGCCCCTGCCTTCCCACTCCCATCCTCCCAGCAGCTGACATCAGGGCTCCTTTCCCACTTTCACCTTTGGCACCAGAGTTTCTTATCCTTGCCACTATTGCCATCTGAGGCTAGATCCTTACGGTGGGGGGTTGCCCTTGCTTTGTAGGATGTTTAGCTGCATTCCTGCCCTCTACCAACTAGATACCAGGGACACACCACTCCCAATCGTGACAATCAAATGTGTCTCCAGACAGTGTCAAACGTCCCCTGGGGGTGAGGGGAAAACTCCTTCCAGTTAAGAACCCTGCTATAAACTTAACAGCAATGGTGTTTCCTTGTAAAACATCATCCAAGGATTTTCCTCCACCTACATGACCTAAGGCTACTGAAGGCTACAAGCAAATCTGGGCATCCTTTTACCACATATATAGTGCAAGGGCTATAAAAGTGTGTGTACATGTACATATACATATATATGTATGTTTATGTATTTACATATAGTTTTATTGGAATCCAGAGGAGAGTGATCTTACCTCCTGAAACAAATCACATAATGTAGCTATATTATTATAATTAGTACAGGCTGACCTTGAACCCTCCTCATGAACAAATCAAGATGCCCCAGTCTGCCATGTGTCAGAGCTGTTATCATCATCAAGCATGATGAGATTGTCTCTGTGAATGTAGATGGTGGAAGATTTCTCTGTTTTTTTTTTTTTCCCTTTCTTTGACAGTAAATCCAACATCATACACACGCTAAGCTTTCCAAGTACAAAGCATTTTAATAGTTTGCTTTGGCAGGTTGGAGCTATAGTTCCATTTCAAGAATTCACCTTTGCACGGCTTCCCAGGGGTATTTGGACCCCTTGATGTGAGCTGAGATCTGCAGGAGGAAGTAGACATACAGGGAAGGATGGGCCTCGGTTCCCTTCTTTTCATCTGTCACAACTAAAACTCTATGACTTTTATTTCCTAAGGAAAACAAAGTTAATTTGGAGTCTTTCAAAAATCTTGGCATGTAAAATAATGCCACAGAACCCCAATTTTGGGACTGCTGTGATTGCATTCCCTAGTTAAGCACCCTAGATATCAATACTTAATGGTATTCTCTAAGCTCAGCCAGTGAAGAAAATAGGGTTGTTATCTATCAAAGCACATTTTCGTTTCTGACAAGTAAAAAGCAGCATGGGGAATGCAGGAAGGCTGAAATGAAAGCCTAAAAGAAAACTCATATAACATCTGGTGTCCTTTATCCCCTGTTGGCCTTTCATAGTATGATATGATGAGCTTGTTCTGATTTAAGACCTGATGATTTGGTTTGAAAAAAAAGCAGGAGGAGGGGGCTAGATGCAGCCAGGCTGGCAGCAAATTGGGATACAAAAATCTGCTCAAATAATTGGAAACACGACAGGTCTTTCCTAACTGATGCCAGTGGCATCTAAGTTTATCCGTCTCTCTCAACTGAATTGGTAAAGTGCATTATCTTATTGGTTTTAAAGTTTCCATCTCACTTATTTGCAGGGGGAAATGTGAGCACATCAGTCATGATGGATTGTCTAATTTTCTGGGCTGAATAAAACCAGTTTTATGAGATTGTTGATTCCTGGCTTATTAGTTAGCAGAAACACTGATCAATTTTTAACCTGGAAAAAGCTTATCAAGTTATTGCATTTAAAATGTTTCATTCTTGTTACCATAGTATCGATAATGAATATGCTAATTAAAAATTGAAAAAGGATTTCATAAAGGAGTTTTTCTTAGCTTTTTTAATTTTCAATCCAAATGCTAACATTGTCCCAAGCCACAGATGTCAGAAGATTAGTAATTACTCTACAAAAAATCATCTTTGATCAAAAAGCCAGAGGAAGGAGCAGAGAGAGATCATTTCCTACCTAGAAAATACAGGTCCAATTGAATCCATTGCAAATTTCTTACTGCTTCATTTACAAGAGCCGGAAAATAAGGAGAACCAAATACTACGGAGCCATATTTTTTAAATTAAATGAACCATTTAGGGTTCATTGGACGTGGAAGTACACATGGTAATGCACAGGAGAAGAATTTTATTTGCTAATTTGAACCTTTGACGAGAAACTTGTCTCATGGATGCTCCACATTTTAATGCTCCAATGAAAGCATTTTTCCAAAAAGTCCTTAAAAATATCAAAAATACCAGACATATTCATTCATCAAAAAGCTATGTACTCAGGTGAGAATCCCAAATAGGAAAAAAAAATTGCATCTCTCTTTTTCTCGAATTCGAATTATAATCATAAAAATAAAACTTCCCTTTGTCCCTTTGTTTTGCTTCTTAAAAGTTATAATAACTATGTGAAGTTGGCTCAGGAATAATTAACATAAATCCAGGCATCTTTTTTTTTTAATTAATTAATTTATTTATTTATTTTTTATTTATTTCAGGCATCCTTTTTTGACAGAAATGATGTTCCAGCTTTTTTTTTTCTTTTTCTTTTTTTTCTTTCTGTCCAACTTTTTTCGTGCATGGGTTTCATCTACGTGAATATCTAGTCTTCCTAGTTAGAGTCACAAGCGAAGGAAGCAGTTCCTTTACAAAAGGAAAGAAGGGAGTCAAAAACTTTTCTGCAAGTAGACTTTACTGTGAAATGTTATCTTTTGTTAGTTCAAAGGTTCCCAAAGATATAAATTCTTCAGAACTGCCCTGAGGTGCTGGGAATGTAAATTGAATACTTTACCATTTGTAGACGGTTCCCGCAGTAATGTGTATCTCCTCTGTGAGCGAGTGTTTGGGGATTTTTCAATTACTGGAGTCTGAAAACTCAGAGATTCTTTAGGGCAGAAAAAAGGATTCTTCTCAAAGTTGAGTCACTGATGTTCAAATTAGCTGCCAAAAGCACCATAATGATCTGTGTTCCAGATTTCCTAAACAGGGGAAACTGGCCCAGTTTTGTTAGAGGGAAAATAACCTACTCTAACAGCCTCCATGGATAACTGCAGACGGGTTATGGGATAGGTTAAAAGTGAAATAAATTCTTAATGTGTGCCACATACAATAGACCAATGTTACTTCTAAAAGACTCAGATGAGCTCCTTCATATTTTTTTAGAGTGATAAGTTAAGTATGGCCTTTAGGCTGTTAACAGCTTTTTTAGAAAATAATGAATGAAAAATGATAAAAATGGTATATGTGCATTTAAAATTGGGCATATAACCAGCTCACAATCATGGGGTGACTGAAAAATTATAATTTCCAAATTTCCATCTGATTCTCCGAAACTTTCTTATTCTAGTGTCTTTCTCCCATCCTCAATTTAGTGGAATTGACTAGTTTGTTTCATTTTTTTTCCCCCTATATTAAAGCTGCTAAGCATTAGTGAAACACAATGCTAAAAAGTTAGCAGGAAGAAAAAGTCATGAAAAATGAACAAAGAAATAGCTTAACACTGGTACCTTTCAGCCTTCTTGATAGGAATGTATTGTGAACAAGGGCAACCTGAATTA
Source organism: Hippopotamus amphibius kiboko (assembly GCF_030028045.1). Lineage (NCBI taxonomy): Eukaryota > Metazoa > Chordata > Mammalia > Artiodactyla > Hippopotamidae > Hippopotamus > Hippopotamus amphibius. The sequence continues at coordinate 6,678,117 of NC_080196.1, read as the reverse complement.
GAGTAACATCTATTACAGGATTTTTAAACAGGCTAAAAAGTGGTACCAAGTAGTCATCCTTTTTTGTTGTTGTTGTTGCTAAATGGGGGATCTATTTCAATTAAAATATCTAAAAGGATTTATTATCATGCAATTTTAAATTCAAATACATGATTCCGTATTGTTTAAAACAGCTTGTTCTTCTAAGTAGGTCGACCTATTTTCCTTGTGTTGTCATTTCACACATGTTTTATGTTCTTTGTAAAGGCAAACTGATTTTGAAAGAAAAAAAGCCACAAATAAAGCATTCTTTAACTGTCAGAGTTAGACCTACGCTCATGTCAGATGTTCAAGAAGACAACCATTTTGGGCAGACTGGGTTTTATTCTACCAGAAAGGAAGAGAGAATTGTCTTAAGGCTCCATTAACACACTCACAACCTCATAGAACCTTCCATTTATGAGACATTTTCTGACTCACTTTTTAAGAGAGGCGGAAGATTAAACACTAAAAAGGTAAGAGTAAGATGCAACTATGTTTGTGCTTGAATATCTACTGAGAAGGTAGGTTAAAACCTTTTCGGTGCTAGCTAATATAACACATTTATTGAGAAACTACTATCCTCCAGCAAAGAAACTCATGCAGCAGATACAAATCTAAAAATTCAGCGGTGAGCATTTTAACTCCAAGAACTTTACTCCGAATAAAATATGCAAAGTAGAACTAAGACACAAATGAAGCAATGGATGCTGAGAAAAAGTTCAAAATATCCCGTCTTGGGAACTTGGGAAGGTTTTCCAAGGAGGAGGGGACATTTAAGTTGAGCGGTAATAAAGAAAAAGAAGATAAAGAGGGGCCCAGGCTAAGGTGCTTATGCTAGAAAAGGCCTATGTAAATAAACAAGGGTGCAGGCAGGTAACCACATGGTATCTGTAGGGAACTATTACAGTTCAGTTACTCAGACAACCAAGTTGTAAAGTTGAAAGAAGTGAGGTTGCTGGAACAAGCAAAGCCAGTTATCTAGAGCATGTTTTATAATTTTTGATAAGCACTGCCTCAGGTTTTAGATCTGCACTTTCATCATAAGATTAAGGGTCCTGAGTGACTCAAGGTCGCGATTTGAGATATCATCTTTCTATACTAAATTAGTGGATGTCATTGATTTATTTTTAATTAGGTCAGATTGGCATTTTTCAACAATCACTTTTGTTTTCTGAGTCATTCAAAATTTTTAAAGCCAATTTAAAGAAGTCAGCTTGCCAGAAGGCTATTTAATGAATAAGTGATAAAGCAAATAACCACGTCACCAAAAGGCAATTCATCAGTTTCTGAGTGAGCCTTTTCCCCAAACTTTCCAAATATATTCAAGACGATGAAAATGAAGCCACCCATGAACCTTAGCTTTCCAGAAACACTGCACCCTTTAAAATGAATCTTCCAAGAAACATTGTCCTTAAAATAAGTATTTAGAAAATTGAAAAAAAGTTGCTAAACTTGTCAATTTATCTTTGACAAATGAATATTATTAAACAATAGATACTTTTCTCATAGCCATGTGCATTTAACAGCTTGGTCTATTCACAGAATTTGGCCCAACTCTGGGCTAAGTAGATATTTAATGATGCAAAGTTCAAAAAACAAAATAGCAGTAACAAAGAAATAACAAAAAACATGACATCTGCTGGCTTTTAATTGATGAAAATTTATTAAAATCAGTTTTCATATCCTAACTCTGATCCCTTACATACGTACACCTACACTTTATCTAGTAAAGAAATATATGTTTAATTTTAATGTGACTATGTGTCACATTAGTGAACCAGTAGTTCATTTAATATGCGTTCTTACAACATCTTAATAACGTATTTCCTATGTCAAGGGCCGACTATGTTTTTCTCCAACTAATTTTCTAAGATCACAAAACATTTTCCATACTCTACAATTTGTTCTGCAACTGGTAGGCCTCTCTCGTTTTGTTGTAAAAACATCCTGCCATGCAACGCCAGATTGTGTTAACTCTGGGTAGAGCGATAACAGATGTGCTGAGTTGTCCTGTTTCCTGGAAATGCCAGCATCTTTCTCCCCGCTAGTTCCCTGACTATAAAGATGACACAAGCAGCAGTGCACTGGTGGTTCCTGGCAAGGGTCCCATTCCTTGGCTGCAGTCTCTTCTCACATCCAGTCGGCCCCAGTCCCACCGCACAGTTTTCCAGTGTAACAAACGGGCCGAGATTCACGCAGGCTCCTTAGCACCGAGCGGCGGCTTTCCAGCCTCGCAGCCAATAGAGTCGTAGCATCCTCCAAGGACCGCGAGGGAAGAGACAGGAGGGGCGGGGGATGGCAGACAGGCGGATGATGTCCAGGCTGGGGTGTTAAAGACCTCAGTGGCTCAAGCTCCGGCGCTGACCGCTGTCAGGGCCGTGCTCTATCTATCTCTCCCCCACCCTCCACCCCCCACCCTGCGCTAGGCATCCTGCCTCCCAGTGAAGTCAGCAGCGGGCAATGACAGAGAAAGAGCTCATCTATCTGTGAGGAAAGAAGCCACGTTGATGGTTCCCCAGTGGACGTAATTGTGCTCATTACTGCCCATTTACATTTCATCACTCGATTATCACAAATGCCTCATTACTGCTGAAAAGGGTTTCTGGTGAACTACTTGCTAACTATTCATTCCTCGGCTCGGATGTCACCAGACAGGCTGATTGGAAAGGGAGGCGGGAGAGGAGGAGCCGAAGAGGAGCGAAGGTGAGAAAGGTCTTCTATCAGATTTGATTAAAGGCCGTGATTTAAATCGATATTTAATAAAGTGGCTGCTACCACGTAACACGGGCAATTCCCCATGCAGCCAGAGTCGAGATTAGGAGCCCTCACTGCCGGCTACATAACTCAATTGGGTTCTGTGCACTGGTCTGGCACCTGTGTCCCTTAGCGCGTCGCCTCCAAGGTAATAGGTTTATGAGCCGATGAACAGAGCTGATAGGTTCTAAATGGATTAACTAGGTGTCTGCAGTCTAGTGATGAATACATCAGGCAAAAAAAAAAAAAAAAAAAAAAAGCGTGCATAAGCAGCAAGTGATGGGGGTGTTGACAGACACTGTGTGTGTCATGACCCCACAGGGTAAATACTGGCTCCGTGCCTGTCACTCAAGTGCGCTCTCTCTCTCCCAGTAATGGGTGAAGATACCTGGCCTGGCTGCTTCACAAGCCTGTTCTATACCAGGGAACAGAGGCCTGCTTCCAAAAAGGCTTCTACAGGGCTCTGCTGGCCCACCAGCTACAGCCAGCATTAGAGTAAACCTCCAAATGGGTATTTTTAACATCCCAAGAATGACAAATAGATTGAAATTCCTGGGCCAACTTTATTTTTTTTTTTTTAATTTTTATTGGAGTCTAGTTGTTTTACAATGTTGTGTTAGTTTCTACTGTACAGCAAAGTGAATCAGCTATACGTATACATATATCCCCTCTTTTTTGGATTTCCTTCCCATTTAGGTCACCACAGAGCACTGAGTAGAGTTCCCTGTGCTGTACAGTAGGTTCTCATTAGTTATCTATTTTATACATAGTATCGTATATATGTCAATCCCAATCTCCCTGAGCTAACTTTGATTTGTAATAGCTGCCCAGCACATGGTGTTAAGAAAGATTCTGAGGTTATATCTACCTTCAGCAGAAAACGGATTAAACAGCATTATCTGCTATGGACACAACAGGGAGGAGTGAGGTATGATTTCCATATAGTTTTCATCTCTTCATTTTGTTCTCTACCCTCCTTAGAGGCCTGAAATAGCTAGATTTGCACATTTTATGGTTTCAACATGATAATGCAAATACTTGCATACCTACATAGTTGAAAGGGATTTAAATTAAAATTCAATGTAATAATCCTCATCAGGGTGCTCATAAAGGAAGCTACGGTGTGGTGGGTTTTATCCTGAATTCCCAGTATTCCTAAACTCTTTTAAACAAGATCATAAAGCTACAATTTTTTAGTAGGGAAAAGCTGGTATAAATGTAGAAATCAATTACATGGCAACTTCCCCCCCCCCCAGTCTTATCAAGCTATTAAGTTGAGAAACAGCTCAAACATGGGGGGAAAAAGGAGAGAGAGGAGAGAGAGAAAGGGAGAGAGAGAGAGAAAAACTGACTTAAAGATATAAAAAAGCAATTTTTTGCATTGGCAATATATTCATGAATGACTCAGTAGATTTAGTCAGAACCTATACTGACATAAAGAACAGTGAAGGTTATGACCTTTGAGAATTATTACGGAAACAATCCTGAAAGCATTAAATAGAGATAAACTATCCATCATTTGGTGAAACTGCTTAATGTGTAATAATCTAAGAAAAATTGCCGGGAAATCTAAATTTGTTCCCAATGTCTTCTGAAAATAAGAATTTTATTTAGAAATAAGAACAGAATACATATTTAAGAAATGGCTTTACAGATTTTGGGGAATCTCAGGCCCAACGTGTTCTTAAAGTGAGATATTGTCAATGTCTTCCCCAACATTTCTGAGTTCCATTAATTGCCATCTCAGTCACTTCTCATTTTGTAATTTGTATTTCCCTTAAACAACAAAATACACGAGGGTGCCGATGGAATGACAGACAGCTATAAAATCTATGTGTTTTCACTGTCTATGCAAGAGAAAATGAAGAAAACAATAGGATGTCTTTAGGACTTAAGAATTCAGAAGTAACCAAAGACTCTCATGAAAAAAGTAAAATAAATATAGAATTAATTTAAATTAAATTGTACATGTATGTTAAGGGTGGGGAGAGAGAGCAGACTAAGGAAATCTCAGAAAGTCAGGTGTCATATTTTTTAAACATTTCACAAGAACAACAGAAGAGAGAGCTATCCTAAAAGTTTCCTAGAAGTTGGGAAAGTTTCTTAAAGTAAACGTTCCCTCTAAAAGTTAGGAAAATTAATTTCATGTGAAAACTAGCTACAAAAGAATTAAGATCAGCCTATACAATGTTTTCTTAAGGAAAAAGAGACTACATAGAGAATAACATTCCTGCAGGCAATGAACATCCTCCAGAAAGGCATTCCATAAAACCAAAGAAAACGACTCTCAAATATTTCCAGAAAAGGAGAAAAAAAACCGAGAAACTAAAAATCCATAAGTAATGTGAGATATGAAATACAGTAAAATAAGAATTAGAAAGAAAGCTCAGAAATATGGTGACAGACCTTCAGAAAAAGTTAGAAATAAAAGATATGTCATTTCAGAAACACTAAACTAGCAAACACACAGAGTGAACAAACTCAACAGATAATTCCTTACAACATAAAGAACATAAAATACACAGTATTTAAAATCAAAAAGAGAAAAAGAAATGAAGAAGAGTGAAGAGAAAGGGACACAGAAACCAAGCAATCAAGACCCCAACGCACATGTAGTGCAAATCTTTAAAAGAAGACTAGAACTGGGAAACAACAATTACAAAATCACAATTCTAGAAATTTTTTCTGAAAAGAAAAAGACTCAAAACTATACATTGAAAAGGCATAATGCATATCTGGGAAAATAAATCCAGAATTAACCAAACTGAGATGTATTCTAGTAACATTTTTGGACTTGTAAAACCATTGGGCATTAAAGACAATGAAAATCATTTGAGTGTTCAGTACTTATAAAGAAAATCAGGTTGTCATCAGACTTTCTAACAGCATTGGTTTATGCCAGAAGACAAAAGAATATTAATTATAAGGTAGCCAAGAAAAGAAAATGTGAATAAAGATTTAATAGCCAGGCAAACTGACTTTTACATATAATGACCATAGATAAATTGGCATTGTGTGAAACTCAAATAATACTGCTCCCATGAGCTGGCTGTTCCTTGGGAATAAATTAGAAAATAAGTTTCAGGCAACCAAAATAAATGTAGAGATATCAACATAAAAACTAGTTATAAACATTAATTATGTTTCTGTATAGAGCCGAAACTATAGAATTGAGGTTTATAAGTAGAGATTATAGTAACCAAGAGCTGTATGTGCATACAGCATAACTATAAGCAATGTGGAAAAAAGAGGAGGATTATATGCAAAAACATTTTTTAACTCATTTTAGTGATCATATTATTGATGGTAGTACTGGCATCTCATTTTGAGACTATTTTATGTATTAATGTAATTCTATCATCTCTGGCATATTAAGAATCAATATGGTGAGGAAAGAAGTACCTAGTTGTAGGATAGAAGAGGTTAAATAAACAGGCTCTAGTCCTGACATCTAGGTGGAAATATCAGTATGAAAACAACATTTTTTATTTTAAAAATAAGAAAGAAATTTATCATTCAAAACTCTAAATGGATTTATAGGCATACATTTGCAGACACATTTTCAAATTCAAATTTAAATTAAGAATTTTAAAGTTGTTTCCATCCCTGAAAAGGACTAGAAGTGATGACTGACCACCCCCGTAGCAATACACATCACATCTCAGTGCCCATTTCACATGGTCTTCTTTAGAGAAACGACTGATTTCAAGTCTGGGGCAGGAAGTGTGCACGTTAAGGAGCCTGGGATAGCTTATCGTTCTAGATAAGAAGAAAGTCTTCAGAGATTATGGAAAGGATGTGGGAACCTTCTTGGGGAGCATCTTACTGGTCAAAACCACATCATATATGTTAAACATGTGAGTCCATAATCACATACACACGCATGAGAACACATATGCACACACGCATATAAGAAACAGACAAACAGAAATTTCTAACAGGTCACTTTGGAGGATGCTAGGGAAGTGATATTTGAGAAAGAGTAAATAAAGAGATGGAATCAAGACTTTACTCTGCATTTCCTTTACAAAGCAGATCCACTGGGAAAACAAAAAGAAGTTGGTATAAAGTTTCTCTTTGCAAAAGGCCCCCAGCAAAGAAAGTGTCTTCAGTTAGTTATTATCATAAGAAAGAAGCATAATAAAACATTTCCTCAAATCTCCAAGTCTTGAAATAGCGATCATTTATTCTCAAGGATCTGAGGAGCAGTTAATTGTCGGCTGACCTAGGCTGGGCTCAGCTGAGTGCTTGACTTCAAGCTGTAGGTTCAGTTGGCCAGGGCTATTCCAAAGATGTCCATTCTGGGGCTCAGAGTGAAGGTATGATTGACACTGTGATTCAGGGGAAACTTTTCTCATGGTGATGGCAGAGAACAAGATGGAAATTAGAAACGCAGGAGGCTCTTAAAACCTAGGCATGGAACTGGCACACTGTTAATCCCACCCACATCCCATTGGCCAAAGCAAGCGACATGTCTAAGGTCGGCGTCAAGAGGCAGGAAATGAACCTTGCCTTTGTGATGCCAAGGCAAGGGCGTAGAGTGGGTACAGGGAAAGGTGAAGAATTGGGACCAATACTTCAAGCTTCCTCAGATATAATTAGAACATTAGAGTTTTGCTACCACGAATAAATGAAAGAATCTAGGTATTGATGTCAATACTGACATCATAAAAAGAGACAGACACTACACACCTCTTGTTGAAGAACACACCATCACTTGTAAAGTTATCTTGTCCCTTCCCCCCAGATAAATCAGATTGTGTATGATTAACTCTCTAGATATAATAACTAGTTTACAGGAAATACAAAGTGAAGAGGAACATGGTAAACTATACCATGAGAATGCAACCAGCAAAACTCAGACTGTGAAAAGTTCTGTAAGAAAAATGATCAAGCTTCTTCAGTAACTAGATTGAAAAAAATAAAAAAGGAAAAGAGTAAAATTTAATATTAAAATATGTGTGTATATATAGTGTATATATTTACATACATAGGTAATGTATATATTATTATACTATATATAAAAATTTAAAAATTATAGTATTACCCATCAATTGCAGTGTTGGTATTTATCCCAGAGAATTGGAGATGTATTATGTTCACACAGAAACCTGTACACAAAGGTTGAAAGCAACTCTATTCATAACAGCCACAAACTGAAAGCAACCCAAAGTTTACAGTGGCACTGTGAACTTTGGTACACCCGTACTGTGAAATACTACTCAGCAACTCACAAGGAACGAAACACTGATGCATGCAACCGTGTGGATGGCTCTCTAGGGACTCATGCTGCATATAAGAAAAAGCCAATCTCTAAAAGTTATAAGCTATATGATTCCGTTTATAACAGCACTATCCAAACCACAGATAAGAGAGAACAGGTTAATGATCTCCAGGGGTTAACGATAAAGGGAAGAGGAAGCCTATGAGTAGAATGGGGTAATTTGTGGGATATTTGAAGGGCCAGACAGTTTTGTATCTTGAGTGTGGTGATGGTCACAAAAATATACACATGTGATAACATCGTATACTGGTGGAATTCAGATACATTCTGTAGATTGAACCAGTGTCAATTTTCTAGCTTGATATTTTACTGAAGTTATATAAGACTCTCTCATTGGGGGACATAGAGTGAGAGCTACATGGGATCTCTCTGTCCTATTTTTTACAACATCCTATTGATCCATAATTATTTCATCAAGGTAAGAGAATAAAAACTATAGTATTTAGAGACATACACTAGGTGATAAAATGATACAGGAAAGTATAAAGTTGAAAAACAAAAGTCAGGAAAGTTGCTACCCTTGTGGGATAGGAAGGGTTATGATTGGGTGGCATTTTTTAAAAGGTTCTGGGATGGCTGACAATGTCAGTTTCTCATAACGTTTGGTGATTATTACAGGACAAGGCATTCACCTTATAATAGTTTGTTAAGCTGTGCATTTATTTTGTTCGGTTTTCTATAGCTGAATTATATTTAACAATAAAAATATTTTAAATTACAAATAATCAGAGTAAATCGGCTAGGTATAGTAATTATTTGGTTACAGAGGAGTAACCACAACACAGAACAGTGTAGGTACTTTCTGAGTTAGGGAAAGAATAGGTTGGATAGCATGAAAATAATTTCAGTTTGAGAGAGAGGAAGCTGCTCAGAGACAACTTCATCTAGCAAAACAGTGTAGCCCTTGAAGTCTGCCAGTCGTGAGTTTGAATCCTGATCTCACCACTTACAACTTGTGTGACCGAGAACAATTACTTTCTTAGTTACAGTGTCTTCAACTACATAATAGAATTAATAATATTCTAATAGATTTCCGGTAGAGTTATATAGTGTATATAATGTTCTTGCACAGCATCTAATACTTTACCAGTATTAATAAATATTAAGGACTGTTATTTTTAACTAATTCATTATGTAGACTTAGAGTCATGAATGTGAAGCTCTGGCAGGCTGGGGTATTGGGCATATGGTTAGCATGTTGGTAGCAGTTAAAACCAAGAGAGTAGATGAGATTATCCCAGGAGAAGGCAGACACTAAACCAGAACGGTGGAACTAGAGGACCTTGAAGATTGTTAACCATTACGTAGCAGCAAAGAAAGTGGAGTCCACAAAAAGGCCAACAAATGCAGTTAAGAGTCAGGATGGCCAGAAGGTAATAGTATTCTGGATACCAAGGAAATGGAGTAGTAGCTCCTCCTCAACAGTCCCCAAATTTTCTGAAATCATGCTCTCAGAGCAGGACTGTCACATACAGTGGTACAGGTTGTGTACTGCACAACTCTAGGGAGGGGCATCCTATGTGAATGGAGCCCTCAGAGTGATACAGTGCACACCCTGCATGACCACAGTCAGGACCACGAAGCCTCCATAACAATCGGGACTTATGGGATTCTTCTCAGTGCAGTGTTACTTGCTCATATGTTCACTCTGTCTCAAATACACTTTTATTCGTCCCACAAATCCCTTTGCCTTGGAATCTGATAGCAAATTTATACTAGTCTGTGAAAATTGTGTGGAAATCTACCAAAACTCATTTTGATTGAATACGTTTCCCTTTGATGTTTTCAAGGTCTCTCAGGAAAATAAAAATCACTATCCTTTAACATGCATTCTTTGCATATTTGTGTTGATCTTAGTTTGAGAGTTCCTTGAACACAAAGGTTATATCTTAATAACAATAATAAAGAATAATCTCCATATTTGGCACATCAAAATTCAGTAAGTATTTGTTGAATAAAGGAATGAATGAACAGAGTAGCCAATACCCACCTTTAGATGTGATTCAGTTACACTTTAACATGTCATAAATAAAACCTCAACAAGACAATTTACTGCTACTTATTCTATAAAATCAGAAAAGTTCCCCTATATAAAATATTCTAACCACCAATATGCATGTAATATTGAAGCAAAGAGAAGATTAAAAAAAAAAGCAATAATAGCCTTGTGACCTTGCCTCTGTAGAGGCTAAATCAATTGCAGAAGATTTCTCTGGTGGATTTAGAGACAAAGCATGAGATTTCTTTGATGGATTTAGAGAAAAGCCCCTCAGATAAAATAGCTTAAATGATCATCTGTTTCCCGGGCCTGGAATACTCAACAATGGACAGGAATACTCGAAGTCAATTAGCACAGTAACAGATGCCCACTAATGTGGCTTTTCATGTGGTATTCTTTCTCCTGTTGTTAGCCCCTTTTCTTCCTTTAGAAAATTGAATCTCATTTTTGGTGCCATAGTTTTAACAGTGAATAGGACTAACATCAAAGGCTAGACATCTCAAAGGAAATGGTGTCAACTACCCATTTACCAGAAATTAGTTAGGCTGATGAGTTTGAAATTACCAACTCCATGGAAAAGGATTTTGGGATTCTCAATTCCTGCTTGGGGTATTCCTCTCTATAGACCCTAAGTGGTTCCACTTTACTTTTTCAATCCTTGGACTTCTGAATAATTTCTTCTAAGAAAGAGCTCTACCAAGGCAAAACTATTTTTTTAAGTTTTTTGAAAAGCTGAGGACCTAGCAAGTGCTAGAGGTCAGGCTGTGAGAAGGACTGGAAAATGGTATTAGAACTGGGCTTTGAAATAGAAGACAAGCTTGAAAAAGCAGTTTAACTTCTTGGGATACTCCAGAAAGTCTTTTGCAGGCACTTTCCCTTCCACATATTGTTCATGGAATTTCCAGCATGACCTATACCTCATGTAAATCTCCACTTCGGTTACCCTTGAAGATACCGCATCCACAGTTGAGCTCATCAACTTCTACCCTCACATCCCTCATCTAATATCCTCCATCTCAATGAATGTCACCTACCCTCACCCCTTTGCCAAGCCAGCATCTGGGGTGGGGGTGAAGTCACCTATCTTCTTTCCCTCCCTCACAAGGATAACAAAGTCCTCACATTCTGTCCTCCTCTTGGTGCCATCTCCGCCTCGTGCTTTTTTTCAATCCCTCATTGTTGCTTGCCCAGATCACTACAATAGGCTCCGGATGGTCTCCTGCCTTCTGTTTTACCCCCTTCAGCCCATTCTCTACACTGCAGACAGCATATTCTTCCTAAAATGCCAAAAATTACCGTGTGCTCGTTGCCTTCAAGATAAAACACACATTTCTTCTCCTCCTGGCTCACCAGGGCTTCCGATTCCTCAGCATGTGCTCTCTTGACTCCGTCTTCCTTCATGAGCCCCTGTCTTGGGAATATCCTCCTTGCCCCTCTTCCCCTCCCAGAAGAATTAGGTGGCCCAGTTGACATTTCCCACAGTATATTTCCATGCACTTGTATGATCACGGTTGATCAATTACATTGTAATTATTTGTTAATGACTTCTTACCTCTCCTATTAAGAGTATTTCATGAGCGAGGTTCTTCAGATCTGGAACCTCTGCATGCCAGCAACCCAGGATAACATCAAGCACATAATGACTACTCACTAAAAGTGTTTAATCATTGAGATTCAATGATTAGATAAATGATTTTGTGTTATTATTTTAGTTCTCTGCTGGATTGCCAAGTATTGGCACTTTCCCCCGAGAGAACGTATTCTAAACTCTTGCACTGCTCTTCTCCTATTCAATTCTGGAGAGATATTATTGCAAAGTTGCTAAGATGTGCATGTAATTGCCCAAAATATATGTGTTTTGACAAAAAATTAACTTATATTTTAATTTTTGTTTTCTAATGTCCAACTTTCCTTCAGTCCAGTTGGTATCAAAGAATAAATACGACTGAAAAATAAATGTAAAATATTGTTATCTATTTGTCACCACTTTTGTTAAACACTACCCTTCCTCACTTTTTGATGCTTTATGACTTTTAGGAAAGTATAGCACTTCCCACTTTGAATGCAACTGAAGTGTTAATACAGGAAAAGAGTGCTAAGTTGAAAACAACTTGACCATATCACAGCTGGAACAGGAAGTAGACTCAGAAACAATTGTCCCTTTCTGATACTGTCTTCATTTTCTCATGAATGATGCACCTGTCGGTTTCTGGCAACAGACCTTTTGGGAAGACACCCAAATGCAGAATTACTGTTGTGTCTCAGCTTCTTTAGTGACTTTTGCCATATTTGTAACCAACATGTCTGAGTTTCTGTGCTGTAAATGCACAGGAAAGGCAAACATATGACCTCTTGCCAGCACCGTGCAACTGCCCTCCTGTGAGCAGAGCTGAAAGTCATAGTCAAGATGTATAGGGAAATTATATCAGATTTATTTACAGAAAGCATTTATGTTGAACTAGCAGTTTCCTAGTGTGTCAGCAATTTTCTATTGCATTTATTTGTTACTACAGTACTTGGCAAGAGTGCAATCCTATTAAACCTGTACAATACATTACACAAAATTGTAATCATTTTCTATTTTATAAAATAAAAAGAACCGTGAAATTTATACAATTGTGGAATCCTAACAGATTTTCGAGACAAAAATGTATATAGTCTTGGGCAAGCTAGTTCCAAATGCACTTTTCAGTTCTTTTCTTATCTCACTTCCAGTGTTTTCTCTTTAGTTGATATGAACAATAACCTAGCTATGAGACTTGACTTCATGAATCAAAATGAAAAGAAAGAAAGCCCTGAAATGAAGCACTTTTTTCTTCTTTAGAACTTTGGCTCAGCTTATATTTTCCATAAACCAACAACCTGAAAGCTTATTATTTTAAAATAATAAACTATTGGTATTTTCAATGTTATGTTTTATATAATGGTATCGTAAAATGAGATTAAGGTTTAAATTAAATCATTCCTTGATATTAAATTGTTGTTAGTTCCACCAGCCAATTGCCGACTGTTCTTGCCCTGTTCTGAAGCAGGTCCTCACCAGCTCTGGCTCTGATCCACTGAAGGAAGTCCGTAGCCACCAGTGAGTTGGGGGTACAGTCAGTGTTACTACCTCAAGATGCATCCAGTACAACCACTGCAGCAAGCCCAGGTTCCCACAGGTCAACAAAACCACAACATTCCCTGCTATGTTCCAATAATGCGGCACAACCTACATAGGACAGGACTTCTAGCTGATTTCCTGTACCAGACAAAGAGTGACCCCATGTAAACTATTGAACTTAGTTAATAACCGAGTATCAGTACTGGCTCATACATTACACAAATGTACTAAAAATGTACCAATGCAAGATATTAATAATAGAGGAAACTGGAGGTGGGGTGAAGGGGTATATGGGGACTCTCTGTACTTTCAGCTCTTTTTTTTCTGTAAACCTAAAACTGTTCAAAAAATGAATTGTATTATTTTAATTGCAAAAATAATAATTTCAGGGACAAGAGGCCGTAGACCCATTTTCTCCTCTTCCTCCCCACAAAGCACAACTATTAGCCCTGGAAATGGCACAAATAACAGTCAAAGGAGAATTCAGAAAGGTGAGCTGATTTGGGACCCCAGAGTTGGAGGAATAGCAAAGCAGCAGGTCATCTTTGTCCCCCCATCCAACAGAGAAAGACCACCCAGATACGTCATTTCCCTTCTCCAAACCTAGCAACAGAAGGCATTCCAGCTAGACTCATTTCTCCTCTAGATAAAATGTAAGTTCCTCTGACAATATCAGATAAACCTTATGTCACCACCAGCAAGGAGGACTGATTGGAAGCCCTGCCAGAAATAAGTGGCCAGGAGAGGTACTCCCTTCTCTGTCAAACTTGAGAATCCTTTTTTCCACTAAGATGCTGTACAAAGTGGGGTGGGCAGAGATGGCAGAAAAGACCCAGCTACAGCAGGCAGCCTCGTCCAGGTAGCCTCTTGGTCCCTGGGGGCTCAAGCTCTCCTCCTCTGTGGAAGGACACGAGAGCAGCTGGGAAGCACCTACAGGGAAACGCATGTACCCCTTTCCTACAGAGAAATACCCAGCTGCCTAGGGGAAAACCCTTTTCAGACAACCTCAGCAGAAACCAGTAGGAGCCCCAACCATACCAGGTAAACCAAAAGATCAAACAGCACCACAGAAGCTTGGGAAGGTGAACTGCCACCAGCACCGCAGCCTACAGAAGTAGGGAAAGATCCGGGCACTGAATCCAAGCAGGGTGACTGCCTGCTGAAATAAAACATTTGAGTAGAACCCAGAGTTTCCAAAACTGAAAGAAAAAAAAAGAAACGAAACAAAACAAAAAAACAGCTGTCGTACAAGGAACCAAGAAAATTAGAAGTTGAATGAGATAAGCCAATCAACTGATATCAATTGTGATCAATCAGATGTTGGAAATGTCTGACAAGCACTTTAGAGCAGCTGGCATAAAAAAAATGCTTCAACAATCAATTACAAATTGTCTTGAAACAAAGGAAAAAATAGACTAAGCAAAGAAATAGAAATTGTAAAACATTTGGAAAGTATAGAACTAAAAATACAAAAAAAGTAGAAATAAAAAACAACTTACTAGATGGTCTCAGCAGTAAAATGTACATCATGATGATAGAATCAGTGAATTTGAGTACATATTAATGGAATTCATCCAATTTAAACAATAGAGATAAAATAGGCTGAAAAAACAAATAAACAAAAACCAAGAACAGAGCCTCAGGAACCCATGGGACAACAACGGAAGAGCCAACATTTGTATCGGCAGTCCCAGAAGGAGAGAAGAAAAAGAGGAGGGCTGAAAGACTATTTGAAGAAATAATGACTGAAAACATTCCAAATTTGGCAAAAGGCACAACACTCAGATCCAAGAAACTGAGCAAACTATAAACAGATTAAACCCAAAGAAATCTACACAAAGACATATTGTAATTAATGTTTTGAAGACTAAAGATGCAGAAAAAATATCTTGAAAGCAGCCAGAGAAAAATGATTCATTACCTCTGGGTAATCTGTCAAATTTCTCATCTGCAACCATAGAGGCCAGAAGGAAAGAGCACAGTATTCTTCAAGTGTTGAAAAAAAATAACCGTCGACCATGAAACTATGGAGAAACTATTGTTCAAGAATAAAGAGGAAATGAGACAAAAGCAAAAGGAATTGGTCTATAACAAACTTACCCTTAAAAACTGGCTAAAGTAAGATCTTCAAATAGAAAAGAAATGATAAAGGGAGGCTCTTGAAGCATTGGGAAGGAAAAAGTACTGAAGATTTAAACAAAAATGTTAACACTACTTGATTTTTAAAACATTGATATTTAGAAAAGGGGAGCATAAATGTAACCAAATAGAAATGAGGTTGTCACAATTTACTCAGGGTAGTAAAATGCTGATACCAGTAGACTTTTATAAGTCATACCTGTGTACAGGTAGTCCCTGCCTTGTGGGTTGACTTATGATTTTTCAACTTTACAGTGGTGTGAAAGCAATACACATTCAGCAGAAACAGTATTTTAAAATTTACACACATTCACACACACATACACACAGCTTTTAGTAATAAGAAGTGAGTCCCGCAAAGGTTGTAAGATACAAAATCCACACACAAAAATCAAGTGCATTTCTATAACTAACAATGAACACAGAGTCCAAAATTATTTTTAAAATGCAAGATCACTTAAAATTGCCCCAAAGGAAAAAAAAAATATAGGTATAAATCTAACAAAACATGCACAGTATGCAGATGATGAAAATTACAAAATGCCAATGAATCAAATCAAAGGAGGCCAAAATAAATGGAGTCACTTACTGTGTTCATGGATTGGAAAACTCAAAGTAGTGAAGATGCCAATTCTCCCCACATTTAATTTTGCATTTGATGCAATTCCAACCTAAATCCAAGAAGGCTTTTGGTAGAATAGGCAAGCCTATTCTAAAATTTATCTGGAAAGGCGCAGGCCCTAAGAATAGCTAAAACAATATTGACACATAAGAATAAGCAACCAGATATCCATAGTGCAAAAGAAATAAAAAACCCTCGACCTAAACTCCACATCTTATACAAAAATTATCTCAAAATGGATCGAAATAGAAGAAAATATTAGGGAGCTATGTCTGGGCAGAGTTCTTAAACGTGACACCAAAAGTATAATTCATAAACCAAAAATTGGTAAATTTGACCGCATCAAAAGTTTTAAAAATTGCCCTGTGAAGACCCATGTGAAAAAGATGAAAAATCAAGCTCTCAACTGGGAGAAAATATTTGTAAAACACATATCCAACTAAAAGGTGGCAGAATATTTTACCCCCAAATATGCTACTTTAGCATGAGGATTATTTGGGGATTAAAGGTACTTATAAAACAGCAGATGTAAGAAAGACATTCTAATCTCCCCTTTTCTTCCTAAAAACAGGATATAAAACTTCCATGTGAAAGATACCCTCCCTGTACCAGACAGAACTAATATTCTCATCAACAAGGACAAGAAGTCAAGACTGAAAGAATTCTACACAAACAGATCTTGTTAAAATAATTCTTATCATCCCTTAGCCTCCCTACATAATTCAATTACTTTTCCACAGTTGCCTGTCTTTTTTCAACCTAAAAAACCTGTAGGTTGCAACATTTCTTTGAGTCTTCATTTCCTTACAAGGACTCCTGTGTCACATAAAACTTAAGTAAATTTGTATGTCTTCCTCCTGTTTATCTGTCTTATGTCAGTTTAATTCTCAGGTCTGGCCAAAAAACCCTAAGAGGGTAAATGTAAAATTCTGCTTCCCCTGCATAACAGAGGACTAGTATTTAGACTTTATAAAGAAGTCTCAAACTCAACAGTTTAAAAAAATCCAATTAGAAAATGTACAAAAGACATGAAGAGACATTTCACCAAAGAGGATGTGCAGATGGCAAATCATCACATGAAAAGATATTCAACACAACTAGCCATTTGTGAAATACAAATCAAAATGTACTAAGATACAATGATAATACCTATCAGAATGGCTAAAATACAAAAAAAAAGCACTGACAATAGGAAATGCTGGTGAAGATGCAGAGAAACTGGTTTTCTCATGCATTGTTGGCAGGAATGTAAAATGGAGACATGAGATATTTTCTTAAAAACTAAACAGGATTATCACCTGATGCAGCAACTGCATTCCTGAGCATGTATTCCTGAGAAGTAAAAATTTATGGTCACATATAAACCTGCACACAAATGTTCCTAGCACCTTTATGTTTAGTAGTCACATACTGGAAGCAACCCAAATGCCCTTCAAGAAATATATGGTAAAACAAACTATGTAACATACCTTCCATGGAACTAACTATTGATAGATGCAAAAATTTGGATGAAACAGACATGCAAATGACTGTCCTAAAAGCTTAATACTGATTGAATCCATTTATTTCACTTTTTTTAATAACAAAATTTTAAGCTGATGACATATTAGTGGTCATCAGGAGACATGGACTGGGGCAAAGGGTTAATGTGCAGGATGGTGTAGTTAAAAAAAAGAATTAGAGATCATTGTGGTGTTGGAATCGCTCAGTATCTTGACCGTGGTGTAAATACATGAACCTACAGGAACAACCCAGGTGCCTATTAGCAATAGAATGGTTACACTTAACTATGTGTAGACAAGGGAATATTCTATGGCAATCCGAACTGGATGAATTACTGAGAAAGCAACAGAATGGATGAATCCCACTAAAAATATTGAGCAACAAAGCCAGTCATACATAATGCCTGATTCCATTTGCACAAAGCTCAAATATGGGCAAAAGTACTATAGGTGTTAGAAGTCAGGCAAGTGATTACCTTCGGGATGGGAGGGCTAGAACTGACTATGTGTTGAAGAAGGTGTTCTGTGGGCTGGAAATGTTCTGTTTCTTGATCTAGGTGTTGGGTTAAATGCGTGTGTCCATCTGGTGAAAATTCCCTGAGATGCACAGCTATGATCGTATTTCTCCTATAGATGGTAATCATGTGATAATGTCTATGTATATTAAATCATCACATTTGTACATTTTAAAAAATAATTTTTTTTTTGCAAAATTAAAACAAAAAGAAAACTTTTGACTGTGCTGAGGAGTGGCCAAAACAAGAGTCTCAAGAATCATTCCGTTTCTTAGCCGTCCCGCTCAGTGAGTGACACTATAATGCACAGTTCTTATCTTGAGCCCCCTCTCCAGAAACCTCCATCATTGCTCATTAACTGAAGAATAACATTTATTTATTTTTTTAATTTTATTTATTTATTTATTATTTTTTGGGGGGTACATCAAGTTCAATCAGCTGTTTTTATACACATATCCCCGTATTCCCTCCCTTCTTTGACTCCCCCCACCTCAAGTCCCCCCCACCCTCCCCGCCCCAGTCCTCTAAGGCATCTTCCATCCTCGACTTGGACTCCCTTTGTTATACAACAACTTCCCACTGACTATCTATTTGACAGTTGGTAGTATATATATGTCTGTGCTACTCTCTCGCTTCGTCTCAGCTTCCCCTTCACCACCCCCCCAAACCTCAAGTTCTCCAGTCCATTCTCTGTATCTGCATCCTTATTCTTGTCACTGAGTTCATCAGTACCATTTTTAGATTCCGTATATGTGAGTTAGCATACAATATTTGTCTTTCTCTTTCTGACTTACTTCACTCTGTATGACAGACTGTAGTTCTATCCACCTCATTACATATGCTCCATCTCATCCCTTTTTATAGCTGAGTAATAATCCATTGTATATATATGCCACATCTTCTTTATCCATTCATTTGTTGAAGAATAACATTTAGACTCAACAAGAATGCATATAAGGCTTTTTGCTATTAGATCCCACTGTCTTTTGATCCTCCACTCCCCTCACCCCACACTCTGCAATCACTCATTTTTCACTGATGTTTGTTGAGTGCTTCATCGGTGCAAGGCACTGTGCTAGGTGACAGGAATACATTTTGCAGCAATACAAACGGCGTTTCCTCACTTTCAGTGTTTACTGCCTAATAGGGAGGACATAGTGTGAAATAGTTAATTATATTTAGTAAGCCTGAGTGCTATGATAGAGGAAAAATAGAATCTTATGGGAACATAAAAAAAGAAACATCTAAACTAATCAAAAGAAGGCTCAAAAGACTTCTCATGGCAATTAAGGTTGGCTCTGATAAAGGATTAATAGATGCTCACCAGGCATGATGCTGTGTGTGAGAGAGAGAAAGAAAAAGAGAGAGAGAAAGACAGAAAGAGAGAGGAGAAACAGAGATCTTAACTAGTCACTGATGTATTTATTATCAGGGATTTGTCTTAGATGGTCACTTTGGGTAGAATTAAAATAAATAGATGGAAGCCACAGAAGTAAAGATTTAATATTTTTAAATAAATTTATCTATGAAGAATTAGAGCTTTCTGAAATTAGGCTATTGGTTGAATTCTTATTAACAGTAGCTTTTGAAACCAAATGACATAAAATAAAATATTATTCCTCTTACATGGGACATCTAAAATTGTCAAACATATAGATGTAGACAATAGAATGATGGTTACCAGGGGATGGAGGGAGAAGGATACGGGTGTCATAGTTACAGTTGTACAAGACAAGTAAGTTCTAGAGATCTGCTGTACAACATAGTGCCTGTAGTCAGCAAAAAGATATTGTGTACTTAAAAGTTTGTTTAGCAGAGATGTCATGTTAAATGTTCTTTACACACACACACACACACACACACACACACACAAACCCAAAGGGATACACACACCAAAAAACCCAAAGGGAGACAAGTAAACTTTTGGAGGTGATGTGTATGTTTAACATCTAGATTGTGGTGATGGTAACTGAGTATATACACTCATATGCTTACCAAATTGCATACTACATTGATTATATGAAGTTTTTACATACCAATTAACTCTCAATAAAGCTGGAAAAATAACATTATTCCTTTTATTTCAAAAACAAACAAAAGAACATTTCATCTTAAGAAGGGGGAACTGGACTAGATTCCTTCTGACACCATGATGATAAGATGATTATATACTCTGTAGCACCTATTGGTTCTCAGTGATTCATGATGATGGCATTTCTTCTATAGGCCATACTTGGGTTATGCTTGCTCAGTGGACAGCACCCACAAGGACACAGAGGAAGATTAAGACATTGCTTATTTATCCTACGAAAATTACAAAACAGTGGCTTATTTTCTACAAAAGTCCCTACCACATACTAAATCATAATTAAAATGGTGACCTTACATATTTTTTTCCTCTAACTATCTACTTTTTCCCCCTTCACTTTGTAGCTGGCAATATTTACTATCCGACAAATGACAACAAGACCATGCTTTCTTAACGTGTTCTGAGTGGTTAGAGCTAGAAAATATGGGATTATCATGAAGCCATTCTTTTTGTTGTCTGTCTGATAGGCTAGCCAAGTTTCTAAACCAGGGCAGCTACACTTTGGTTGTGTCCAAACTGCTTTAAGGGAACCTTCTATTAACTGGAGCGGATAATTATTTGTATGTGAATATTTAAATACTTGGATTCTTGCCAATGAATGAGTACATATGAAGCTGGCCCTCGCATTTCAAGTGATCCTAAGACTCTTTAGATCGCTCATCTTTCATTGTAACTATCATGCAAGTCTGTTAACTTTCTCCCTTTTGTCCTTAACATCTTATGCAACCACCTCCTCTCAGGTCATACCTTCTGAGCCTGAAACTTCTGCATTTTGCTGTGCCTTTCTAAGCTTGTGGTTTGTTCTTTGGACCTGACTGGGAGATGCATGGCATGTGTGGTTATGGGACTGGACTTGCTACCTCACAGAAGATCCCGGGGAAGCTTATCCAACAGAACCCAAGGGTCAAGCGCATCAGTTAATCACCAGCTCACATGTTCAGTGATGTTCCATAACCAAAATATTTTTTTTAAAAAAGGAAAAGAAAAAAAAAAGGAATATATGTTGGGGGACTGAGTTTGGGGTCTCCATTCTGTCCAGGACTGTGACTGGGTCCTGCTAGAGCACAAGCAAAACAAAACAAAATTGTTTGACCTGAAATGACCAAATTCAAGACAAAACAGTGTTTGGAGTATAGTCACAGTTGAGGTAATTACTTCTTTACCCCCCACGGCCAATACACCACTAACTTTGGAGAATGAACTCTGGAAGCACCAAAACCTTTGTTTAAACATTGTATTAAACCTATTTACAGTTCTTTTCTTTTTATGAAGGAAATTTTCCAATTATCATCTGGTAATATATTTCAATAGCTACATTAAAAAAAAAAGAAAAGTCTTAGGAATTTCCATCCAGCAGATTTCTGTTTCCTCTTAAAGCTCTAAGTACCAAAAAAAAAAAAAAAAGAAAGAAAAAAAAACAGACAACTAAAAAATCAATACGTAATTTAAATTGTAAAATCCCATTTTCATTCAACTGTGTGGCTAATTTTGTATTATTGTTGCACATGAAACATATATGCCTATCAAAGCAAAATACAGTCTTCTTATAACGTAAAAAGTGAAACACAGTATACTTTTTATGAGATAGTAAGTGACACAACGTATTATTTTATCTTTATGATCTGCATCTAAAATGTTTTACTTAGGCTGCCTCATACATTAAAAAGAAAAAAAGGAAGGGAGGAAAGAGGAAGGTAGGGAGGGAAAGAAGGAAGGAGGTAAAAAAGAAAGCGGATAGTTGGAGGGGAAGGGAGAAGAAGGGAAGACTAGGGATAGGAGTAAAAAGGGAAGAAAGGTGGAAAGATCTACGTGGAGCATTACAGAAGAACCTGTAAATCAGTGTTAACACTGACTATCTTTGGTGCTATGCTACTAAGGACACACAAGGCGATATCAAGGTGTTAGGTTTGAACTCACAAAGATCTACTATAAACTTACATTAATAGGAAACATTAGCAACAGTTGTTTTTCCCACTAAGTATCTATCTTACAGCATTAAAACTACCAGCCTAAATATTTAAATATTTTTCTCCTGTGGTTGACTGTTTACATGCCAAATAATAATTATCCCTAGCCAAATTGACCTTAGTTGGTTATATGTGGTTATTTGGTTATATTCTTTAATGAATTGTTATGCAAAGCAAGGTGTGTGAACATCTGTTTTCCCTATTAAATATATTTTTAAACACTTAGTCTGGAATGTTAAACCTCATACGGAAGAAATAACATATTAGTATTGAAGGTATTTGCAAACATATATGCTATGAATCATGTGTTAACATGATAATTGTTTCCACACACACATACCTACAACCCACAACAAGAATTATTAAAATAATTTAAGGGAAACTTACCATAAACCTTTGAACTCATTTTTTAAGCAAACTTTTTTGTTGGCTAGTTGGTAAATACATCATGAGAAGTAATTATATTTGTAGTTTTCTTTGCATATTTATTCATGCTGATAGCTCCTTTATTTTAAGAATCTCTAAACTCGCCACAGATAATTGTGACTTTAAAATGTTTATAATTATGGCAAAAAATGTGGTAAGGTAAAAGGTCACTAAATTATTAACTAGCCAAAACTAAAAATATTTGCCCCAGATTCTGAAAGTTAAAAATTTCAGGTAATGAAAAACTATAAGGAAAAGGAAGTCCTAGAGAGGGATCTGTTTTATCGAAATGCAGAAGGCCTGGGACTTATCCCTCCATCTCACAGAACTTTTCCACTCACCTTCCCCTTATGTTACTATAAAAACAAGGACAGGCCTTTGGGTCACCAATAAGATCAGTTTTTAAAAAAGAAAATTCGAGCAGGCTAACCAATAACATATGAAGGTGCACAGCACAAGCATTCTCTGATGGAATTTGAGCCAAAGACCCTCTGGGTCCAAAATGTCACTTTTACAGAAATACATATTGTCTCTCTAAAGATATAGGCAATAGGACTCCATTAAGATTTGTAATATCCAATAAACAAATCAAGAGCAGCTTTCTAGATACGAAATAATTAATAATGTAAGGGAAACTAGACATAGCCATTTTAAAGTTACTATAAAAATCATGTTTAAAGTTCTCCTTAAGTTACTGAGAGTTTTGCATCAAGATGGGTTTGCTTTGTGTTTCAATTTCTTCTCTTCACTGTGACCAGGAAAGTCATGAAAAAAGAAAGGCCAAGAGAAAAACTATTTTTTCCTTTAGATAATGGTGAAAGTTAATATGATCACATTTTAACCTTAAGGGAAATATAATTTCACCTAATTGGGGGAATCATATTCATTTTTTCCCAAATATATGTATTTACACCATTTTTAAAGTGAAGAGTGCAGTCAAGTATCTAAAATAACTTAGTTTTCCTCCAAGTCCCAAACTAGTCTTAGGAAGGTCTCTATAACAAGTTTCCTCACATCAATGCTTTCTTTCCATCTTTTGTATTCATCAGAAAATATCCGCTTGTTTTTCTTAATTCTTTGGGACAAAAAAGTCACATAAACCAAAAGAAAGAGAGAGAGACAGTCAGGAAATCCAAAGAACACCCTGAGAAACATAGAGTATGAGAGGAATGTTATACTGCAATATTCTTGACATCACAAGAATAGAAGTGATCAGTCAATTGCTCAGAGATGCTTGGGAGGTTTCCAAAGTCTCAGGCCATTTTTAGCTTCCTCATCATCTTTACCTTGTGGCAGTATTGGCATAGTCCTTATGCTCACAATATAGCTGCTTAACCTCCATACATCACAGCTGCATTTCAGAAAGGAAGAAGAAATGGTAATGGTGAAAAGGGGTGTGTTTGTGTGTGTATGTGTCGATTGTTTCTTTTGCAAGAAAAGAAATAATAGTTTTCCTGAAACTCTACCCAGTTGAACTCTACTCATTCCATTTACACCTTATTGACTAGAACTGAGTCACATGATTACCACAATTGCAAGCATAAAGTAAGTATTTCTAACATAATAAAGTCAAGATTCTGTAGATAATGGAGGAAGGAAGAGTGGACGTGGAGAGGCAAACGTCAGTGTCCACCCCCAGGGATAAGACTACATCCTATTAATGTTTGGATATTCATCTAGGTCTTTGGGAAAGGTAAGCAAGAGGAAGGAAAAGTTGGCTGAATGAGTGAATGAAAGAATCAATGAATTTGATGTTTTTGCAGACAGGGGATATTATTACTTTCTGTATCTGTCCCATTACCTAGAAAAGTTCCTGGATCAACATAGGCTCTGAGCATTTGTTTTTTAAGTACTGAACTTCAGAAAAGTGAGTGCTCTACTAAACCCAGCACACAACTGTCCAGTCTTGTAGGCATCTGAATTTAAAGTTCAAGTTCAAGGCCGATGCTCAAAGACAAAGAGACTAACATGGAAGGAGAGCCTGAGCTCTGCAAAATATGTTCATGTCTTAAAAATACAGACACACACAATTAAATGTAGGAAAATTTACTTGTACATATTTTGGGGTGACATTGCAGGGGATAGATTTTTGAAAATTTAAGTCGCTACCATTTCCTTTTTAAGATAAATCAAGCAATACTATAAAAGGTATTAATCTTACTTTATTATTTATTTTTTAATCTAATTTCTTTTTAGATCACAGTGTGTTTTCAGTAGTATCTCTAACTTCCTACCCCTTCTTTTTCTTATACTGTATACTGCCTCAAAAAAAAAATCTGAATTTTTTCATGTTTCGATGATTACTTTTGTAAATGCCTTTTGATGAGCAATAAGAAATCTTAGTATTAATTATTAAAGCATAGAGTAAAACCTGTAGAATATTAACAAATATTGATTCATGATGTTATAAAATGTAGCATTTTTTTCTGAAAATTTTCTATGATCATATGAATTATGTATCAATAAAATTATTACCTTACTTTTTCCCCAACCTCTATAGTGACTGCTTTTAAAAAGTGTCACATAGCTTGATATATACTCATTAATATAAAGGATATTGACATGTGGCGTATTTATACTTTTTCATATATTAAACTTAATACAGTCTTAAATAGTGAATTTAAATATCTTGAATAAATAAAATATATTTTATTTCAATCATCTACATTGCTGAATTCAAGTGATGATAACATAAACATATTATGGCCTTAGAAAAGCTATACGTAGGAAATGATCTTCTGTTTTGTTGCTCAAAAATTAGTTTATTCTGACTTTAGCAAGCTGCAGAAACTTAGCATTGAATCAATGACTCATCCTCAGTGACCTAGAAACTGTGAGTTCAGATGGTTGTTATACAATCATTGATTAGATCATTATAGAATGTTTTGTCTTCTCCCTACTCCCAAAACATATTAACCCCATCAGTGATATCCAGACATTAATATGCATGCTGATAGTATAACATTTAACATGAAGAAGAAACTTAAAGACCACTTTTTTGTAGCTCTCCCATTCTTCAGAATAAAATTTGAAATTCAGAAGGTTAAATAACTTATCAAAGAAATTTTGGTTGATTTGGGAAAAGCCAAAACTTCCAATATCATGAACTTTATTTATGTTCTACCTCCCCATTAACCACAAGAGTGTCACAGGTATCAAAACCTGGGAGTCAAGAGAGCACTGAAGTCATCTGTTTCAGAGATTCCCAACCAAAATTAGGCAAACGGAAGACCTCAAAACCAAGTAGGAGTCTCTTCATCCCCAAGTGTGGCACTTGTGGTCTCCAGATCTCATGGCATGTGGCCTACACATGTCAACTACACATGTCAGGTGGTTCCCCTGTTAACTGTACACACTGAACAAGTATAATATTCCATGTGTGCCAGGGCAGGAAAATCATTGGGAAGCATTAACCTGTATCAACATACCTCTCAAGACAGGATCCCCTTTATCTTATCTCCAAATGGTGACCATTCATCCCTCTTGGACGTACATATTCAACAGGAAAGTGGCCTAAATGATGCTGGGTTAATTGCAGACATGTTATCCAGGTCCCTGACTTTGGCCAAGATCCCTCCACATTTTCTCCATGAGGTGAAGACTGTGGTATACAAACATGCAAATACTTATGGGGTCTCTTTAATAGACCCCATTGAATTTATCTGAGAGACAATCCTAGACCCATTCCCCACTCCTTAAGGTAAACCTCAGCTTGGAACTAAGAAAGCTGTATTAGTCAGCACACTGGAAGGAATCGACAATACTTTAAAGAATTAGGGAAATCAGCTTGTTGGCACGTAGTCAGCATCTCCTAGTTGGGATTATTGTTTTTTGGGGGTTTTTTTTAAAGCTGTTTATTTATTTATTTATTTATTGGCTGCATTGGGTCCTTGTTGCTGCACACGGGCTTTCTCTAGTTGAGGTGAGCGGAGGCTACTCTTCATTGTGGTGCACAGGCATAGTGGTGGCTTCTCTTGTTGCAGAGCACGGGCTCTAGGTGCGTGGGTTTCAGTAGTTGAGGCACACGGGCTCAATTGTTGTGGCTCACGGGTTCTAGAGTGCAGGCTCAGTAGTTGTGGAGCACGGGCTTAGTTGCTCCGTGGCACGTGGGATCTTCCTGGAGCAGGGATCGAACCCACATTCCCTGCATTGGCAGGCGGATTCTTAACCACTGCACCATGTAGGGAGTCCCAGGGGTGGTTGTTCAGTGACCCCTGGCTGACACGGTGTGGACAAAAGGGCTCAAACATCATCACAGTCTGGAAAAATAACTCAAGGGGCAAGATGTCCTGATGATGGCTCGTTTCAATTATAAAAGTCAGTACTAGCCCTTAAAGGACAGATATACTTAAGCTACTTTTATAAATTTTAAAATTAAGTCCTGTGCTCATGATTTTGGGGACAGAATACTCACATGTGTTCATGTACACATCAGTTAGCTTTTGATGCAAAATAAGACACCATGGAAGTCCCGGTGGTGTACAATAGTGAACGTTCCAGGTGGTCGGCTAGACAACACCCTTTGTGGGTCCAGAACTTGGCTCTCCTACAGCTCATCTCAGAGAGCTGGGGTCACTGGGGCAACCTGGCCTGCCCTTTGGCTCTCTCCTGCCCGGGCACGTGCTCATGGCAACGGCAGAGGCTCAAGAGAGACCAAGCCCAATTGTGCAAACACTTTTCAATCCTTTGTGTGTATTGTATTTGCTAAGAGTCTTGGGGCTAAAGCAACCTCATGGCTGAGGCCAGAGTTAGAATAGATGGTCATTTCATACTGATATTTGAAAAGGTAGAGATTTAAGAAGGGGTGAAAAATTGAGGCCAATTTTTCAATTTACTGAAAAATATAGATTTAGATTACATTGTAAATCAAAATTTCACAGAAAAAAAATGTTTCTAATGTTCTTTCTGAGAGAACACAATGAAATGACAAACCTCAAACACCGGGATAATACACTTGTTTTACTTGTAAAAACACTATACTTCCCTTTGGCCATGAGAACCATATAATCACTTTTAGTACCCTGTGCCTTAGTTGCCAAGAGATGCAGAGTTTTAAAATAAATGTTCAATAAGCCTTTTTTTTAACAAAAGTATGTTTTTTGTACACTTCTTTCTTTACTTTAATGTGATTTTGAGCTTGTATTTTCAATCATGTGATCTTACCTCTTTTATTTTATGTGTGATTCAAGCCATTAACAAAGTAGGCAGATTATATTTTTTTAAAAAAGAATGCAATACAATATCATATTGTGACTTGTAAGGCTATGTACTGAGTTTCTTACTGACATTTGACTCCTAGTGGAATAACTAGAATTGAGGGTTTCTACAGGAATTCAATTGATATAACAGTGCTATAATTAAATACCATCGTGCTTATATAATTCACTTCCCTTTTGATCCAAATGTCAACCACCTGGACATATTTTTCTGGAATCAAGAATTTACATTTGCATTTTTTATTTTCATCTGGTTGAGGAGGAAATCAAAGTTATCCTTCTCTTAAAGTTTCTGCAACACTCTTCTGTAATATCCATTGAGCTATGTTATAGGAGAAAATGTAGACATGCTAAGGTCAAGTGATTTACTCCGTCATTCAACTAATCCATAGCAGGGTAAGGAGGAGACCAGAGTCACAGCACTCGTTTGGCAAGGGGGGCCTTATTAAACAGCGTGGACTTATGTATATCTGACACTCAGCCTGGAGTATCGAAATTGGACCACCGTCTCCCACAGGTGGAAATCTGTGTACAAGGTCTGTTAAACATGATATATTCTTAATGTACTGCAATTACTGAAACACCTGTGGCATAGAACACACTCTGTTCTTGAGGGAAAATGTGTAGCTCATTCAAATAGTTTGCCTCACATTTCATTGCCCTTACCTGCGGTTATATGATCTAGTGATTCCACGTTAGGGTACGTCCCAAGAACTATTTCTTAATTAGAATGACTCTGGGGTGTGACTGTGTTGATTTGTGGGCTGTATTTTTCGTTCTTAGAATTTTTGCTCGTGTCAGTAGCCTGTGATGAAAAAAATGTGTTTCAACTGTGTGTTTGACAGCCCTGGGAAAGCCATCTGCCTAAGTTATCAATGGGTGGAAAATACCCCCACATTGAAATAGAATTCAACATCTACTTAGGATCTGGAGATTTCCCACCTAAGTCCTTGGGTCCCCTAACATGCTGCAGGCACACGCTGCTCAACAGGTGGAAATTGGTTTGACAGAGGGATTGCAGTTCTCTTTCCATGACACATGCAGCCTTGGGGACGCATATGTTTATATGCAGATGTTTATACAGTTAGATAAGTTCAATCCCTGATTGTTTGTGAGGGATGAAAGAGTAAGTGGGAAAAATATAAATAAAGAGTATGATGACATAACAAAGGTGAGAAGAAATAATTCTTACAAGTCAATCTTCTGGTCCAAGAAGGGGAGGAAAAAAAGCATTGTAACCCTCTTTTTCATAGGTTTAATGGTAGTTTTCAGATTTTCAGAGTTCTGTTGTCTCACTCAAATTTCCTATATAAATTGTATATTTATAATGCGTCTAACTACATGCAATAATAGGAGATGAGAGCATGTGGTTTGTGAACAAAGCTGGAACTTTTTTTTCAGCAGGTGATAGAATCCCATTGATGTTGGGTTTTTACGATACCATCATACCAGCAAAGAGACAGGAGCACAGTTAGTGCAGTAAAAAATACTTAGAAGCTGGAAGAATGTTTCAAGATAATATAGAACAGTAAATGCCCACGCCTAGCTTCCAACCTCCACAACATGTAATTAACCTTTGAACATTAACAAGCTTACCCCAGACAAGAAATGATTTGCATTAAACCCAAACTACCTAGAATAGGTGAATTTTGAGCATAGGTTTTCTGATTTCAGAGTTCATTTCTTTTCTACCATTTCCTCTCATTACATTGATTTTTTTTAAATAATCATATATAGACAAATGTTCTTCTATACTTAAATTGAGTCTTATGTGCATTTCTTCCCTCTCTTCCTCTTTTAAAAATATTTTGAAGATCTGAAAAATATTTTAGAGCCACAATTATGATTAAAGAATAATAGAAAATCTGTGTTCCTAACAACCCCTGTGTGAAATTCAATACTAAACGCATAAAGAGATGAAATTTCCTTCACTGCCCTTCCAGTTTGACCTGCAGTGGATATCTTTTATTTGTGTGTGTGTGTGAATGTCAATCATTTTCATACTTCACTTTACACTTTTACTACATATGTAAACTTCTTTAAAATTCCTAAGTCTATACAGCATTCTTTGTAAATTAAACTTCTTGTAAATATATCATACCACCTGTGACCTACTGACATTTTCTTTTTAGCTTTAAGACTTGCCCATGCTTATATATTTAATATTAGTTGATTATTCTTACTGCTATATGTTATCCTATCATATAAATACAGTTCACTTTAGTATCCACTCCCCTACTGATGGATAGTTGTGTTGTATATGTAATGACTTAATGAGATCTTTTGGGTTTCTAGGCTTTTTGTTTTTGTAGCCATGTGGGCACATATATATACATACACACACACACACACACACACACACACATATACAAATACTGCTTAGCTAGTTCACCAACATCCGAAGCTATGTATTTTTTCTATTACATTTAATTTAGAGCTGTGTAGCATCAGCGTTCAGGTTCAACATCATAAGAAAACAACAGATGAGCAGTAGCTCTGTCCATGATCTAAGTGAAAATTCATGGTGGGGGAGAGGAAGGTAGCAGTTAATAGAGGAAGCTGTGAATGAACCTGCCTGAATTCAAATCCTGACTCCTCCACTTCCTACCTGCTCGACACTAGGCAATTTACCTCATCTCTGTGTAACTCAGTTAACCACATCTGAAAAATGGCAATAATAATGGTGGCTACCTCCTAAGGTTGTTATAATGGTTTAAGGAGTTAATGCCTGCAAAGAGCTTATAACAGTGCCTTCCATGTAACAAGCACTCAGTCAACAGAGGTATAATTATTAGCTGTTCTAGAGAACAACGTCAGAGCTGAATATTGCTACAGGAGTTTTCTGGGATGTCAGGACCCTAACAGACAAATAAGCAAGATGAGAGAGTGAGGAAATGGTTCAGGCATATCTTTTACAACACACTGTCATCTAGTATCCTCTTACCATCATTAAACTTTAAATTTTTAAAAAGTAGGGCTCCTTATTTACTTTATATCTTTCGTTCTTAACATAGAGACTGGTAGTAACTGTGTGTGTGTGTGTGTGTGTGTGGGTGTGAGAGAGAGAGAGAGAAGGAAAAGAGATTCAGACATAAGTAGCACAGCGGGTGAGGAATAATCACTGCTGAGCCCTGTAGATTACAGTGAGAACACATTCAGCTGTCTCTGCCAGCAGACTTATTGGCTGGAATCTGTTCTTTATGACCTCATTCTGTTTGGTGGCCTGCTTATTTCTTGTTTGATCAAAAAATGGCCTCTATTAATGGCCTACGTGCTGTTGATCATCCTTCAGCATAAAAACTATTGAAAGAGAATTACCCTGTTTTTCCACATGAATTTACTGAGAAAACTTTGGAGTACATTTAATGTAATCAATTGCTTTAAAAGAATTCAAAAACATTATAAAATTAATTCTTTTTATATGAAGTATTGGTCATTATTTCAACACTCAAAATGTAAAAATTTTTGTGATGCTGTCTAAGAAATGAAAATCTGAGTATTCTAACTAACCACATTTCAAGGTAGATTATATGCATTAGATTCAAAACTACCAATGTACGTAAAAATAAATCAGTAGATTTACACAATTAT
The DNA here is from genome assembly GCF_030028045.1 of Hippopotamus amphibius kiboko. Lineage (NCBI taxonomy): Eukaryota > Metazoa > Chordata > Mammalia > Artiodactyla > Hippopotamidae > Hippopotamus > Hippopotamus amphibius. The sequence continues at coordinate 6,646,889 of NC_080196.1, read as the reverse complement.
ATTATACACTGTAAGTGCATTAAATATTAAAAAAATAACAAAATTGCTTTAGGAGTTAGAGTTGCATATTTTGTGGGCAGTGCATGAACTTTGAAAGTTCTTTTGTACGTTGAGTGTTGCTCTTCAAAGTATAGAAATTAATACAAATAATAATTAGGGAAATTCAAATAATAGGGAAATTATATCCATACATTTTGTTGTTTGATATTTTAATTTTAAATAAAATATTGATTTCTCTAATTTTAATAAAACCCTAAACCAATAAGCTCAAAGAAGTACTCTGTGCCTGACTGACTACCTCTACCACCACAAGCAAGAGTGTTACAGTTCTTCAAAGTCAACATGCAAAAGAACTCCACTGCTGTGATTTAATGATTTTCTTCATATATCAAAAGAAACAGTACAATAAAACAAAAATTTATAATCACAGGTGGTTTCAGAGTCTTCAGTTTTCTTGGAATAAATAACATTTACTGGTTTTTAATGCTATGAGGGCACAATAGAATCTAGCACATTTATTACTATAAAGTCAACAAAATGTACATTTGAAAAGCAAATTTAATGCACACTTTTGCCTTTGCAGAAAAGCAATTAAGACTGTTTATTCTTTATTCACGAAAAGGCTGCTTCAAGACTTCAAAGTGTTATTTTTTTAAGCTGTTGGAAATTGTTTTCCATTTTCACCTGTATTATGAAAGTTTTGAATAAATCTGTTTTTAGCATCTTCACTGAGAGTGTTTCATCTTGAACGCGGTCTGCCAAATTCACATGGAAATGTTAAGGTACAAAAGAAACGTAGCAATTCTGCAAACTTTTGTTCAAACTAATCCAGATTTAAAGTGATGTATAAGGCCTTTAAAAGTGTAGTACAAAATTCCCAAAAAAGCAATGAATAAATACGAGTGCTCTCTTGATTAATTCTAGTTCTGTCCAAACACCTTTTCAAAGCAAAAATAATATTAAAACTAAAAGCTTTAAATGTAAAGATAAAGATAGTTTTGTTATACAGTGTATTAGTTAGGAATGATTTTTAGCTGCTCTAACGAGGATATCACAGTGGCTTAAACCAGTAGAAAAGTATCCCTCTTCCGTGTGACAGTATAAATGTAAGTAACCTGAGACTGACATGGTGGTTTCATAATGTTTTGGACCCAGGCTCTTCCTGTTTTTCAATCTGCCACCCACAATGCATGTTTGCCCTCTGTGTCTAAGATGACTGCCCCAGACTCCGTTGCTGCATTGCATCATTCAAAGGTGAGAAAGGCAGAACATGCATGTGGTATTTGCATTCCACAGCCTAGAACTTGATCATATGGTTATTTCTTGGCGCTACTGCTGCTCTGGCAAATGTAGTCTTCATGCTAAGCATCCAAGTTCCCAACAAGACACAGGGCTTCATTACCAAGGGAAGGATGTGGACCTGGATATTTGGGGACAATTAGCTATCTCTGCTACAAAACATTACAGAATTATGACCCCAGAATATCTATTTTACTTAGCCTATGGAAAAAGAAATAAATTTGTGGTATTTTTATAGAAACAATTTCTACTGAACTTGAAGGACAACTTTAGACTTAATGTCAGTATTCTCAGTATCTAAGCATTAGGCATTTGACCTTCTCAAATATATTTTCCATTCTTCAAGAACACTTTTCCAGATTAACCTTGTTTTGAGTTTTGAATATATTGTGGGTTTTTGTTTCTAGTTTTATTTTCCTTCTGTATGAGTAGAACATTAAGTACCCAATAATATAACAGCATAGGTGGTAAAATTAGATGTTAATAACATCGTACTGTCTAGTTACACCCTACAATTCACTCTTATTTAAACACCATACTTGGTACGTGACACGGGACTAGACCCACGCACTAAGCAATGTATGCAGAATTTTACTTCTGAGGGGTATAGAAAACTCAGAGAAAACACAAAATAGTATAAAAAGGATGAAAAAGCTGGGAAATGTCCCCTTAAGTGAAGGGTAGAAGAATTGGAAATTTTTAGCAGTAAAGAGAGAAATGAATAGATGGCTTAATAACAGTATTTACATCTATGAAGTGTCTTTTTTTTTTTTTCAGTGAAAACTAAGTGACATTGGGTCTTGATTACAAATAAGAAAAGAATAAAAAGGAGAGAAATAAACTGAAAATCATATAGACCAATGAATACCAAATTTTTCCTAGTGGTCATATAATTCAGTTAGGAGAACATAGACTTTAACACCAGAAAGACATGTAAAGGAACGTACAAACCCAAAAGACTTCCAAATCTTTAGGCGAGGTAAAACGGATAGCCAGAGGAAGGTTTTGTAGCCCTTATACTTGTGCCTCATTATATCTCTATGTTGGAAACAATTGCCAGGAAATCCTACAGATGGTTTTGAAGTGGAAACATACTTCAAAGTTTAGAATCCTTTAGATTATGTCTTATTAAAGAAAGAGAAACAGACTGAGAAAGGGACCTTTATTTTTTGATGAAAACTCTGATAAGTTTTTTTTTTTATGAGATGTCTTTATAACATGGTGATAAATCAAAATGAAAATATTCTCTGGGGCTGAAGCTTTGAACATTTCTTTCTCACTTGGATATGGCTAGAATATGGAGATAACTTACTACAAAGATGTGACTACATCCATACTTTTGTCCTTACTCTAACTCGTTTGTTGTTTATCTCTCAGTTGACATGTCTTAATATACTTCTGGCCTAGACTATTAAGCAGATCACAAAGGCTACAATTTTGTATTCAGGCTTTGCTGGCTCCACTAACTTGTAGTGATACCTCAGGTGCCTTTAACTTTTCCATGTTTTAGTTCCCTCAGCTGTTAAGTGGAGGTAAGAAAGCTAACCTACACAGACAGGTGTCACATGGGTCAAATAAATCACTATTTTAAGGGCACATTTTAATGCTATGATTAATCTTTTGGTTCCTATTGGTCATAGCAACCTGTGAAATATACCCACACTCTTCCTTTTACACCACTATTCAAAGCACTAATTAGTTTACCGACACGGAAGATTTTGAAATGCTGAGAGATTGTGTGTAAATTAAAAGTCAAGCCCCTCCCCCACAGCCCCCCCCCCCCCCCCCCCCCCCGCCCCGGCTAGGACTTCTGGACTTCCCTGGTGGCATAATGGTTGAGAGAATCCTCCTGCCAATGCAGGGGACATGAGTCCAATCCCTGGTCCAGGAATATCCCACATGCCACAGAGCAACTAAGCCTGTGTGCCACAACTACTGAGCCCATGTGCTGCAACTACTGGAGCCCACGTGCCCACAATGAGAGGGTACCACAATGAGAAGTCCCTACCCTCTACAACTAGAGAAAGCGCATGCAGAACAACAAAGACTCAACACAGCAAAAAAAAAAAAAAAAAAAAAAGGGACCAAAGAAACATCAAAAATAAAAAATAAAAGTCAAGCCCCCTCTGTAATTCTTCAACTCTTCTATAAATCAATTTTGTGATTTACCATAGTCTCATGTTTTCAGTAATGGTCAAGTGTATATTATAAGACCGTGAAAGTAAAATGCAAGCCACACTAATCAGTTCCTAATGATATACTTCATAAAATTCTTGAGCTTGCAACTTACTGTGCATCCAAAATAAACTGACGTGTTTATACCCTCTCATATATCAGCTGTTGAAACAGCAGGGGTGAGGATGTTACAGGCTCATGTTTGAGTATTTGGAGAATTAACCCCAAAAGAGGATACTTAGTTTAAGCCCTTCAATGTGGTGATAAGCGAATTTCTAACTTAATCCACCCAACTATGTCCCTTCTCCCAGTCTTCTACCTTTTGTCCTCTACCCCATCACAATAAATTTTTTTTCAGTAAGAAGTTAGATGGTTCATTATTATATTACACAAGATGACTAGCAATTATTATACCCAAAGAAACATAATCATGCTTAACATTTAATACTTAATATATTTTCAAGTGTTTTCAAAAGTTGCTAATTTCAGATGTTTAAAGATTTCTTAGAGGCAGTAATGCTTTACATGTTTATTTGTATGATATTAGTAATAAAGTTGTTAAAGGCAGTCCCATTGCTACTTTCAGCCACATCCAGCCATTTCCTCCTTTTTTTAATCTTTTCATTTATCTTTGATAGATAATGTAAGTACATGTTAAATTAAAATTTTCCTCAAGAAATCTATATCAAGATGTATTTTAACAGAGTACAACCTTGCTTGGAATATGAAGAATTACCACGTCAACTTCAAGGTTAAAAAACTTTAAGTACAACTTCACTAAATTTCATTCCTCCAGGGTCACCTGAATATTGTGTATGACAATCTTTCACATAAATAAAGTTTGAATAGAAACCTTGGAACTGAAGCATCATATAAATTTTTAAGTGACCATATCAAAACCAAAAAAGCTATTTTGCCAAAAAATATTATTCTCCTCATTTATGCATTTCTTTGAAAATATTAGTATTATAATTGATAATATTAAATACTAAATATTAAAAATATTTTGTGGTTTTAGTAGTAATGTGTAGAAGTATTCCCAAGTGTACTCACATCAAATTTCTACTAAAACAAGTGGTTGTTAAAGCAGGAATTGTTGAAACCAAATATATAGTCAAAACACGTTTTGACAAAAATGTTCTCAAACAAAACTGAACATATTCAAATAACATGCATGTTTATAGAAAAACAACATTGTTATTTAGAAGATACTTGTCAATGTGGAGATAAGTCTAAAACTCATATATAACGTGTTTTTCCATAAAGCATTTTAAAGAAATATCATCATCTGCTAAAAAAACTAAGGGACATTGAAATGTCAGAGTCCTGAAGCAGAAATCCCCTTCACCATCTCCATTTTCCATGGCTTCCTGACTGGAGGGATCACAGTTTGGTCAAAGAGTACTGCTGTTATTTTTGGAATCACAATCTTAGAGCCATGACCTACCTTGAAGAATATCAGGTATAAACTTATGATTTTATTTTTTTTTCAGATTCATTGAGATATAATTGACATACAACTCTATATGTATTTAAGGTTACCGTATAATGACTTCATAAACTTATATTGTGAAATGAATACCACAATACGTTTAGTTAACATTCATCTCCTGATATAGTTACCACAAAAAAAAAAAAAGAAACACATTTTTTTTTCCTTGTGACAAGGACTTTTAGGATCTACTTTCTTAGCAACTTTTAACTATACCATACAGCAGTGTATACTGAGCTCATTGTTTTAGATATAAGGAAAGGTGATCTCAGGGAGATTGATACAGAAGTAGATAATCCAGCCCTTCACGTTTCTTACTCCTATTTATTCCATTACCCCCTTACAGTTTGGTTACGCTCTCTTCACTTCCAAGATCAACTTTTTAACTTTTCCCGGTCTAGATTCAAAGTTTTGTTGTCAAAGTCTAGAAGATTTTTTTTTCCTTAACTATTCCCATGACTGATATATTTTCATGATGATTACATCACTTACACCATAGGAGCTTCCACCATAGGACCAACCCTAAAGTGCCTTCACAATGAAAATTCAAATAAAAACATAGGAAATTCCAATAAAACATCTTTCTTACTACACTTGTCATTATAACACAATAAAAGTTACAGAACGACATCAGGGAAGTTACAGGCACGTTTTGACTTATACTTAGTGAGCAACTTTATTCTAACATAGAACTTTGTTTGCTTTTAATATTAAAAAAGTGTCTCAAACTGTACCATCTCATCTTTCATAAATGTGAAATAACTCAGTGTGCTACTGATGCCAGGAGATTTCCCATAAGTTAGGTGATTCATTCATCAATATATAATCCATTCACAGTAAAAGAGAAACTATGCTAAACTTTAGGAATGCTACTCTGAAATTTGAATACAAAATTAATTACAGTTAGTTTAATGTTCATTGTTTCTTAGCGTATATTTTAGTACATACGTCTCTGCTAACGAATGCATGGAGGTAGAGAGCATTGTTTAGTGGTGGAATACCACCTCTGTCATTTCCTATAGTGCTGTGTCATTGGGTAAATTCTTAACCTCTTTGAGCCTGGATTTTTAATAGCTGGGTTTTAGAAGCATCATAGATAATGTATGCAAAATGTAACATATGTCATACACGTAATTAATAAGCTTGCAGCTATTTCATAATGTTCAATAAATAAGCATTAAAAAAGTCATCATTAGCTTTAGCAATAACATAACCACATGAACAATATCCATTATCTGGTGGGATGATTAAAAATTGTAAAATATATAGGTAAAATGTAAAAAAACATGTAAAACATAAAAAACTTCTTCTGTACTCATGAATTTACATAATTAAAAGATTATTCAGACAAGAGGTTGAAATATTTCACAGTTCTCTACAAGTCAGCTAATGATTCACTTAGTTAAAGATATGTTTCCTGTTGTGTAAACCATTAGACACAATGATTGAAATAAAAAACTAAACTGGATTTGTCCTCTAAGATAACCCATTTGTACTTTACTATAATATATATATCATACTTTAATATATATTGACCCTTCAATACAACTAGAGCATGGCCTTATTAGTCTAGAGTTCACTTACTTTTTCTAATTTATGATCATTTTTAAAATGCATATCTGAATTCACTTTAGATCACAGTAGTATTTATAACTTATGATATATAAAACACGTAAATTGTTCTTTCCTTTATAAGCTTTTAGGGCCCTCAATTACTTTTTTTTAAGAACTTTCATTGAGATATAGTTGACATACAACAAACTACATATATTTAAAGTGTACAATTGGATTTTTTTTCTTATTAGTAATGTATATATGTCAATCCCAATGTCCCAATTCATCCCATCCCAGCACCCCCCACCACCACCACTTTCCCCCCTTGGTGTCCATATGTTTGTTCTTTACATCTATGTCTCTATTTCTGCCTTGCAAGCCAGTTGATCTGTACCATTTTTCTAGATTCCACATATATGTGTTAATATACAATATTTGTTCTTCTCTTTCTGACTTACTTCACTCTGTATGACAATCTCTAGGTCCATCCACGTCTCTACAAATGTCCCAGTTTCATTGCTTTTTACAGCTGAGTAATATTCCATTGTATATAAGTACCACATCTTTATCCATTCATCTGTTGATAGACAATTAGGTTGCTTCCATGATATGGCTATTGTAAATAGTGCTGCAATGAATATTGGGGTGCATGTGTCTTTCTGAATTATGGTTTTCTCTGGGTACATGTCCAGTAGTGGGATTGCTGGGTCATATGGTAATTCTATCTTTAGTTTTTCAAGGAACCTCCATACTGTTCTCCATAGTGGCTGTATCAATTTACATTCCCACCAACAGTGCAAGAGAGTTTCCTTTTCTCCACACCCTCTATACTATCTATTGTTTGTAGATTTTCTGAGATGCCCATTCTAACTGATGTGAGGTGATACCTCATTGTAGTTTTGATTTGCATTTCTCTAATAATGAGTGATGTTGAGCAGCTTTTCATGTGCCTCTTGGCCATCTGCATGTCTTCTTTGGAGAAATGCCTGTTTAGGTCTTCTGCCCATGTTTTGATTGGGTTGTTTGTTCTTTTGATATTGAGCTGCATGAACTGTTTATATATTTTGGAGATTAATCCTTTGTCAGTTGACTCCTCAATTACTTTCAAGCATTAGAGTTCTCTTGCTTAGATGTTCTTAAGAGATATAAGGTCGCTGTCTGTCTATATTGGACTACTTCCATAGACACTTTAGCAAGCTTTGGATCCTCTTTTCTGAAAACCAAATAGAGAAAATAAGATACTGATCATACAGCCAGTTCAAGAAGAGAATCAGATAGTCATTCATTCACCCATTCATCTTTCCGTGTTTTGACTCATCCACTGAAGATCAATAATTCTTCTATCAACCCTCAAAGAGCTGGCATGAGAAATTATTCTTTTTCTGTCCTTTATGAAACCATCCAAGTACACCTCCTACTGCCATCCAGCTTGAGTAAAGGGGGTTTTAAGGAAGCAAGATTTTTAAATCCATAATTAAAATAACACTTTTTATAAAGGATTTATATATACAGAGTCCTATCATATACTTCATTTTAGCAAACATCTTTTTTTTTAATTTTTATTTTATTTATTTATTTATTGGCCGTGTTGGGTTATCATTGCTGCACATGGGCTTTCTTTAGTTGTGGTGAGCAGGGGCTACTCTTCATTGTTGTACGCGGGCTCTTCATTGCAGTGGCTTCTCTTGTTGGGGAGCACAGGCTCTAGGCGCACAGGCCCCAGTAGTTGCAGTACAAGGGCTCAATAGTTGTGGCTCATGGCCTCTAAAGCCCAGGCTCAACAGCTGTGGCGCACAGGCCTAGTTGCTCCGTGGCATGTGGAATCTTCCAGGAGCAGGGATTGAACCTGTGTCCTCTGATTGGCAGGCAGATTCTTAACCACTGTGCCACCAGGGAAGTCCCCAGCAAACATTATTAAGCAAAAAATTGTATTAACAGCATTCTAAAATTGATGTTCAAATTTAGCATTTTTTCAATGAGGATCTCTCTACTGAAAGTCATATTTTTAAAAGGATCCAAGTTTCCTGTCACAGATCATGAAAATTATCACAGTTTTGAATTTGTGAAGTTCAAGGATGCTGAGACACCAATAGAAGCTTACAATCTATAAATGTGAGCCTCACAACTGTCTCCCTTTGTATTTAGATGTTTTGCCCAAGGTATTTCCACTAAGAACAGAGACCTGGAGTAGTCTAAAGCTAAAGGAAGAAATAGAACCTGAAAGTCTCAAGGATTCTCCTTCCAGTTTCATCATTTTCTGTAAGGTCTTAGGTAAGTCATTTAACTTCTCAGAACTTCTACTGTCTTTTTTGTAAAAGAGGTAATAGTTATTGCATTGGTTATTGGGGTAATTAACTGAGATAATGTATGGGAAAGGGTAGGTCACAATTAAATTATCAGTAATTATTCCATAGATCACTATTGAAAACTTGCTAGAAAAATATTGCACTTTCTTCCCAATTTCTTTCACACTGTGTTTCCCTTCCTATTAGAAAAGCAAATATTACCAAACATTTTGTTACTTAAGATTTCCAGCAACAGAGTTGACACCAAAACGATGTGAAGAAGATATCATTTTAACAACCGCTTCTTCATCTTTAAATAACATGTGATGGATCTTTCTGGACACAAATGGTCATGGTGGGAGTGGGACCTATCTTCCTGAAGTTCATTAGGAGTTCCAATGAAGCTGATGCAGCCGGCAGCCCCGGAGTAGCTGTCGTTCACGGGTCCGTGTCACAACTGAGATGGCATTTGGTGATCTCTAGAGGCTGACAGGTCAGGAAGGCAAATTAATTCCATATTGTGAGTGGGTGGACCCCTCCATCGTCTCTGACAATAGCTGCAGGAAGAGCTCCAGATAGTTACCTCCTAAGGCTATGCAGAGCTCATCATAGCAGAACCCAGTTGGAAGCGGGCTGTTAGGCAGATCAGAGCAAATGAGAAGAAAAGTAATCCAATCTGAACTTTCCACAGTGTGACCCATATCAGATGTCCTGGGAGCACTGATTGACAGGGAGGGAAATAGGGCATCATGACAAAAATTGAGACATGAAGTCAGAACAATGTAGCCTTAAGACTTGAGTCAAAGTAATGGTCCGCTCTTCTCCAAGAGCTTACTAGACATGGTTTTCTAATGATTGGCATAGATGGTTAGGCTTGGCATATGTAAGAGCAATGGTGATGCTCTAATGCACCCATCATGTCTCAGAACCTGCTCTCCTGTCATTTTTATAGAAAGACTATTGTGAAGGGTTCAGTCAGGAGGGGTGACAGAGGTAATCAGGAACATAGAGAAGCAAACCCATCACTCCTCCCTGGGTGCTGCTCCAGGGCAGAGTTCTTGAACTTCCATTTGTCACATACATATTCTTGAATTATTAGAGTTAGCCTGAAAGCTCTGCAAAGGCAGGGATTTTGTATCCTTCATCTTGAAGCCCTACCTACCTTTCTGATGTTCAGTTCTTCACCCAGGACCTGTCACATTGAGTAAGAGCTCAACATATGTAGTGACTTAAACTTAGATTTAAATTAAGCCACAATAGTTCTTGTTTTGAGGGGTTACACGAAGGCATATTACTACTGCTACTGGAAATAGACCACCAAGTGATCTGCTGCTCCAGACAGTCAGGAATCTGCCAGCCACCAGATGAATATGGAAATATCACTAAAGCTTGCAGCTCAAGGACCATGTTGTGATTTGTGCCAGTAAAATGGATGCCTCCTACTTTTTCTCCCATTTGGGCTCTTCTGATTTCAGTTCTTATAAAACCTAAGTCACATTAGCAACATTACTTAAAATGACTCTAAGACATAATTTTTTAGCCTTCCAGCTTTTTCAGGATGCAAAAACACACTAGCCGTCATCAGGGTAGTCATGGAGCAAACCAATCCACAGCATCCGACAGTGTCCTTATCACCACCTGGAACTGGATTAATTTCTGATTGTTTTTTATTATTTTTCTCCCACAGGTAGGCTGTAAGCTCCAAGAAAGAAAAGATTGTTTTGGTTTTATTCATTTTTGTATCTCTATACCTGGAAGAGAGTCTGGCACTTTTTGGCCACTCCTTAAACACTTATAAATGTAGAGTGAATGGATAATTTAAATAACGGATATGTAGCCATACCTGAGAAGGATGAAGTGGAAGTTGTGTTTCTAGAACACAGCTTTGGGCCAGAAGGTTGGAGAACACTGATGAAATTAATTGAGGAAAACACCAAAAAATCAAATAATATCCCATGTTCATGTATTGGAAGAATTAATACTGCTAAAATGTCTAAAACATACTACGCAAAGCAATGCATAGATTTATTGAAATCCCTATCACAGTTCCAATGACATTTTTCACAGAAGTAGAAAAAACAATCCTAACATTTGTATGGAATCAAAAAAGACCCCCTAGTAGCCAAAGGCAATTTTGAGAAAGGAGAACAAGTCTGGAGGCATCACAGGTCCTGACTTTAAACTGTATTATAAGCTTGAGTAATCAAAACAGTATGGTATTGACATAAAAACAGATGCATAGATCAATGGAACAAGATAGAGACCCCAGAAATAAACCCATGCATATATGGTCAATTAATTTACAATAAAGGAGCCAAGAATATACATTGGGGAAAGGATAGTCTTTTCAGTGAACACAAGGGTATTTTTAAAAGGGTTAATGAAACAAAATGCTGTTTTTACTGTTTCGCTGGACTTGAGGACATAACTGATGTTCATCATCTTAATCTCCTACCACTCTTTCTAGAATTTCTACACTCTCCACTGGTGTTTAGACTCATTTGGGTAACTTGATTGACATGGAAACCCAGATCATCATTCCTGAGTAGTCTAAGAGCATTGAATCTTGCCTTCATTGAACCATGGTTGCTGCGACTGTTCATTTACCATTATCACCAAGTACGGAAGCACCAAAAGACACCCCTGTGGATCCTGTGGGTTAGTGTTATCCCTCCCTGTCCTCAGGGTGCAGTAGCAGTAGGAGCTTGTTATGGTTATTAGAATAAATTATCCCAATACTCAAGCAATTCTTTTCCCTGTCCAAAGTGACCAGGCAGTAATCACAGCTACAATTTCAGTGGAAAACTTACTGGGTCTCCTGGTAAAAGCATTTCCCCATTTTGGAACTGAGGCAGAAGATAGATGGACCCCTGGGGGCAAACGGTTGGAGTTTGTTCTCTGTGGACTGATACTCAGACGAAAATAATAGGATAATTAAGAGAAGAGGCTGGGCCCTGCCCAGATAGAAGATAAGAAACCACATATTTCATACATACTGTGCTCTTTTATTTCCTAATAAATACTTTACTTGTTTCACTACTTTCTGTCTTTGTGGGAATTCTTTCCCTGCAAAGCCATAGGGCCAGGGCCTTATCACTGACCATGGTCTAGTGGCTAGGATTCGGTGCTCTCACTGCAGTGACCCGACCTCAGTCACTGGCCAGGAACTGAAACCCTGCTTCAAGCTGCTGCAGGCCAAGGCCACCAGAGATCAGAACCAAGATTTCTATTCTGGTAGAGGTCAAGCATGTGAAGATAGTACATTCACATTCCATAAATAAATCACTGGGAGTAGTGTTGGGAGATTGGAAGTAAATGGGTGGAAAAATACATAGCAGGTAAATGCTAATAAGGCTGGAATGACTATGTTAGTATAAGGGACTTCAAGATAAAGTGTATTACAAGAGATAAAGTGGAACATTTTAAAATGATTAAGGTATCAATTCATCAGGAAATTATAACAAGCAAAAATAAGCATGTGCAAAATTTGACAGAATCAAAAAAATGTGTAATTCTACAATTATAGTTACAGATTTTAATGTCCTTCTCTTAGCACTTGATAGAACAAATAGGCAAAATATTAAAAATCAGAAGACAGAGAAGATATGAACACTATTAACTACCTTCATCCAATTGATGTTTACAGAATACTACAGAATACAACTGCAGAATACACACTGTTTTCAAATACATTCAGTATACTCACCAAAGTTTATGCAGGGCCACGAAACATCTCAATACACTTAACATGATTGGGATCCTACAGAGTATGTTCTCTGACCCCAAAAGAATTGAATTAAAAATGTGTAACAGTAAGACATTTAGGAAGGTCTCAACTATTTGGAAAGGAAGTAGATAATATATATCATTCAAATCAATGAGTCGAAGAAGAAATCACAAGGAAAATGAGAAAATATTTCACACTGAATGAAAATGAAACACAATGAATTTTGGGGAATGCTGCTAAAACAGGCTCTGTGTGTAATCTATAGAAATCCTCTGCAATGTTGCTTGATATTTGCTAAGTTATCGACGGGTAGGACACCAGCAATTCTGGTACAAATTCTGGAGTTTATATTCTTGCCTGTCTTGCGGGGAAGGTGGCTGTTTCATCCAGTGCTGAAAATACTGGTTTTTAATTTCTTCTTTCTCTTCTAAGAATCATCGGCAACTTGAACACATAAGGAGTTCAAGATATTATTCTATGTAATTCGAAGCTATTTAGAGGCAGCTTCTATGATCAGTTTTTACTCACAACACTTCTGACACCAAATGTGTAGGATTTTTTCACACTCATAAACAATTCTCTAACTCTATGATTACCAACTAGGAGTCAAAAGATTCAATTCAATTCTGATACTAACTACCTGGGGTTAGCACAGACCCCACAGGTCAAGGGCTGAGTCCCACATGACTAAGTCCCCACCCCCACTTCAGATGCCAATCACAAGGTCTCCTGCACTTCTGAATGATGGACCACAAATTGAGGGTGACCAGGATCCTGTCCTCAGGTTCAGTAATTTGCTAGGATGCAGGAAAGCACTTTACTTATGACGACTGGATCCTCGTAAAGGATACAAGTCAGAAAATTCAGATGAAAGAGCCGTGTAGGGCCAGTTACTTTCATGGGTGGGGACGTGGAGCTTCCATGCCCTGTCTGGGCACACCACTCTCCCAGCATCTCTGTGTGTTCACTGATTTGAAAATCCTCTGAACGTTGTCTTTTAGGGGCTTTTATGTAAGTTCTGTTACTAAGGGATAGTTAGTTAATTATCGATTACAGATGATTAACTCAGTCTCCACCCTCTCAGCTCCTGGAGTTCTGGGATGGGGCTAAAAGTTCCAAACATCTAAGCACTGGGTTGATTCCTCCAGCAACCAGCCCCCATCCTGAAGCTGTCCAGGGGTCCACCAAGAGTCACCTTCTTAGCATAAACTCTGGTATAGCTGAAAGGGGCTTATTTTGTATAACGAAAGACACTCCCCCCACCTTTATCATCCAGAAAATTCCAAGGGTTTTAGAAGCTCTTGTGCCAGGAACCACAGAGAGAGATCAAATACACACTTCTTATTATGTCACCATATCACAACTTCCAATTAGGAAACCAGTCAAGCCACGCTCAACTGTGGGGTCCTTCCTGGTTAAACCAAAGAGGGTATTTTATGAACCATCTCTTGGTCCCATTGAGTGGCTCAAGCCACTGGGAGTGAAAATGCCTTCTTCAATTAATTTGTTACTATAGCCTAAAAGACAAAGTTTCCTATTTCGGTCAGTTATCAAATCCCTGCTCTGTGTACAGAATGGTTACGTGCTCCACACGGTTTATGTAGCTCAACTAAGTCTGGCATTATGCCTTTGAGGAAAAAGTCTTCGCTTGACAATTTATGTATTTCATTTAGAGTGTAGTTGACAAGGAATGCAGATAGAATTTCACAGTGAGAATCTCTTTCACTATGCAACATAAAGTAGTGGTTTCTTATTTCTTATGCTTTTTATGGCTTGTTTGACTTGTCCTGAAAGACTAAGTATAGTCCACACTTAGGCATTTTTCTGAGATAAAAAAAGTTTCCAGTATAGCGACTAATGAAACGCTCAGTGGGATAAGGGCTGCATTATGGCTCCATCGTTGTGCGGATGATGTGCGCCACTAGCATAAGCACTGTGTTAGTCAAATGCCTAGAAACCTGTTCACCTCCATTCCTGATTTGAAAATTACAGAATTACGCTCCCTCTACGTTCATTTGTACGCAATTAAACAAATGCCCATGATTTTCCAAGTGCAATAATTTGTGTTTCACTAATTTTTTGGTAGCGAAATTGACTTAAATGAAAGGCTACTGAGATGTTTTAGATCTCCACCGAGTTTGATTTGTATACATTTTAGAGATAGGTTTGTTTAAGTTCAGTCATGCAAGCAAAAGGGCGTATGACTAAACGGCCTGTTTTAAACCAAAGACAACATTCACATGAGGGTAGGGCCATCAGTGAAAAAGAAGGCGGGAAACATTTGGTTTTATACTTTCAGCCATTATAATCTGAGTAAAGAATTCTTTTTTCAAAGATGAGGAAAACTCCCCTCGCTTTAACAGAAATTACAATGTTTCCCATGCAAATAGAAATCCTCACTTTATGTCGATGTCTGCGGTAAATTAACAACCACAGTATCATTCATGGGCACAATCCATTTACCTTTTCAGCAAAGGGGTCATTTGTTCATCTCAAAGGAATTCCTGAGAGCAGAAAAGCAGAATGTGTACATAGAAGAAAATAACAATGTGTACCAAAGAGAGTATCAGGAGTTCAGCTTATAACTTTATAAAAGCTTATAGATAAATACAACTTCACCCAATTTGTTATGCTTGCTATTAAATTACTGGATATTTCCCACTTCAGTGGGAATCCATTTCCCAAACTGCCTGGTGTACTGTGGATAGTGTTGTATATACAACAGGGATAGTCATTAATTCTTTCATAGATAGAGATTGAATTTAAAATAGACTAAAGTAAACATTCCTGTGCCTTTTGTTTGATGTTAAAGCAGAGTTGGGAGGATAAGGGCATGTACACTACATAAACACACATGCATAAACAATGCGATACACTAACCAAACTGTCAGAGCATCTTAGGTCCTGCAGAAAGTGAAGCAATGAGAGGGAACCAAAGAAAATGGAAGCAAGAGGACAGTAGTCTTGGTTCCATCCATCTAGAGACAGATTATCTGTCATAGAAATTTCTGAAACATCAACTTGAGGAATTCTGGAGAAAATCAGCTTCTACCTAGAGACAAGGTGAAGCCTGATGCTGCCTTTACACTCAATAACTATCCTGTCATAGATACCCTTCTTCTCCATCTTCTGAGGGTTTTTAATCACCTCCAATGCATGATATATTCAGCACAGTTTGAAGCGTGTTCTCTTTAGGATCAACATGCCTACAGACTGAAAGAAGACTTTCTGTTTTCAGCTGGCTTTGCAGGCTGCAGGCTTAGCTACAAATTATAATAGATGATGAAACTTGGTTACACTATAGCAGTTTACACTGAGGCACCAGGGGACACTTTTCAGTAAGACTGGGTTTGACTTGCAGTTGTCATTTCTTTAAAAATAGGTGGTAGCTTAATTGTGACTGAGTAGTCTCATCCCTAAATTCCTGGCCACATTATGCAGGAGCCAGGACTACACCCAGCTGACCTCCAAGAGGGAAGGCTATGGTGGTCTCCCCAAGCAAAGGAATGTGCACCCTCGGAGAACTGCTGCCAGCAGACCCTTCTCACACATGGTACTCAGTCACCATCCAAACAACTCACTTCCCTTTTCTGCAAGAGTATGAGCGGCCTGAAGGAGAGAGGATGTTTAGCCTTTATCTTCTATCTTTGTCTGGGAGCCTCTTCTTTCTTGTCCTCTGTTCTACAGGGGAAGAGAGCTAATGTCAAAGCTTGTTTGGCTCTTACGTGTATCTACGAAGGCTGTCTCTGCATAAAGACCCTCCTTTCAGGAAGAAACAAACTATCCACCAAACCTTCTTCCATTCCTGACACTTAAATATCGTTTCTAAATCAGATGAATTAAAATGGGATGTTAGTAACCTCTCTTAAAAACATCCTTTATTTGTTCAATGAGAGTCATCAAAGATGCTGAGTGACACCCCACAGAATCACCAGAACAACCCCGGGGTACCGCTTTTAGAGCAGCCTTCCTAAGTAAGGCCTTCTCCTTTCTTCTCTTCTCACTCAAATTTGTTCTGTCAGAAGACAGTGTTTTATCATAGTTCACTCCTTCATTTAATTGTATTGGACAAGATTGTTATACAGAATGAGAAGTTATTTTCATGGTACTATTTATTCCTAAAACATATTCAAACATGTATCTTGCTTAGTGAGATAAAGCTTAATATACTAGGAGCCAAAGGATTTCTGTTGTTAGGCAAAATGATGATGAAAGTCAAGTTATCTCTATTTTATTTTCTCAAAAAATGCATTCTAAGATAAGGTTTATTCTTTCTAAACTTAACTTTCCTTTTTCTCCCATGTGATCCATTGACACCTGTATAACACACTCCTTTTAAGAAATGGACGTCTCAATAAATGGGATACAGTCCATGTAAGAGAGTCCAGCCATCAGTGTCTGCGTGGGTCTCTTGCTCTTGTTTCTTTTTCTTACAGAGACCATTACAGGGTTTGGCACAGCTAATACTAACTCAAAGGCTTACTTTTATTTATTTTTTTTATTTATTTTTTTATTATTATTATTTTTTTTGGGGGGGTACACCAGGTTCAATCAACTGTTTTTATACACATATCCCCATATTCCCTCCCTTCCTTGACGCCCCGCCCCCTCGAGTCCCCCCCACCCTCCCTGCCCCAGTCCTCTAAGGCATCTTCCATCCTCGAGTTGGACTCCCTTTGTTATACAACAACTTCCCACTGACTATTTTACAGTTGGTAGTATATATATGTCTGTGCTACTCTCTCGCTTCTTCTCAGTTTCCCCTTCACCCCCCGCCCCCTCCCATACCTCGAGTTCTCCAGTCCATTCTCTGTATCTGCGTCCTTGTTCTTGTCACTGAGTTCATCAGTACCATTTTTAGATTCCGTATATGTGAGTTAGCATACAATATTTGTCCTTCTCTTTCTGACTTACTTCACTATGTATGACAGATTGTAGTTCTATCCACCTCATTACATATAGCTCCATCTCATCCCTTTTTATAGCTGAGTAATATTCCATTGTATATATATGCCACATCTTCTGTATCCATTCATTTGTTGATGGGCATTTAGGTTGCTTCCATGTCCTGGCTATTGTAAAGAGTGCTGCAATAAACATGATGGTACAAGTTTCTTTTGGGATTATGGTTTTCTTTGGGTATATGCCCAGGAGTGGGATGACTGGATCCTATGGTAGTTCTATGTGTAGTTTTTTAAGGAACGTCCAAATTGTTTTCCATAGTGGCTGTACCAACTTACAGTCCCACCAACAGTGCAGGAGAGTTCCCTTTTCTCCACACCCTCTCCAACATTTGTGGTTTCCAGACTTTGTGATGATGGCCATTCTGATTGGTGTGAGGTGATACCTCATTGTGGCTTTGACTTGCATTTCTCTGATGATTAGTGATGTTGAGCATCTTTTCATGTGTTTGTTGGCCATCTGTATGTCTTCTTTGGAGAAATGTCTATTTAGGTCTTCCACCCATTTGTGGATTGGGTTATTTGCTTTTTTGGTATGAAGCTGCATGAGCTGCTTGTATATTTTGGAGGTTAATCCTTTGTCCGTTGTTTCATAGGCAATTATTTTTTCCCATTCTGAGGGTTGCCTTTTAGTCTTGTTTATGGTTTCTTTTGCTGTGCAAAAGCTTTTAAGTTTCATGAGGTCCCATTCGTTGATTCTTGATTTTATTTCCATGATTCTAGGAGGTGGGTCAAAAAGGATGTTGCTTTGATGTATGTCAAAGAGTGTTCTGCCTATGTTTTCCTCTAGGAGTTTGATAGTGTCTGGCCTTACATGTAGGTCTTTAATCCATTTGGAGTTTATTTTTGTGTATGGTGTTAGGAAGTGTTCTAATTTCATTCTTTTACATGTTGCTGTCCAATTTTCCCACACCACTTATTGAAGAGGCTGTCTTTTTTCCATTGTATACTCGTGCCTCCTTTGTCAAAGATAAGGTGCCCATATGTGTTTGGGCTTACTTCTGAGTTCTCTATTCTATTCCATTGATCTTCCTTTCTATTTTTGTGCCAGTACCATACTGTCTTGATCACTATGGCCTTGTAGTATAGTTTGAAGTCAGGAAGCCTGATTCCACCCACTCCATTTTTCCTTCTCAAGATTGCTTTGGCTATTCGGGGTCTTTTGCGTTTCCATACAAATCGTAAGATTTCTTGCTCTAGTTCTGTGAAAAATGCCATTGGTAATCTGATCGGGATTGCATTGAATCTGTAAATTGCTTTGGGTAGTACAGTCATTTTCACGATGTTGATTCTTCCAATCCAGGAACATGGTATGTCCCTCCATCTGTTTATGTCATCTTTGATTTCTTTCATCAATGTCTTAAAGTTTTCTGCATACAGATCTTTTGCCTCCTTAGGCAGGTTTATTCCTAGGTATTTTATTCTTTTGGTTGCAATGGTGAATGGGAGAGTTTCCTTCATTTCTCTTTCTGCTCTTCCGTTGTTCGTGTATAGGAATGCAAGAGATTTCTGTGCATTAATTTTGTATCCTGCTACTTTACTGAACTCATCAATTAGTGCTAGCAGTTTTCTGGTAGAGTCTTTAGGGTTTTCTATATATAATATCATGTCATCTGCAAAGAGTGACAATTTTACTTCTTCTTTTCCAATTTAGATTCCTTTAATTTCTTTTTCTTCTCTGATTGCTGTGGCTAACACTTCCAAAACTATGTTGAATAACAGTGGTGAGAGTGGACACCCTTGTCTTGTTCCTGTTCTTAGAGGGAATTCTTCCAGTTTTTCTCCATTGAGAACAATGTTGGCTTTTGGTTTGTCATATATGGCTTTTATGATGTTGAGGTAATTTCCTTCTATGCCCATTTTCTGGAGAGCTTTTATCATAAATGGATGTTGAACTTTGTCAAAAGCTTTTTCTGCATCTATTGAAATGATCATATGGTTTTTATCCTTCAATTTGTTGATATGATGTATCATGTTGATTGATTTGCGTATATTGAAGAATCCTTGCATCCCAGGGATAAACCCCACTTGATCATGGTGTATGATTTTTTTAATGTGCTGTTGCAGTCTGTTAGCTAGTATTTTGTTGAGGATTTTTGCATCTATATTCATCAGTGATATTGGTCTGTAGTTTTCTTTTTTTGTGACATCTTTGCCTGGTTTTGGTATCAGGGTGATGGTAGCCTCGTAGAATGAGTTTGGGAGTGCTCCGCCTTCTGCAATATTTTGGAAGAGTTTGAGAAGGATAGGTGTTAACTCTTCTCGAAATGTTTGATAGAATTCGCCTGTGAATCCATCTGGTCCTGGGCTTTTGTGTGTTGGGAGATTTTTAATCACTGCCTCAATTTCTGTACTTGTGATTGGTCTGTTCATGGTTTCTATTTCTTCCTGGTTCAGTCTTGGAAGATTGTATTTTTCTAAGAATGTATCCATTTCTTCCAGGTTATCCAATTGATTGGCATATAGTTGCTTGTAGTAGTCTCTCATGATGTTTTGTATTTCTGAGGTGTCCGTTGTGACTTCTCCTTTTTCATTTCTAATTCTGTTGATTTGCATCTTCTCCCTTTTTTTCTTGATGAGTCTGGCTAATGGTTTATCAATTTTGTTAATCTTCTCAAAGAACCAGCTTTTAGTTTCATTTATTTTTCTTATGGTTTCTTTCCTTTCTTTTTCATTTATTTCTGCTCTGATCTTTATGATTTCTTTCCTTCTGCTCACTTTGGGGTTTCTTTGTTCTTCTTTCTCTGGTTGTTTGAGGTGTAAGGTTAGGTTGTTTATTCGATCATTTTCTTGTTTCTTAAGGTAGGACTGTATTGCTATAAACTTCCCTCTTAGAACTGCTTTTGCTGCGTCCCATAGGTTTTGGGTTGTTGTGTTTTCGTTGTCATTTGTTTCTAGATATTTTTTGATTTCCTCTTTGATTTCTGTAGTGATTCCTTGGTTGTTTAAGAGTGAATTGTTTAGCCTCCATGTGTTTGTATTTTTTGCAGTTTTTTTCCTTTAATTGATATCTAGTCTCATGGTGTTGTGGTCTGAGAAGATGCTTGATATGATTTCAATTTTCTTGAATTTGCTGAGGTTTGATTTGTGACCCAAGATGTGATCTATCCTGGAAAATGTTCTGTGTGCACTTGAGAAGAAAGTGTAGTCTGTCGTTTTTGGATGGAATGTCCTATAAATATCAATTAAGTCGAGATGGTCTAATGTGTCATTTAAAGCTTGTGTGTGTTTATTTATTTTCTGTTTGGATGATCTGTCCATTGATGTAAGTGGGGTGTTCAAGTCTCCCACTATAATTGTGTTACTGTCGATGTCCCCTTTTATAGCTGTTAGCATTTGCCTTATGTATTGAGGTGCTCCTATATTGGGGGCATAGATATTTACCATTGTGATATGTTCTTCTTGGATGGATCCCTTGATCATTATGTAGTGCCCTTCCTTGTCTCTTTTAATAGTCTTTACTTTCAAGTCTAATTTGTCTGATATGAGTATTGCTACTCCAGCTTTCTTTTGACTTCCATTTGCATGGAATATCTTTTTCCATCCCTTTACTTTCGGTCTATATGTATCCCTTGGTCTGAAGTGGGTC
This sequence comes from Hippopotamus amphibius kiboko, assembly GCF_030028045.1. NCBI lineage: Eukaryota > Metazoa > Chordata > Mammalia > Artiodactyla > Hippopotamidae > Hippopotamus > Hippopotamus amphibius. Next base: position 6,625,807 of record NC_080196.1, on the reverse strand, counting down.
TCTTGTAGGCAGCATATAGAAGCGTCTTGTGTTTGTATCCATTCAGCCAGTCTGTGTCTTTTGGTTGGAGCATTTAATCCATTTACATTTAAAGTGATTATTGACATGTGTGTTCCAATTACCATTTTCTTAATTGTTTTGGGTTTGTATTTGTAGGTGTTTTCCTTTTCTTGTGTTTCCTACTTAGAGAAGTTCCTTTAGCACTTGTTGTAAGGCTGGTTTGGTGGTGCTGAATTCTCTTAACTTTTGCTTGTCTGGAAAGCTTTTGATTTCTCCCTCAAATCTGAATGAGATTCTTGCTGGGTAGAGTATTCTTGGCTGTAGGTTTCTCTCTTTCAGGACTTTCAGTATATCCTGCCATTCCCTCTGGCCTGCAGAGTTTCTGTAGAAAGGTCAGCTGTTATCCTGATGGGTTTTCCCTTATATGTTGTTTGTTGCTTTTCTCTTGCTGCTTTTAATATTTTTTCTTTGTGTTGAATTGTCGTTAGTTTGATTAATATGTGTCTTGGTGTATTTCTCCTTGGGTTTATTCTGTATGGGACTCTCTGTGCTTCTTGGACTTGGTGAATTATTTCCTTTCCCATGTTGGGGAAGTTTTCCACTAGAACCTCTTCAAATATTTTCTCAGACCCTTTCTTGTTTTCTTCTTCTTCTGGGATGCCTATAATTCGAATGTTGGTACGTTTAAGGTTATCACTGAGGTCTCTGAGGCTGTCTTCTAGTCTTTTTATTTTTTTTTCTTTTTCCTGCTCTGTGGCGTTTATTTCTCCCATTCTATCTTCCAACTCACTTATTCGTTCTTCTGCCTCAGTCATTCTGCTGGTTATAGCATCTAGAGTATTTTTAATTTCAGTTATTTTGTTATCCATTGCTGTTTGTTTTTCTGAGTTCTTATGAACTGTTTCTTGTACTTTCTCTATTTTGTTATTGAGATTTTGTATCATTTTTACTATCATTACTCTAAATTCTTTTTCAGGCATTTTTCCTATTTCCTCCTCATTTATTTGGTCTTGTGGGTTTTTTTCCTGCTCCTTTGCCTGCATGGGGTTTCTTTGTTTCCTCATGGTTGTCCAAGCTTTTGGGGTTGCTTGTCCTGGTGATAGAGGTGTTTATAGAAGACTGTCCAAGCCTCAGACTAATGTCCAAGTATTGGATTAAACGAATATTCAGTCTAGGAAACACATACATGTATAAGACTCACAATTATTGAATCCGTTAGGACATAAGGCTCTAGAAAGACCTGACAGAACCCCAGTGTGCTATCAGATATTCAAAGAGAAACCCAGCAGAAATTGACAACTGAAACAGAACAAATCAGAGACAAAAGCAAAAGCAAACAAACAACAAATAACACCCTACACATACAAACATCAATCCAGGGAGATTTTGTAAGCTAGGATCAAATATAGAAATGAGCTGGAGTACCACCAGAGAGAATGGAGATTCTCAGAATGTAATTAGACAACTGTACTAAGAACTAAGATAAAGACAACAGCCTAATATTAATACCAAGGCAGTGCATCATCTGGAGAATAGAGCAAGGAGTCTGAGCAGACCGATAGTGTTGCTTATAAGTATGTTAAGATAAAATAAACTTAAAAAGGCTGGAAGAAAGGGGAACAGAAGAGCGTAATGTGGTTGGAAATATGCAAAGAAAAAGAAAGGAATAGAAGTGTATAAAAGAAAGGGATGAAAGGAAAGTATGAGAGATATTTTGTCCGTACTACCAAAAACTTAGCTAGATATAGAAGTATATAAAAAGGCAAAAAAAAAAAAAAAAAAAGAATAAAAAATATCCTTAAAAAATTATGTTGTAAAACTTGTAGATCCCTTAGGGCTAAGATCCTATTTAATAAATCAAAAAAAAAAAAAAAAAAGAGAGAGAGAGAAAGAAAAAAAGAAAAAAAATCCAGAACTGATCCCAGAATGGACCAGTTCAATAGGTATTGATACTACTATTTCTGTTTCCTTAGCATCTCAGCTGTAAGTGTCCTTCTCCTTGCCTTGGGTTTTTTTTTTTTGCGTTATTCTGTGACCAGCAGAGGTTCCTTTATTGTTCGTCTGTAAGCCTCGGTGTGTGGGGAGGGAGAGGGTACAATAGTGGCTCCTTCTCCTGGGAGTGAGTGAGCAGTGGCGCACTGTTGTTTCAGTCAGGCTTGGAGGTGCCTGTTGCAAAGGGCGCTGGTGGCTCAGGCGTACACAGAAAGTCTTAGAGTTGGGTCTCTCTCAGGGTTTTTTCTTTTTGATGCTGGTTTTTTTTTCTCTCCGCAGCCTCCCTGCTGCTGGTGTTGCAAGGAGTTTTAATCTTGCCCCGCCCGAGCGCCTGAGGGTGCTTGTTATCCCTGAGCGCCTTAGGTGGCCCGCAGGGCGTCTCTCCACTGCCTGTTGCAGAGGCACCAAAAGAGAGGGAGAGGCTATGCGCACGGCTCCTCCCCCCCGCCCGGGAGCCTGCAGCCTCCAGCCGCCATCATGGCCGGGCAGCTCTCAGGGACCGGCACTCCTCTCCGCGGACCTCCTCCCTCCTGTCCTCTCGGTCCGTCACCCTACCGGCAACAATGTTTCTCACCCTCAACCAGCTCTCCGGTTCCCACGCTCCCGCTCCTGGACCCTCCGTTCAGCCGCAGATCGATGTCTTGTTCCGGGAACGCTGAGCTGCGCTGCGGACCCTCCGAATGTTTCTCACTCCCTCCCGTCTGCCACAGCTCCGCCGCTTCACCCTCTTTGAGCCCTCGTAGATGCCTCCCTACCGGCTATGTCGGGCTCCCCGCAGCCCTTTCTGGTGTCCGAGGCCGTCTGCTGGTGTTCAGCTGGTTCTCTGTGGGAATGACTGCGTCCTTCCGTGCATTCCCAATGCATCTGTGGAGAGGGATGCACTCCACGTCTCTCTACTTCGCCGCCATCTTTTTCTCCTACTTTTATTTTTAATTTCAAATTTGTGTTAAAGTATTATCCTAGTGATGTGTTTCCAACATAGGTCTTACAAATCCCAGAAGGTTTCCAGTTGCCTCAAAGGATACCGTAATCTCAAAATTTTCTCTTGACAATGATTTTTTAAATTCCCTTTTAGTACTAAAGACTATGATTTTACATGATCTCTTGAAAATGAGAAGCTATTGGTGAAATTCCTTAAATGGTCTTTGTTTGGCTCTTCTGGAGAATTAATGCAATTTAAAAAATCAATACATTTTCTCCACAGGCCATATTTTCCAGGAGATTATGATGCAGAAAATGAGAACTCTTATAAACTGCTGCTAAGGGTAATTTGGCAAAATGTGTACAAAATCTTCCATTGTCATTAACTGTCAATCAATTCATATGCGATTAAACATGACTTTAAAAGTCAGTCTCATTACTTACTGGTTATATTTCATTCACTTTATATAAAAAACTATTGTTTGAAATATTGAATACCAGTTGACATATTAATGTATAGAGATAAATTTGCCAGTAGGAATCTCAGTAGCTACAACTAGACCAGTAGCTACCATCTGACATAAATTATTCTATAAATATATGCTACGTGAGTAAAAGAAGAAAAGAATAAATGCATTAATCTAACATGTTCCAGATTATGACCTTATTTAAAACTGAATTAGCAACCTCAGAATTAAATATTGGGAATAAGTGACTGTTTATACTTTGGGTTATATAACAGAAAATGGTGTGTGTGTATGTGTGCGCGCGGTGGCTTAATACCAGTGAAGTGTTCTCTGTCTTATGAAACAGATTTCTTCCACGCACAACAATTAGGAATAGTACCAAGTTCGAAAGTGCTTAGCACAAGACAGCCCTGCTCTGGACCCCAAAATCATAGCAAAGTGATGAACTTTACGTCCTCTCCTCTCACAGAATACAAGGTCTGGGTACTGTAGGTATATACAGATACTTAGAAAGAGTATAAACTGAGTAAAGTCCAAGGACATTTAATTTCCTGTCTTTTGAAATGCAAAGTTAATTTCATCTGGACTTTGAAATTGATGTATACCAGAACTCACTGCTCAACTCAGCAACATTACAATATTATTTTCCCTTTTTTAATACTGTTCCCCTACTATGCCTAGAAAACAAATATTCCCCAGTTATTAACCAACTACCCAATCACCCTAAAGAGTCTTTCCTATTTCGAAAACAGCAGCATAATACTGAAAAAAAGTGATGAACTGTGACTTCTTGTCCAAGTCAACGGATCGTGCAATCTTTAGAATCAAGCTTTCCAATGTGCAGATTAATGTTTCCTGCAACATTAAGTCAAGTCATACCATACACAGCTTGATTACTAGATGTAATCAAAACCAAGCCTGCTGTTTTGCACTAGAATTTTCCAGCCAGAGTAAGTACTGTTACTGCCTACCTTTGTTTTTCCTACTTTTCATCTGATTCACAGGGTAGGGAAGCAAATGTAAGCAAGAGACAGAAAAGTAGGCTAAACAGGAACTTGGCATAGATCTGGCCTCGTTTTTGTCCCACCTTCTCCATATTGCAAACGCACCCCCAGCAGCAGGCATCAATGGCATGCACATCTAATTGCAAAAGTAATAAACAGAACCTGCATGGATGTTTCTCTCAAAGTTAACTCTGTTAATGTCAGACTGGCAGTTGTCTAAATATCTAATCTCTCCTTGAATCGATAGTAACCAATTTTAGACCTAAGAAAGGGTTAGGGAGTGCAGGGAAAGAATTATGGAAGAATGCCATTTTCAGATTTTTATGTGGCATTCTCAGAAGACCTTACTGATATGTGCTGGCAGGCTGAACGAAACAGCCAAAAGAATAGGATCTTTTGGTCCATTTTGACTCTAATTTGATCCACTTAAATGTTTTCATCAAAAGCAAATGGCTATTGGCTTGCTCATTCAAAACAAAGCAGAGAGAACTGAAACGCACACACGCATAAGCACGCACACACACACACACACACCCGCAACATTATGATAAAATTAGGGTAGTGACTCATGGTGAGGCCTAGACCAGCAGCAGCAGCACCTAGGAATTGGCTAGAAATATTAATTTTCCTGTCCCACACCAGACCTTCTGAATCAGAGACTCTGGGAATAGGACCAACAGTGGTCCTATTCTCAGAGTTTAAACAAGCTCTCCAGGTGTTTCTGACACACACAAGTTTGAGAACCACTGTATTAAGACACATCCCCCAGTTTTCAAATAAAGAGGTTCTTTTTGGGCCTAATTTTCCTAAATTTGAACCAAGTAATTTCAAGGAACCAAAAAGAAGCAAATGGAAACAAACTCTAGTTATGAGTTTTTATTTATTTGCTTCTTGAAACAACTGATTTTAGTATATCACTTGGACAAAATGAATTCATAGTACTTATGAAATGAAATTAGTAAGAATAAGTTATTTTTATAACTATAGGAGAAATAACTTAGGAATCTTGAAGGTGAGTCTAGTTCAGGCTTTCTTCACCTCAGCTGCAGTGCTATGAGAAGCTGTCCTGTGCATTGTGGGATGTTAACATCATCTCTGGCCTTTATCTACTGATGCCAGAAATAGTACCCTCTCCCCCAAGTGGCAAAAAACTTGAACTTGAAAATGTCCCCTGGGGAGGAAAATTACCCCCAAGCTGGAACTACTTATGTAGTAGATTATTTAGAAAAAATTTTGTTTGTTCATTGACTTTGAAAAACAGCATGTATTGGGCACCTACAATAAACAAAGCATTATTCATTGCTTTAAAGACACATATTCTACATTGGTATAGAAATGTCAATACATCAAAGTGCATTCTGATACTCAGACAGAACGGTTTGTAGCAAAGCACTGTGGTGTACTGGAAAGAGAACTGATTAGAACTTAGGTGACATGGCTTGTCTTATTTCATTAATAATTTGTTGTACCATCTTAGGAAGTCACTGAATCTTTTCAGGTAATTGTCTAATATTGCAACCTGAGGCTGGTGGGTTACATAATCGCTATGATGACCTCAAATTTTTATCGTGCTATCAACAATAGATACCTGTCACACCCAAGTGTAAGCACATGTATTATCTCCTTAGCCTTCTCAACTCTACGTGAAAGGTATTATTTCCATTTTTGAAATACATGTACCAAGACCCAGCCACACAAGAGAGTCGAGGCATCCTGACTACAGCCAGGTTCCTTCCCACTGCATCTCATCTGTCCTCAATTGTCCCAGAGCTGATTACCGGGAAGACATGGAATGACGGCCATGAAAAGATACTAGAGGAGAACCAAAGTCAGCACCAGCTATCCTGAAATAAGATGGGGTTTCTCCTTTGTTAGAATTAATCAAAATGAGGACAACGTAACACATGTATAGAGATAAGACAGGTTGCTAGTTTTCACTCCACCAAGGGTTATTGGAGCACTTTTGATTCGTTAAGTATTATGCTACTGCACCAGGATATGGACGTTTCTAGACCTTGACAGCTCCCAAGTTTAGCAGTCTGCACAGCACACGTCCCCTGGAAGAGCATCAATGGGAACAGTATAGGCAGTGGTCTGCTGGACAGGCCCCCTGTCTTCTGCCCTCCTCGGGAAGCAGCTGGAGAATGAAAGTGCAGTAAATGAAGACAAGCATAGAGACATCTGCGTGGAGCTCATCTGCATGGCTTATCCCCTTTTGAATGAAAAGCAGAAGGAATAAAAATTCTTAGGTTTCCTAATGGACCATTATGTATCCCTATTCTCATTGCCTCCATAGGGAGAACTTACCATGGGTACCACATAGCTCCTTGTCACTTACGCAGTGGCCCGAGCATCCTGCTGGGTTTGTTAAAGGGGTCCTCAGCTTCCACTTTTAACTTACTCAGTACAGCTCCTGAGAACTTGAGAACAAGTTCTTAGCCAACTACTTCTCTGAAATGTTACTATGGGAACCAGTTTATCCCAATTCATGAAATCATAACTGACCATTTTATTCAAATCTTTCACATCAAAGTTGACCCTACAAGGATATGAGGGGAGAAGAGCAGGATCATATCAATGTTCATCCACTTTTAACACCAGGATTACCCACAAGTTGTGGATGTGAAACATAATTGTCGAATTGGTATTTTTACAGGATTAAAAAAAATTGAGGTGAAATCACTTACCCACTTTATTACAGAAAATTAAGTGAATCGCAGCCAATATGCCATTGACCTATATGTCAGAAATCACATTCTTTTTGCTCTCTTATAAAAGCCATGGCTCATTTAGCATGTCTCAGACTTTGTCTGACAACGACTTACTTAAAATTCAGCAGAGCTTTCAGGGTCCCATTCCTGCTTTTATTCCTCTCGCAAGAAGGATCCTGAAAACAACAAGCAAAAAGCATCCAGGTGAGTTTCACTGGTTTTATTTCATTTTTCCAAACTTGAGAAAAAGCTTTGTCAGTCCATCTGTACGCAAATGGCAGGGCCGGTTGTGAAGCTTGGCTGCTGGCAGAGTGCTGGAATGTGCTTTCAGCGTTATTAGTATTCTCCATGGTTGTTTGTTGTCTGCTGGGGCAATTATCTTGCTTTAATTTAGGTCACTAATGATGTTATGAGAGAGTTTGATGGTGGTGTAATTTCTTTTGATGTTGTTTTTGTTGCTATTGCTTATATCAACTCATTCTGATTCCATAAAAGACTGAATTCTATACCCACCGAGGGAGGGTGGTGAGGAGAGGGTGGAGGGGTGCAAGGGAGAGGGAGGGAGGTGGTGAGTGAAGCCAGTGGCAGGGCTGGGCATTAGGGTCTGACCGCGGTGCTTCCATGGTGAGGATTTTTCTCCTGTGCCGCTCTGCTTCTCTCCCAGCGTGAGAGCTGAAGGCTAGGAGATCACACCACGCAGCTCTGTGTCTCGTCAGGTTTGAAATTATTTCCGACAGGCTACCAAAACAATTGGTCCCTCACTTATGCAGCTTTTACAGTAGTTGAAGTCTAATTTATAAGATAGACCATTCGCTTCAGTGATTCCATCTCTGATCCGCCCAAGCAGTCCTATGTGGAGACCTCATTTGGGGAACACGGAGCTTCCCCAAACCCACCTCCTCCTGTCTCCTTCCCCCTCCCCTACCTGGCCCCCTTGCATGGGCAACTTGGAGGCTCTAATGATTATTGTTCAATATAAATTCTTTCCTGGGAACTCAGCTTTCTTTCTTTCTTTCTTTCTCTCTCTTTCTTTCTTTCTTTCTTTCTCTCTCTTTCTTTCTTTCTTTCTTTCCTTCTTTTTAATTGTATGTAAAGTCACAGTATTTACTTGAATTGCATACATACTGGTTTTAAATGTGATTTAACAGAAACTAGCTGCTCTATTCTGACTCACTCCATCCTTCTGCATACTGAAGGAGGGATGCCTTTGTGTTCACTGACAGAGGCGTTATCCAGTCTGCTCTACAACCTGGGCCTCCTGCCTCTTTGCCTGCCAGGAGAGCTACAGGGGATACAGAAACGTGATTCAGAATTCCCAGCAGATTTTCTGGTAGAGGAGAACCACACTTTCAAAAACATCTACAGGATAAAGGAAGTAATTAGAACTTTGAAATATTATTTAGATAATATTATTTAGATTATATTATGTAGATAATGTTATTCCTTAGAAATATTATTATATAGAAGTAACACTCCAGAAATATTAGTACATCAATCTAATAGCGTAACAAGAAAAAGCTGAGGAGTGATGTCAGCAGAGTGGCAGCATAGGAACTTCTGCTCCCCCCTGCAAAAACACCATCAACTTGAGCAACTATCCACACACCAAAATACCCTCACAAGAGTCAAGAATTCCCGGTGAAGGATTATAGCATCTGGGTGAAGCACAGAAATAAGAAAGGGTGCACTGAGAAGGGTAGGAAAGACAGATTCACCCAAGCCCCAATCCCAGACAGCCCAGCCTGGAGACAGACATCCTCCGCACGGGGGAAGGAGAGTAAAGTGAGCACTGGACTCCACCAGGGACCCCAGCGCCTGCCTGACCCAGCACCAGGCTGACCCCAGAGCCTTCTGTGGCTCCTCGCAGGCTCCCCTGGACCCAGCATCCCCACCCTCCTCACCTTGGCACCTGCCAGCTCCAGTGGCCCTAAACGCATATTCTTGGCAACAAGTTCCCAGTGGGCTTCTGTGAACCCAGACCCAGCTCACCTCAAACCTGCCTTCCAGTGACCTAGGCGCCTCCCACAGTCCCAGGTGGCTTCCACAGCAGGACTTTTGTGCTATCAGGCCCCCAACAGCTTCCCATGAATGAAGAAACCTGTTCACCCTGGTGACTCCCTGCTCTAGGTCCTCCCCGCAACACCTCACCCTGGGGCCCGTCTACTCCAGCGGCCCAGGCAGTGTTCATGAGGCCATGCACCCGCTGGGCTCCCGTGAGTCAAGAAACGGGCTCACCCCATGCTGGCTGACTCCAAGGCCCATGTGGCTATGAAGACACCAGGCTCCCCAAATTGCTTAAAAACCATACACAGTGCAGTTCAGAGAGCATTCCAGTTAACAACTCATTTTATAGCTTTTCTCTAACCAGAGGCGTATACTGCCTGCTACACAGGACTGCTTTAAGCTTCTATTTAAGCTTCTATTCCAAATGCTGGCCAGTAAAGCTAATTTCTCCACATGTGATTCAGAAGCCGTCGACCCCAGTGGCCACTGTTCTCAGGACCATAACAGATCCCAAGAGCCTGCTTTTTCATTTCCCGAATTTTATTTGTCCACCTGCTGGGCCAGGTACACATTTAGGTATCTGAGATGTGGGAGGGTAGTTATCTATGTTACTGGCCTGTGGCTCATCTCTGAGGTTATAAAAGAGGACTGTAACTTCTGAGGATGCTGACAGAGTTCTAGCTATTCAGTATTTATTGAATCACTAGCTCCTAAAGGTAATGGGAGTAAAGGTCTCAATGCTCTTTATTGGTGGAGTAAATGTTTTTTAAACTAGAAGTATTGTCTTTTTATTTCAAATTTCTTCCTAGCATACTCTTTATCAATGAAGTTTTAGTTTCACTCCAAAATACTTTTTTAAACTTGAAAATAATTAAATAAGAATAAACAGATTAGGGTTATTGTCCAAAATATGAATACATGAACCCCACACAAGGTAAATACCATGTTTTAAAACCAGTGAGTAAACATGAAAATGAGAACATGAATCCAAAGAAAGAGCAACGTATGTGTCTGATACTCTTCTAGGCACTGAAGTTAAATCCTCTCATGAAATGTATATTCTATATGTGTGGCCAGGTCAGGAAAATCAAAGTTTTTCGAAGAAAATGTGAAATAAATTGTAGGGACCACAAAATACTTTTGAAAATGGCCTGTCATACTTAGCTGAGTCATTGAATAGATCAGTATGATATGTGGCATAATGACGACACGATAAACTTTGACGGCCGGGGTGACCTTAAATTATTTGATTTAAGGAAACAGTGGAGCAGAGTCACGTAGAGCAATCTGCCTGTGACTCAATGGGGAAAGAATTCTAACAATTTATTTTCACCTGGAAAAACTTGGCTCGTTTATTTTATTTTTTCCACCTTCCATACCAGTATAGGGATAGAGAAGTACACACAATGTATGTGAATCCCATGCACAGTTTTATAATGCTTTTATTTAAAAGTCAATGTTAAGCCTTGTGGAGGTTTGATACTTTCAGATAGTATCCAACATGTAGAAAAAGAGAAACCACAGATTCTGTTTCCCTGGGAACTGATAAAGAATGGAACAAACAAAAAGATGACTACATCTTAATCTCGTGTGAGTTGAGAGGGAGGCAAGATGATATGTTATAACAGGACTAACCTCAGATGAAAGAAAGCTTGCTTTTAGGGAGGGCCTTTCATGAATATCACTTTATGATTTTTGTCAGACCATTTCACCTCTCTGAGCGCTGATTTTTCTAGCTTGCAAAATGAGTGAGTCTCACTACGTAAAATCTAAAGTCACTTTCAACTCTAAACTCTCATGGTTCTTTTACACTCAGTTGCAAAGTGAGATTGGGTTGGGAATATTCCTTGCCTGGTTGAGTCTGTTTGAGACTGGAAACCTTAACAACTTTTATTCTTAATGTCAACTCCCTAAACCGTCATATCTTTTGGAAACTTTCCTATTTCCTTCATAAAATACTCCAATGCTAGCATCTTCATGTCAATAGGCAAACCAAGCTAGAAAAAAAAAGAAACAGAACGTAGACATAGAAGTACTCTAAACTAGCTTGGTTTTATGGAGTCTTGTTTAAGGAGAACTTCCAAATTCCAGCTGTGTACTGTTTAAATGTCTCCTTAAATGAAACTGACAGAGGGAGAATAGGATCCAATTAGTAAGAGTTTCCTTTCCTTGCATCGGATAAGTTAACATCTGTGCCTTCTGATAAGGCAGGCTAATTTTTTTAGTGGCATTTGCACTATTCATTAGTTCCCTTTTAGTACAAATAGTTGCCTCCAAAAATACCCCAGGGCTACAATGAATTGTTAGACAGGTGGGAGGGAGGCATCACCTGAGAAGCAAGCCTCTCCAGGTATACATTTGGACTTCCACACTAACAACGTACGTTGAAACGTGAACGTAAACTTTGTTAGTCGCACTGGGTATTTTAATACTCCCAAATAACGATTCACTTAATATAAGAAGAATATGATGATATTGCTAATGATGACAAGGTTAATTACTGATTTGTAGTCATCTGCTGATTCATTTAAAGGTTACACTTAGTATTTAAGAAAACACAGCAGCTTTTTTTTTTTTTTCCCCTTGTGATTATGTGTCCCTGTTTTGGACAGGAGAAAATTTTTTCTTACTCTCATTCCCAAATGTCAGGCCCTCAGGTTATATTTTTGTTTGCAGAATTCTCACCCCTCGTCTGATTTTTCTGCCAACTTCCCTTGCTCTATCATGTCTGACAATGTCCTCTGGAGCCTCCATCTGTCAGCAAGCACCTCTATCCTTCTGTTTCTTCACATAAACTTCCTTCTCCTCTGTCTTAAAGGAATTCAGGAAACACCAGTTCCCTTACAGTCAGTCCTTTTACTGAGAGGTCTCTGGTTCTCACCAGCACAACCCCTAATTACCATAAGGCCAAAAGGTGATGTGTCCTGTGCAACAATCTCTTCCCTTATGACCCATTTATTTCACAATACTCAGTCGATCTTCTCTGTCTATTCACAGCATCTCTTAAAAGCACAAGCCTATTTAACTCTAACGGGACTACTGAGAGATTGGGCCCAGAACTTTGTGTTTGCGGTATCTCCCTCCTCACATATCTTATAGGTTCTGAAATAATAGTCCTAATCACTTGCTATTTGTCCAAGAGGAGATCCATTGCTGTCAATCGCTGAAATATTTTTATAACAGGAACACTACAGGAGTTTTGAATGATGGGTTTCAGGTGTGATAAGGGTGTTCAGAAGTCATTGCAATCCATGTTCTTTTCTTGTCATTGTTGGACAAACAGTGATGGCCCAGGATTTTCCCCCCAGAGATCACAACAATACTAAAGGAGTAAGAAGCTGTTTTTTAATTAATTGTGATATGACTTACTTATCTATAGAGTCCAGATGACTGCAACTCTACAGTGATGCATAGAGAATCTATTTTATATTCTTTGCAGTTCTGGAAGGCTATCACTCAAATTATCCCTTGGTTTTTGGTCAGGCAAAATGTGACATGTTTAACATTTGATAGCAAGCAGAGAGAGGCGAGGGCATACAGTCAGATGTGGGATGGGCTTCACACTGAATGCTGTAACTAGCAAGTAGGAGCAGCAGGACCACTAGAGAAGCATTACAGAAGTAATGTCCCATATATAGAAAGTTCCAGGTCAGCATTTCTTCAGATGTGGACAAGGCTGCGGACTTCTAGTGTGAGGAGACATCAGCAATTGCCCTCCTCCCGAAACAACTCTGAAGTTGGGAAAAATTGTCAAAAACGATTACTTCACAGCTCTGGAAAATGACCAAAAGTAAACAGCAAATAGTGAAGCATTTATTCATGAAAAACCCTTGATCTCTAGGTAACAGTGAAGTCTGTTCTTAAATGGGAATTTTTGCCTGGAAATTTTCCATTTTCCCCTTCCTCCAGTTCAGTTGAGGTAATAGTGCTATTAAGGCAGGGCTGGCGGTAAAAATGCGCAGCTCTGTTGCTAGAAAAGGCTAATTTGATTTGGCACAGGGCAAAAATCCTATGCCCAGGGCGTTGTTAATAAAAGCAGCAAACTCGGTAGAAAGCAAAAGGGGGAAACAAGAAGGCGGAGTCCTGCTTTGGGTGAGCAGCAGAATGGTGGACTAGCCATTTGGCCAGGAGATCTTGGATGTAAGAGAGCCGCAGAGGAACTAAGTAAGCTCTATACACATGCCTGGCTGACTAGGAGGCTGTGTATCGTTTAAATGCATGACTCGAACCACATGCAGACCTGTCAGGAGAAGGTGGAAGCCTTCCTGGAATGAAGTGTTTGAGCACAAAATCTGGCCAAATGTGGCTCACCGCCAAACTGTGGAGATATTAGTATAATAGTTACAATGTGAGGCTATAAAATAAAAATAATAGTATTCAAAAAAAAAAGAACTGAACAGAGACCCAGTGGTCACACACTGTAAGGAAAGAACAATGACACAGATATAGTCCTGGCAAGTTTCTAAAAAACAAAGCAAAGCAGAAACAATAACACACAGGGGGAAATAATCTGAATCCAGAGTTTCTACAATAAGTTATCTAAAATTTCAATATTTTCAGTCAAAAATCATAGGGTATGCAAACAACAGGAAAGTGTAAGTAATACACAGGGGGATAAAAAGTAATAGAAACTGTCCATGAGTGAGTAAAAATGTTGCTTTTAGCAGACAAAGTTGTCAAAATAGCTATGGTATATATATGCGTGTTCAAAGAATTAAAGGAAAATAGGACAATGTCAAATCAACAAATAGAGATCATAATAAAAATGAAAAGTATATAAAGAATCAGGTGGAAATTCTGAAGTTGAAAAGTACAAAAACTAAAAGGAAAATTTTACTACATGAACTAAACAGCAGATAACAGACAGCAGAAGCGAGAATCCGTGAGCTGAAAGATAGAAACTTAGAAATCATCCAAATTGAAAATCAGAGGAAAACTGTTTAATAAAAATGAACAGAGAATCAGAGATTTATAGGACAACTGCAAGCCTACTAACATACGGGTACAATGGGAGCCCCAGAAAGAGAGGGTAGAGACCAAGGGGCAGGAAAATATTTAAGGAATAAATGCCTATAATTTCCAAAATTGGATGAAAGAAATTACTACACAGATTCAAGAAGCTCAATAAACCAAGATAAACACAAAGAGACTCACGTCTACCACATCATGGCTAAGTTGTTGAAAGACAAAGAGAAAATCTTAAGAACATCAAGAGAAAACTGACTTGTGTGCACAAGAACAACAATAGAATTAAAAGTTGGCTTTTTATCAAAAACAGTGGAGGCCTACAGGTAGTGGAATGGCAAAACTAAAGTCCTGAAAGCAAAGCAAAACAAAACAAACCTGTCACTCAAAAATTCTATGTTCAACATTCTGTTCTTCAAAAATGAAGGAAGAATAAAGGCATTCTTAAATAAATTATGGCTGAGAGAACTGATTGCTAGCAGAACAGTTTTAGGTGAAATACTAAAGTCCTATAGACTGAAAGAATCATACCAACTGGTAACTCAAATCAAGAAGAAATAAAGAGCGCTATAAATGGAAGCTATGGGATAAATATAGAAGAGTATATGACTGTCTTTTTCACTTAAAAATTTCTTTCAAAGTTATAAGCAATAATTATAGCACCATATCCATGGCTTTATAACATATACACATGTAATATATATGACAATCAGAGCTGTAAAGAATGAAAAGGAAAAGGAGCTATACTGGAGCAAAGTTGCTATATTTTACTGGAAATAGGTCACTTTAATCTAATATAGATTGTGAGAAGTTAAGATGCATATTATAATTCCTAGAACAAACACTATAAAGGTAACATAAAAAATCAAAAGGAAACTAAAATTTTACACAAAAAATATATTTTAACATAAATGAAAGCAGTAAAAGAGGAAGAAAAATTAGACATATAGAAAATAAATGGGAAATCAGAAGACAACTCCATACTCATCAATAATCACATTCAATGTGAATCAAAAAAGCACTCTAATCGAAACGCACTGGATAAAAAGACTGGATAAAAAAAAATGAAGATCCAAATGTCTCCAAGAGAAACACATTAGAACCAGAGACACATAGGTCAAATGTAAATGATAGAAAAATACATATTATGCCAACAGTAGCTATAAGAAACCTGGAGTATCTATGTTAATACCAGAAAAAAAATAGGCTCTAAGGCAAGAAAAAGTATTACTACAAGTAGGTACATTTTATAGTGATAAAAGGGTTAATATGTCAGGAAGATATAATAATTATGAAAGTATATACACCCAAGAGAAGAGCATCCAAAATAAATGAAGAAAATGAAAGGTGAAATAGACAATTCAATCATTAGAATCAGAGTTCAGTTTCCTACTCTCAGTATTTGATAGAACTAGACAGAAAATAGTACACGTGAACAACACTGTCACGATCATGACCTAACTGAAATTTATAGAACAGACGATCCAGGAACATCAAAATGCCATTTTTTTTTTAAAAAAAAACACATACAGACTAGTCTCTAAGCTAGAGTGAATGCTAGGTTATAAAACAACTCTCGGGTAACTCAGAATGGACTGAAATTATTCAAAGTATGTTCTCCAACCACAGTGAAATAAAATTAGAAATGGGCAACAGAAAAAAATTTGGGAAATCCTTAAATATTTGGAAGTTAGACAATATATTTCTAAATAATTCATACCTCAAAGAAGAAAAGACAAGGGAAACTAGAAAGCATTTTGAACTGGATGAAAATTTGAACTCAATATATCACAATTTTTATTACACACTAAACATGGATGAACCTCAAAAACATTTCCCCAAGTTGATGCAAAAGAGCACATATTATGTTTTTCCATTTATATGATATGGTCAGAAAACTCAAATTTATCATGACAGAAGGCAGTTCAGAGGCGCCTGGGGCTGGAAGTGCGGTGCAAGATTGACTGCAAAAGGGTGTGAGGAAATTTTTGAGGTGATAAAAATGTTCTAAAACTACATGTGGTAATGGTTGCACAACTCTCTAAGTTCACCAGGAATCATTCAATTGTATACTCATAATGGTTCCATTTTTTTGGCTTGTGATTTCTACCTGAATAAAGCTTTTGAATAAACAAACACACGCATTTACCAAAAAAAAAAAAAACTAAATTTGGTCAAAATCTGGAAGATCTTTTGTAATAATTTGGTTTATTTTTGTTTATTTCTTGGAAATAACCCCCATAAGTGTTTAAATAGAAAACAAAGTCTTAGGTTAAAATATGTCACAAAGCCCCATTCTTCCTAGAGACAAACACAGGATAGCTATGGCATTACAAGTGTTCAGAATGGGTGACTCGCGGCTGTGTGTTTCTACGTACATGCATAGGTAGAAGCTCTCTTACCCAGTTAATTTGGAAGGAATCGTTGACTAGCAGCTTGAAAAAGTTCTTTTAAAGTGGGCACAAAATTAAATCACATATCCTTTAAATACTTTTTAAAATTTAACACATAAATATAAAAATAATTCTGCAGTGATTATTCTGCAATTGTTTCAACGTTAGGTCAATTATTTGTGTTTGGGTCCATTTACTTGAGTTTCCTGTTATTTTCTGGGATGAACCACGTAATGCAATTTTTTCAAGTTTACTAAGGTAAACCATGAACTTGTGCATTAATTTCAAAACCAAATGCTAGATTCTTATTAAATTTCCTCATCTATGACAGTGAAAAAACTAAGGACTAATTTTCTATACTGTTCAAAGAAAAGGTATAATGTGTTTCCGAAGAAACATTTTAGCATATGGTTTATCTCTTTTTGTACTCATGAGTCTTCTAATTATGTGATGATTAAAGTACATAATTACAATAATAAAAGCCACTGACATAAACAGGTATACATACAAAAAATGTGAGGTAAGCCTAGAACTGAGCTGGTTGAAGCAGAAGTGCATGGGCTTCAATTAATCTGGTTGATACATTGAATGGATGTTTTTTGCAGCAAGGGTTTGAAAGAGGTGTTGCCATCTATTTGGCTTCCTTATCACTATCCTGTATTCTCTGTGGCGCTCCTTGTTTTTGTATCAGTTACTTATTGGCACCCGACAGCCCAAAACACCACATTGAAATCAATATGAATAGGCAATATTTGTGGTCTGCAATTTCACTGGAACCCTCAACGTGGCTCTGCAATCTGAGCCAAGATCCTGACGGTTTTCCTTCAGTCCCAGTGGGACCTTTCAGCAATGGTCCCACACAGTTTCTTCTTTCCTCACATCTCAAACTATTTGTGTCCCCACAGCTCCATCATTCAGAAGATAAACTAGTTTTCTTTTTCACAAAAATAAAAGGCTTCATTTCTCCTCTCCGAAATACATGTAGCAAGAAAATATAAAATGTGCCCAACTTTACAGTGTCTCAGAATGAATCGAATGTTCTTTGACAGGTGTTTAAACACACAAGGAAAATAAACTTTTTCAAAAGCTAGTGGGTCGTGCTGGCTTTGACTTTCTACTTTCGAATAAATTACTTGTAGGAAATATGTCATACAACACTGACTAAAACCAATTATAAGTGACATTTTATTAGAAGGCTTTACTTAGGCTATTAAATAAGACAATTACATAACAGGATCTTTTTTCTTTACTAACTGTTTTCTTGTTGGATGGGATTGAGATTTGCTAACCTTGCAGAGCAGTAGTTCTCAGCCTTTTAGAATTTATGGTATACTTCAAGTACTGGAATATTAGTTAGCAGAGCTGAAGTAATGTAAAGTTTCAAAACAACACACAATAAGCAAAAACTACAGCACAATCATACTCTGGTATGAGTGTCTTAAGGTCTATAGTTAATTATTCACTCTGTCAGAACCACATTGGTTTTGCGTAGAAGAATTTCTGCCTTGAACTTACTTTGTTATACTCACAAGGAATATGTAAACAATTTCTAGTAAACACCAAGCTCTTACCTTGCTACCTGCATTCCTTTAGACTAAAACGAAATCTCTTAACTCTTGTTTACAACAGACAACAGATTGAATTCTGCTGTTCTTCATTTCACAGGATCCATTATGTTTGGTGTTCTGTGTGAAACACATTATTCTAACGCAATACATACTCAGTTTAAGTATCCCCTCCAAAATCATTTCACATTTCAAACGTTTGTCAAGGGCTGAGAACACACTTGTGGATTATAATAGCCTGGCTGAGAATGACTTTTACTGAGAATGGGTAATCCACACTGTAAAAATTGAGATTAGAGATGATTTGGTTTAGAGGCAACTCCATGGGATCCTACTGAAGATTTTTAAAATAGAGATTAATTTATAATATTTAAGGGCATCAAAGAGAAGGACATTTTAGAACATGGGGAAGAGTCCAGGAGAAGATTCTAGATTCTATTTACTTCTCATACTAAAATGTGTTTTGATTGAAAAAAAAACAACAGATAAAATGAACAGCAAGATACTCAAAGTTTCCTTTAGTGAGGAGACTGTATAGAGCATTTCAGTGTCCATCAGGGCCAAAAGGATTAAAACAGGAATAGAAAACAAGCAGTACAGAAGTGCATCTAAAAGTAGTGCCCTTTAATCTGGCGGAGTAGAGTCATGAAATGTTAAAAGGCCTTGTTTCTATCCTTTCGGCATCACGTGAATTCCTCAAGATAGGAATAATGATCATCTCAGAAACCTGTACAACAGAAAGACTCAAGCATTAATTTAGCAATCAATGAGCCATTGCTGCTGATCCTCCAAGCAATCGAGAAGAACTAGACATCATTATTAAACAAAAAGCACCATTCTAAATGCCAAGCATACATCATAATTTGAAATAATAATACCTTACATTTATGTAGCACTTCAGAGTTTACAAAGCACTTTCAGGTACATTATCTCATTTATCAATCTCTAAAAGAGGAAGAAAAATTTAAGGCAAAGAAAGGGATTAACATTAGTGTTGCACTGGATAAATGAGGGTGAGTTTCTAGAATAATAGAAGCCCTCAACGAATCTTTATCAGAAACTGATGAATTGCCTATCTCAACTTCATTATCCTTATCACGAGCACTTATGAGAGAAATGAAAAATTGATGAGTACCGCCATAATGAAAGAGAATAAATGTTTCTCTGTTAAAGTGAATGCATAATCTTTCCAGGAATAAAATAACAATATTCATTCATTATTAAATTCTGATAATACTGACACCAAATCTCACTTCAGCCATTGCAGGGAAATAGCGATATAGTTTGGATTGGGTGTTAAACTGTATATACATACAGAGGATATTTCCTCCCCCAAGATCGAATGTTTTGTCTTTCCCTATTGGGAAATATTTTTGGAATATATTTATGATAGAGTGAGGGCTCATTTTTTATAGATAGACTGATTACCTTCTAAAAACAGACTGAACAAATATCCAAGGGCTTACAGGAGGAATAATGTAATGTCATCTTACAACAAATGGGATTTTGTTGAGTGATCAGTTTTCATTAAAAGATTGTCATGTTTTCTTTTTTGTCCCCTACACTCTCTTAGCCCAGCTTTACACAAATATAATGTAAGAAGGATAATCTACCCCATTATGTAATTACCTACTTTCTCTAGCTGATCCTATCAATTATTTCCATTAAACTGATGGAAATTAAAATAAAAAAGGTGATATTATGCCATTAGCTACTTTAAAATGTGCATTAGTAATGTACTGAAGATACAACACTTTTGTACCATGCCCCACACTTGAACTTTCAAAGAAATGCCAAATATAAGTAAGTAAAAGAAAAACAAACAAACAAAAGGGTTTCTTCTACCAAGAGAAAACCACTGAAAAATGCAGGTTCTTTACTCCTGTTTTTTGTGATCGTGTATGTGTGCATCTTTGCTTTTGTGTGTGTGTCTGTATGAATCTCTGTGCGTATCTGTGCATGTGTGTGCATAGTCTGTAGCTGGGAATTTAAGTAACTCACCTAAAACATAGAGGTTCCCATTTCATACACTAGGAGACAGCTATCTCTACAGCACTAATGCTAAATAAGCGTGTATTCATTCCAGCCATTACAAATCATCATATCATTAAGAGTTTATTGACAGAGAAAAATATCCATGATATCCTAAATGAAAATGCATTGTAGAAATAATTATGATGCACGTATAATATTGTAATCTCCTGAAAAATCATGATGCAAAAAGGCTTAAGGGATTGAAATTATGGTTTAATGACATATTTGATAGAGATCATACCAAAATTATCCCAATAAATATAAATGTAATAAGCTGTGAGTACATATCTTGTGCGTGAAAATGTGTTAAGCCTTTAAAATATATTAAATATGATCCTACAGCCAACTTTATTACACAGACTGTATTATGCAAAAGTAGAAATGTCTCCTTTTTCACCTCACACTTAAATATCATATTGAGAAAGAGAAGAAGAAATCATTTAAGAGGAGTGAAACTTACTCTTGTCAGTCTTGGGTGGGCTCTGGCTTAAGGAGCGTTACAGGTATTACTAAGCCAATTCAAATTTCAAACTCTTTATTAGTCCTGGTTCCCTCTTGAAATAGTCCTCCTCCCATGTTAGCATTTGGGGTTAATGGCAAGGAGCCTCCCGGTGGTGTTGGAAGGAATTCCTAGTTCTTTCACTAGGCTGGTGTTGCTGAGGTGTCTTGCTTGCCTGGGAGCACTGTGCTGGCATTTTCTGTTGAACATCTTGGGCCTGAATTAATGAAGTTTACTGCTTCATTCAGAGGCCAAGAACCACCTAAAACAAAACATTAATGATCGGCTTTGAGCTTAGAACTAAAAATACAAAATCTTCAATAAGATTTCAGTCTTTGAAGTCTAAAATTCTCCAAAGAGAAAAGAATGTTCTAATTTCCCTAGATCTTTTTTAAATGAAAAGCTTGATGTTATGAGTATACAGTTTTACTCTAAGCCACGGTATTTAGAGGAAGAGGGACATGAAATAAGGCAAGTTGCTTCCACGTAAGAAGGGCAAAATTACTGCTAGTGCTACAAGAGACTTGGAGAAGGATTTGGAGGGGAAAAGTCCAGGGGAAGAGCCCTAATCAAATGGGACCCTAACATCAGATGGAGCGTCACCTCAAGAGTAGAGAGGCAAGATGATGGATATAGAGAAATATACCCTATTTCTAGCTTCCTAAGGTTTTCCTGGGATGTCTACCGTCCTCTCAGAGAAGTCCTATACTCAGCATCAAATAAAAGCTATAAAACATCAGAGAGGAGAGAGTACAATAGCAAACTAGACCTCAGATCACCCTTTATCTGTGTGTGTGTGTGTTGGGAGTGGTGGTGAGATAGATTCAAGAGTTCAGTATGATTTGGTTATGAGGTGTGGATGTACTGAGACAGGCAGGGTATCTGAAGATGCCTGAGACTGGGAGGAGAAGATTCAGTGAATGAGACTTCATGGGAGGAACCATGACCTTCACATCAGGTGGCGTATGAAATACCAGGATTCCAAGAGGGCCAGCCACATCTCGTGAACACAAAATGGGGCAGCCATGACCCACTGGGACAAGGGCATTAACTACCCAGAAAACAGGTCAAAGACTAGAGCATCTCCCTGAAATGCTATGAATATGCCTGAATTTTTGAGGATACCTAGGGAAAGAGCCAGGCAAAGGGAGAGTGAGAGTTACTGATAGAAAGCTGGTCCTGGAAATTGACTGAATTCTCCAAACTGGAACAAATGAAGTTTCATTCGTTTGGCAAGTCACTTAGGTAAAAACTGAAAATAAATGAACCTTTAAAGAGCACACAGGTCAATTTCTTGAAGGACTTTAACCTTTCAAGGGATTTTGGACTATAAAATTCTACAGTTTCTGAAATTGTCCACTTGTCTTTTGAAATGAATATTTTCTAGCATTTACAATTTCTATTTTAATTTGCAAAAACTAATTTGCTAACGGGTAAGATTTCACTTTCAAAGATTGTACTTTTCATAGAAACAAAATGTGTAACCAATTCTGTTATCTCTAGCAGGAGATCGTCTATCATATTAATTCAGAAACATCATCTTTGAGGTCATTTTGAAACTGGAAGTAGACATTTATCTTAGTTGAGTGTTTTCCTTTTCTAATCAATCTCATCAATATGAAATATCAGAAAGTTTCATATCTTTAATTTGTAAAGAGTGTAGGATAAAACAAATATTTGAATTAAGTATAAATTTTAGACATTAGATTATCAAAAGAAAGAAATTTCAATCATCAATATTGTCTTTTCTCTACTTTTTTTGAGTTATGTCAAAGCAAAGTATAGAAATGAACTTATTGTCCCCCTTGAGGAAACTGCCCAGTAAACAGTGTGCACGATATTATGGCACAGGCGTCCACATAGTGTGATATCACTGAGCATTTAGATGTTCTTTCTATTGCTAAGTAAAAATGTGGTTTTAATAGAGTGTGTACTTATGATCCCATTTTGGAAACACACATGTACATCTTTTTAGAAAAATGATTATAAAACTATATTTCAGAATACCAAAATTTGTCTTTTTTCTCTGCTTATCTGAACTTTTCACATTTTCTTTAAAAATGTGTCCTATATAGTAGCAAAATTTTTAAATTTATAAATGGAACAAAAAGAAAGCTTACTGTTTGTGTTGTTAAAAAAGTTAGTGAATCTCTGTCCTGAAAAAACAGGACACTCTGTCACATAGAAGTAAACATATACTTGACATTAGAGTAAATAACAAGTTGGACGTTGGAGATTCTCTATCTGAAGTGATCCTTGAATGATTATTTTACCTCAAACAAGTCCTTATTTCGTTTCTTTTCTCTAGCTATCTTTTCTTAAACCTGGAAGTCACAAATTGGCAACAGACACTTGATTCTATGCCACTTCTGTTTTCATTCAGGCAGCTGCTCGACATGGCTAGAATTTTGAGAGGTCAACTCAAAAAGATGATGAGACCAATAGGAACACAGCAGGTAGACCTTGCCCCAAGTCATCAAGTGCAATGAAATACACTTGATGACTTGGGGCATTTATTTTATTATAAAAATCTAAAATAAATACACAGAGTTAGAAAGGGGGCACTCTCGAAACTCCGAGGAAAGCTCTCAGCTCAGGAGAGCTGCGTTTTAATGCTCCTCTTCCAGCTCCTCCAGATGGAGGAAGGGCAAGGCCCACCAGTATTACACATAGCACTGCAAGTACCAGAGGGCAAGGCATTTTCAGAGGGAAAAACTTGACAGTTTCAGTGGCTAATAATTTTTTTTTCCTTTCTCTTTTTCAGAAATTTCCCCTAAAGATTAGGAGTGTCAGACATTGACATCAGTCTCAGAGAACTGACCCGTGAACTAATTAGAAGAGGAATTCCCCCCCATGCCCCACCTTCTTGTCAGAGAGCTGGGTCAGATGAAAGGCACCTCTGTTTACTTCCTGATCTGTCTAATTTCTGTAACAAGGACCATCCCAAACTCATCTCCCAGCAGCTGCTACAACTGAAACTCGAGAGATTGCCCCAGGCACCATGACACCTCCTCAGCGCTGCCCGACCCTGATGGATTAGCTCTCCTTAGCACAGGTGGCAATTTAACAGGAGACCAAACTTTTACACCAGTCAGAGGCCACTGAAAATTACTCCAAAGACTGCAGGTCTAAAGCAGAGCTAAGAAAACACGGGATTTTCTAAAATGTGTATCAAGTGCCCATCCTCACACCCACACTTTCCAATGGAAGATGATTACCAGAGGAAGTGGGAATGACAGGGAGCAAAGAATGGATATAATTTCAAAAAGGAAAAAAAAGTAGCATATTTTCATTAGGAGTTCTAAAACTGCATGTTTTAACCATGCAATGCAAATTTAAGGACCCATATCTGCATAAGGGCTGAGTTATGTTTCAAACAAAACATGACAATTTTTGCCTGAAAAACTTCTTACAATGATACAAAAAGCAATATCAATGATTCCTTTATTCTTTTTTACTATACAACATTTTCCATTTATTTTAAGCTACTAAACACCTTAAAAAAAGTAACAACCCGTGTCATCTTTTTCACAATAGCCCAGCATTTTAATTAAGTTGCTTGCATAAAAATGTTGGTAAACAGGGCATAACACATATACTATAATATTTCCTAACTTCCAGTGAATGCTCACAAAAGAATTTAGAAAGCAGATGAGTTGGATAGACAAAAATCATATTACTCACAAGACAGTTTGGAGGCTGAGAAAAATGACTCTGAAATGCTGACAGAAGACTCTAAATTATGGATAATGCACATGAAAGCACTTTGACACATGTAAGAAAAGATGTAACCATTATTAGAAGGTTAGAAATTAAAAGCGAAATGACAGTCCATACACTGGTATTCATATACACATATGTGATATATGCATATACGTGATGAGCTGTCAAATATTTCCTTACTTTTTTAAACACCAGGTTTTGTAAATTCTAATACAGAAATTAAAGTGATTTGGGGATTGATTTCTTTTTGCATTTTTAAAATAAAATCCCAGTTGTTGAAATCAATGGAAAGGAAGAAAAGCTTATAACATGCCTACTTGGAATGTTGGGGAAAATGTCAGATTCGTCTTACCTTTTTAGATTTTAATCTCTTATTAGCTGACCACTTCCTATGTGCACTACTGGAAAGATTCCTTTTCAAAATGAAACAGACGTGAGGAAAAAGAAATAGAAATGAAATCATGTCGTACAGGAGTAAAGTCTCAAAATGCTGCAGAACTCATATTGACTCAGATTTTCACTTCTTCATCGTCTTTTGGGTAGAAAATTGAAATAAAAATATATGGTGTCTCTTCGAAGCGAGAGAGTAGCACAGACATATATATACTACCAACTGTAAAATAGGTAGTCAGTGGGAAGTTGTTGTATAACAAAGGGAGTCCAAGTCGAGGATGGAAGATGCCTTAGAGGACTGGGGCGGGGGGGGGGGGGGACTTGGAGGGGGGAGTCAAGGAAGGGAGGGAATACGGGGATATGTGTATAAAAACAGATGATTGAACTTGGTGTACCCCCCAAAAAATAATAAATAAATAAATAAAATTAAAATTAAAAGAAAATATATGGTGTCTCTTAAGACATTTGATACCATAACTGTACTTTTTAAAAAATAAAAATATAATTTCTACTCCTATTTCTCCTAAAACTGTGTATTTTTCATATCTGCCAGACTTTCTCTAATATTAATTTTTAAGTACGTTAAACTGGTGGTTCCCTTCCTGTGTGAGCAAGAGCATCCCAAAGGGGCTGGACAGTGATCTGAGCAGGCCCTTGGGGCCGCAAATTGACCTTTTAGAACAGTTTCCCTTTTTCTTTACTGCGCCTCGCTTGCGGAGTTCCCGTGAAAGACAAAGCACTTTTCCAGGCATGTGCGCATCCCAGAATGCTGCCTGCTATTTTAATAACCCGGAGTTCATCTCATAAGGGTCCATAGAGATGTTTACAAATGAAGTACCAGGAGAGAAGCATGCTGATTTCAGCATCAGAAGGCTGAGTGGTGCGACGTGAACCAGCTTTAGGAGCCTGGGCTGGTCATTTCACGTCTGCGGACCTGATTGCTCACTGTTAAAATGAGGAGATAGGGGTGGATTCGATTTCTAAAGTCAATTTTAAGATTCACATTACAAGAGAAATTGTATTTGAATTTTTAGCACCCGGTCATATCTTATAGTACTATTAAAATTTTGTGTCATTTTTCTCTTAAAATGATCTTCACAAGTGAGCTGAGTAGTCAGTCAATGGAATACTCTGGCCACTTTTATTTCTTTTTCTATTTTTAAAGGTAATGGAAGAGACTAAGTTTGTAACTTACTGCAAGCCACAAAACAACTTAATGACAGACTAGAGAGAGGAAACCAGGACCCCTAACTTCCTAGTCAGTGTTCTGAATTATAGATGTATTTGTTTAAGAGATGTATTTTGTCAGGAAGTGCCAATTAAGAATAGGATTTGACCTTTGCTACCATTGCTGGCACATAAAAACAAAATTGAAGAAAAAAAGTTGAATTATGTTCAACCACATGCTTAAATACTTCTGGAGGTAAACGGGGTCCCAGAATATGAGTAAATAAACCCTCCTCTCTCTGTTAGAAATAGCGCCCATTCTCCACTACCCAAAATGACCCTTATATAATCTAAGAATAATTAGTAACATCTTTATTGTTTTATTACTTACAACTTTACCTTAGATCGTTTATTATAAATCTGTCTATCACTGTATCTGCCAGGCAAGGTTGAGAGCCTTTCAGTAAATATGTGCATGAATTTCCCAATCACACAGGTGCTCACATTGCAGTTTCTATGCTAAGAAAGACCTGTTTTTAAATCCCCACTTCGACACTTAGCTTTGTGACCTTCAACAGATTACTCAAATTCTCTGAGCCTGAAGTTCATCCTTCCTACCACACAGGGTTATCATTAAAGATGAAAAGAAACAATGTACATGAAGGCTTAGCACAGGACTGTTGGTTCTTATTATTAATTTTATTAATATTCTTATCTTTATGTCTGTTTCTTCTTTTCTCCCCAAAGACAGAGACATATCTTAATCATCTTTATATGCCATCCCAGAAGGAATTCAATTAGTTTTGAATGCATTAATACATAATCATTCTCTGCTTATACCAATAACTTTGTTAGATGCTTTTTTTTTCAGGTCAGCTCCTGCCCACGCATCCTGGTCATGTATCCTAGTTTACTGTGAGACCAGTGCATGGCCCCACTGGGCACACACCAGGGAGATGAGAGAGGTTGCAGAGAAGGGAGGCTGGGAAGGAGCTGGCAGATTTGAGAAGTAAGAAAAGAGAGGAGCCCTAACAAATGTCAATATTTAAAAACTGAATCACTGGAAAGAAAGTGATGTCATCCACAGAAATAGAAATCACAGAAAGAGGAATGAGATTAGGTGGGATATTAAAGAGCTCATGTGTAATCTGTTAGCAAGGAAATAGCATCACAGGCTGAGACGGCAACACATAGACAAAACTATAGAATTGTAACCTGGGAGACAGGTCAGCCTGGAGTTGTCATCTGTTTTAAGGTTTTAGTTGAAAGCAGAAGTTTAAGTTAGGCTGTTAACAAAGAGAGAATAATAGGAGAAGACATGGTTGAAGATAAATCCTTGGGAAAATATCCATTTTATGGGTTGGAAGAAGGAAATATTAATTTTTCAATATAGCTACTAAGCACTGTGTCCGAGGTTTATATAGGTACAACCTATAGCAGTAAAAAACAAATTGGTGGGTGTGATAAAAATATCATACCTTAAATGCATGACTTAAGCACATTTTAAACTAGCAAATGGGAAAATATCATCTTTTCCCAATTAACTTTCTATTTAATTTGAATACAATTTCCCATACTTCCATAGCCCAGGTTGGGATACATTGGAAGTCCACACTACATTATACCTTCTTCTAACTTCAAACTCTGCTGCACATGAGGATCACTGAGGGAACGCTTACATCTGATGTCCAGGTGGCACCCTGTAGCAATTAAATCAGAATACCTGGGTATTAGTGGTTTACAAGACCCTCGGGTGATTCCAACATGCAATAAAGTTTGGGAAACTCTTTTCTAAGGAATGTGTGAATGAAGGAATCTCTATGCCTGAGAAGGAAGTGTCAGCACGTGTACTTTGAAAGGTAGGGCTGACCATAATTTCAAGTGGTGAGATATGAGTTTCCCAGTTTCGCCTAGACCAGAACCTGGGCCATCAAAACTACGTGGAAACTCGAGGATGGAAGATGCCTTAGAGGACTGGGGCAGGGAGGGTGGGGGGGACTCGAGGGGGGGGGGGCGTCAAGGAAGGGAGGGAATATGGGGATATGTGTATAAAAAACAGTTGATTGAACCTGGTGTACCCCCCAAAAAAAATAAAATAAAATAATAATAATAAAAAAAAAAAAAAACAAAAAAAACTACGTGGAACTGTTAAAATCTCAAACTCACATTTTTTTTATATGAAAAAAGAATTGCTTTAAGACTTTATCTGTGATTAGGGAATTAAACTGACATCCAAGTTTAAGAAGTGACTCTTCTGGCTTGGAAGATGTCACAGTTACTTGACTTTGGGAAAAGTATTCAGATTTTTTTACCTGGGCCTTTATGATGAAGTCCAAGAACTCTGCAGAGTTTGCAATGTCTAGAATTGACTGTAAATGATTCACAGGAAACAAAACAAAATACAGAACATTATATATTCTCAGTAGCATACAGAGTTTAGGAGAAAGAAATTTTTATTTCAAATGCCGTTAAGATTAGCATGTATTAATGGAGAAAAAATATCAGTGCCTAGAGTGGTTTTGGTTATTTTCCTTTTTTGAAAGGTGGAACAAAAATATATTAGTTCTTCATATATACATAGTTTTAAAAACTTTTTTAACTTAATACAATACCATGAGCATTTTATTTCCCTTTCTTTCTTTTTTTTTTTTTTTTTGGAAAACATTTTAAATGACGAAGTAAATGTCTGACATATAGATGGACCAATATTTATCTTAAAAAATTCCAGTTATGTTAGATAACTTTTGTTTCCAAATTTTTTGCATAATAAACAATTATAATACATATTTTCATTACTGAGTCTTTGGCTTTTTAATGATTTTTAGGATCGATTCCTAGAAGTAGAATTATGAGAGATACAATAGAGATGATAAAGGCTATAAACTCTTTGAAGTTTCATGATAGTTATTGATAAAATATTTTCCTGAAAAGTTGTACAAATAAAAACTTTTCCCACTAGTATTTCATGAATATATGTCTCATTCTACCAATTCTAACACAGACCATTATTGCTTTAAATATTTGTTACTATACCTTCATTCCTTTAATCCACATCAATTATTAGTAATATTACTCATGATTAAAACTAATTTATAACTTCCTACTTTGCAACAAATTTAGAAAAAGGGACAGTCCTCTATTTCATTACTTCTTTGACTTTCAGAAAATAGAATAAAAACTTACTGATTGAAAAAAAAAAGACAAATGAAAATCTTTTATTCTTCCTGTGAAACTGAGTAATGATGGCAAATTTCAAAAACAAGGACAAAGAAGTAATATTTTTGAACGTGTACTATACTTAAGGCTATTTTGGGATTTTTTGTTATTTTAGCTGATGAAATTGAATCTCAGAAGGTAAAGTTTTCAGGAATTTTCATTTGCTAAGTGGCATCAATGTTATTTAACATCAGTTTTTACTTCAAATTCGATGCTTTTTTGATTATATAATTTTAAATAAATAGTGGCTTATTCTTATTTCCATGCTAAAAAAATAATGTGGGATTTAGTGAGGGCATTGCTTTCTCAAAGGGCAACCTTCTTAGATATTGTGTGGAAAATTAAGAATATTTTAATGAATAAATGTAGTGAATTAAAAAAAGAGATGTTTGCCTAATAACATAAATATTACAAAAAGTGACAGAGAAAAAACAAACATATTTTAAATTTTGTTGAGCCACAAATGGCTTTAAATTAATTGAGACAATGGATGTAAACATTGTTTCTATCTCAATCCAAGAAACCAAGTGTTTTCTTTTTCTAGGTTCATTTCTTATTAAATATGATGCTATATCACAGAACCCCTAAATATCACACAAAACTTGAATGTTTCATGTTCATAAGCCACAATAAAAGTGAATGAAATTGCTATATTTAAGTGTATAGAAGTTCTTTAAGTTTCAAAGTAGCAGAAATGATCATGCTGAAATTCAGTAATGGGTCAAGTATTCCTATTTAAAGAAGAAAAACATATTTTTATTCAAATATAATTTCTTTAAAATATTTCTTTGTGAACACATATTTATTTGTGAGGATAATAAAAATTACACTTTGTTTAACATGTAATACTGCATCTTTTGATACTGGGAATATATATGTGTGTGACTTTATATATGTATTTAGCTTACGGATTGACACATATTTTCTCCATGCATATAAACGTCATATATCTGTGAATAAATATGGAAAAATAGTCAAATGTACACTTAGAAATGTAAATAAAAGGCTTCTATTCTCTATTACATATATACCTATTTGCAGATTACGCTATATAAGCAATCACATATTATACATAACCATGTATTCTTCGCAGGTATACGAGAGTAAGTTCCTTTCCCCTTTAAAAATAAGTTATACATTTTATTAGAATAAAATTAGCTTTGAATTTCTAAAAAAAATAATCTTACATAAATGCAGCAAGGACCCAGCCTGTAATCATGAAATCCAGGCTATAGATGCAAACTTCCCAAAATAATAAGATATTAATGTAGGAACAAATTTAAGAAAGGGGCCTATATCCCTTATGCTGAAGAACATATAGATGACTAATTTTCTTTTTTCTATTTCTATATTCTCCTCATTTGGCAGGAAGGGGGAACAACCTTCAAAAGCCAAAGGTAAAGCACTTATACGAGAGTAAATAAATGTTTACTTAAACACTTAAAAATGTGTTTCCCCTTTAAAAATGTGTTTACATTTCCTTTGAAAATAAAATTAGCTCTGATTTTTTTCAGTGATTACACATAAATGTGAAAATAAGTGGACAAGGACCCGAGATGTGTGCATAACTTATAAAATCTCTATTAATCATACCTGCCACAAAATTTATTTTAATCAATAATTTATTGACGGTCAGGACCCTTCCTTTGTCTGGTGCTGCAGACAGTGGGGCAAACTCTTCCTGGTTAGAATGAAGGTGATTTCCTTTTTCTTTTTTTTTTTTTTTTAATTTTTGTTTCTAAACTAATTTCAAGTTGTATTGCCTTGGGGTCAAAAAGAAGAGTTTGAACTATTCCCAATTATGGTGTTTACTAGATAGAGGTTAACTATTTCTATTAGAGCAACCTTACTAATTGTGTTATTCAGATCCTCTATAGCTTCTCTTTTTTTTTAATTAATTAATTAATTTATTATTTTTGGGGGGGTACACCAAGTTCAATCATCTGTTTTTATACACATATCCCCGTATTCCCTCTCTTCCTTGACTCCGCCCCCCCCCCCCCCGGCCTCGAGTCCCCCCCACCCTCCCCGCCCCAGTCCTCTAAGGCATCTTCCATCCTGAAGGTGATTTTCTTATGGTGGGATTGTGGTTATTGATTCTGAACTTCTCCTGCCCTGAAGATCTGTAAACTAACCACATTTGACATTCTGGCTTAGGAAATCACTGAAGTGTCAGTCTATTATTAGAAAAGTTTCTTTGTATTTTTCAAAACCAAATTAAGTTACTGAATATCTGTTTTAAGACTCAGAAACACACCTCATACTTATGTGGTAAGCTAGAAAGGCCAAATGAGATCAAAGGAAAAAGTTACATTTTCTCTTTCGCCAAAATATCGCTATTAACATTCCCCAAATTATTACATTTTACTAGGTTTCTTGGCTTGTTTTAGCCCTCAAGCTCACAAAAGTATTAAAACAGAGACTAAGGAATCCAAAAAAAAGCACTAAAATTCAAGCATTTGTACATTAAGAAAAAGAATGCGATCTACTTAATTAACATGTCACCTCCTGGAAGGCCAGGTGTTCCTTAGAAGTTACCTATGTAAGTATTGATCCATCTAAACTTCATACAACTTGACAAGATAATGTGGTAACAGAAGCTTTGTCTGAAGGGAAAAAATATGTCTAAAGACTTGTTTACTACTTCATCTCCTGTTAAGAAAGGATCTCACGGGGCTGTCTTTCTTCCTGAGTAGGATAGTGCCTTTTGTACAAGTTTATGCTTGTAGACAATTTTACTGTGATTGTTTGTTGTTCATTATTCAGATGTGTAGTTTAGAAACGCTGTCAGAGCTTTTCAGGCTATATTCACTCCCCATATGTGGGTAACGTATTGGCTATATTTAGATATGGTAGCGTTGATTACAGAAAACAAGAAAATGCTGTATAAAATAGCAAAAAAAAAAATCTATCTGCCGCTTAATATTTATTTTTTTGATTATATGCATTTATATACACGTATATATACACACACAAACATGCTATGAACTATGAATATATAGCTATGTATATATTTGTATACTAAAATGTTTTTTGTGCAGATTCATACATTTATTAGAATCATTATTGTAATTGGGATACATTCTCTTTTTTTGTATTACTGAACAGTTCCTTGAGAAAAAGAAAATACAAAAACGACTGACACTACTTTAAAAATGCGTAGGAGTAATAATAATGGTGTAATCCATAAAAGAAATTTAAGATGAGTGTAATAAAAATATAAATAGGTCCTAGAAGCAAGCTTTTACTGTTTTAATGAAATATAAAGATATGACCAGTAGGTGCCATTTCAGAAACGAGGCTCAACAAGCCCTACCTGCAACAGACAGCACTCCCACTTACGAGGGACTTCCCTTAGAGAACCATTTTGCATTGCAACTGGCATATGACTTATCACTCGTTTTTAAGGGTCAGGCCAAAATGCTTTAAAATATTAAAAAAATAAATAATTTTGAATCATAGAAATAAATGTCAACATGTTCTATCATAATCTTCCGTGACTCACTGAATTGCCTGGCAACCAAAATGCAAAGGGAAATTAAGATATCTAACCAGGCCTGTGTAAAAGCGAAACAGAAATACACGCAGATTTTGGTGACTAGGAGGATGTAACATTGGGTGAGTCAGGAGCAATCATCCAGGGTCCACAAGGGCATAAAGAAAATATGCCAGTGTGAATCCATTTGTTCAAATTCTGTGATTTCTTAAGTTAGCTTCTTTTTTCAGCTGTTTATGCGACAGATGACTCTTAGGCTTAGCGGCTTAAAACACTGACCGTTTATCTTTCATCATCCTCCGGCTGTCTGGGCTTAGCTCCATGGATTGTTTGTTGCTGTGATGTCACCTGACTGGACTCCTGCACCTGGTTGGCAGTAGGTGCAGGCTGGCTGCGAGCTCACGTGAAACTGCTGAGAAAGCCCCATTTCTCTTCCACGTGACTCCTCCATGTGGTCTGGGCCTCTCACAGACAGCAATCACAGAAGACACACTCCAACCCACGAAGCTTATTAAACCTCTGTTCACATTATGCTTACTCACATCCCATCAGCCAAAGCTTGACACCAGGCCAAGCTCAACGTAAACAGAGGAGAGGACTACACAGGGCATGACTAAAGAAGGCATGGGTTCATTGGAGGCCTCAAACACCACTGTCTTCCAGAGTTCTCCTTGTGCTTATATGCTTTCATCGGGGAGAAGTGGATTCAGGGTGGCAGGATGGGGAGGGTGAAGGCCAGCGAGAATAGGGCTCCAGCTGGAGAACAGTTTCAGACTGATCCCGTGGGAACCTCCGAAGCTAACTTTTATACAGAGTTAGTCCACCCTTCAGGGAAGAGGGCCGTGGGACTCTTGGAACCAGGCCAGTCAACTTCCAGCAGAGATCAGCTCTACCTCTTAAGAAGGGAATGCAGTGGTACCGTTCAGGGCAATTCTCTGGGAAATAGGATAGCTGTTTGTTATCATCAAAGAACCCTCACAGTAGCTGGAGCTAGAAGTACACTGCGGATGTTCACCTGCCAAACTTGGCTTCCTTGTCCCTAGGGATGTTGATCTCAGCAATCCTGATTCCATAAGTATTTCTTCTTGTGAAATTGTCATCCATTGTACATCTTGACTTTCAGGACCTAAGAGCTACATCCCCAAACACAGTGAAGCATTCTCATGAACTTGAGTCTTATTATCAGAAAGACCTAATATTTTTCCTCCATACTCAGATATATGAGCATTTTTATATTCATTAGAATAATTATTATATTTTCTCTCTACTCATAAAATCTATATTAAGGAAGACAAAAATAGTCTATGACATTCTTATTTTTCTATTCTTATTTTTGGAAAAAATATCCTAATGGAAGAAATCACTTAGTTACTATGTATTTAGTACATACCATGTTACAATCACCGTACTAACATTCTACATGGATCCAATTGTTGGGTTTTCACATCTTTGTGGGTTGTAAGGATGAGGCTGTGAGAGGTTCATGAAAGGCTATGAGAGGTGATTCTATGGCAAATGATAGATCTTCTATGTGAATTGTGGATGGAAAAATAGGAGATATAGCCATTATGGTAAGTTGCCTGCCTCTCTGGGGAATAGGGAGTAGATATCCTTTTAGAACACTCATTAGTCAGGGTCCAATCAGGAGAGACGTATCACTCCGTAATTTAAAAAGAGGAACTTTAATATGAGGAATTACTGAACTAAGATAGAAGAGTTAGTATGAAGATGAAGAGAGAACTCGGAAGGGTTCCCTAGGGTTGAGAAAATACTCAGGAAAGGACAAAGTTGGAAGTGAAACCCTCTCCCAAGACAGAGGTTCAGATCTCCTTGGAGAAGGTGTGATTTCTGTCCACTGTATGGCAGAGAAATTGGCTGGTCTTCCCAGGCCAGAGCTGCTTCATGGTCACTGTCTAAGCAAGAAGAAAACCTTCAGGGTGTGAGCAAGCTAAGGCTCACAGCAGGCACGGAAAGGGAGTTGGGGTGCTGTTTTGAGTGCAAGACCAAGAGGACGTGATATCCACTCTGGGAGGGACACGGAAAACAAACCTCTGGGTTGCAGATAAGTGAGCCCGGCTGATACAGCTGTCAACATTGGTGGGCAGTTTCTTAGTGGGAGTCAGGGTACTGCTGCAGGCACGAGTCTGGAGTATGTGGTGTCAGCATTGGGAAGGCCCAAGGCACGGGCATCCCAAGCTCCAGCCCAGGTCATGACGTCACTGAGGGACAGTCCCCTCTGGGTGCAGAGCTGGGGCAGTGCGCCTCCTGATGGCATCACGCACATGCCCTACTGACTAAACATGCAACAGGAACAGGAAAGAGCAAAAGAAAGCCACCTGGAACCTGGAAGAGAAAGCCCTCTCCCTTCTACCGTGTCCCTACTGTGCCCTCTGCTGACCAAGCTGCACACAGTGGTCACTGTGTGGGAGAAACGCTTAGAGGCCAATAGTTATCATGGGGCTGTTACTGAAGGGTCAATTTACAGATGAGATGCAGTAAAGCCATTACTGGCACAAACCTTAAAACCATTGTTATTATAGAGTTGATTGACATAATTTAAAAATCACTGGAGAAGAGTTCCACCAATATTTAAAATTAGCTTTCAAGAATAAGTTAAACATCTAAGGAATGGTATAGGCTCTCTAAGAACACCTAATAAATTTTACGACCTAAATTGCCAGGAATGGTGTACCACAAACCTAACAAGCCCTGAATGCTCCCAGTTTCCTTCCAAAGCACAAGTTTCTCCATAGAATTATTATTGTTTTGTTTTGGGCTGCACCTCATGGCTCACGGGATCTTATTTCCCTGACCAGGGATTGAACTCGGGCCTTCTGCAGTGAAAGCTCGGAGTGCTAATCACTGGACCATCAGGGAATTCCCCTCCATGGAATTATTGAACAAACCACTTTCCTAGACCCATCTCAGGAATTCTTTCAGAGTGAAAGGCCTCAGTCATCTCACAGTAACAATACTTGTAAAGTAATCAATACTTGTGACAACTCTTGAAGTCCCTAGCATGAGTTCTTTCAATGGACATATTTCATGGGAGATACATAAACTCACCAAGAAGGAAATAAAGAGAAAAGTCAGAACAATTTATGATTTTCTATCATAACTGCCTTTTAGAACTGAAGGTGATTTTGGTCCATACCACCCAAGTTCTATTCATTTTAGGTTTATAAGATCTCAAACAGAATCTAGAAACTGTAAATGGTTGCTCTTGGTTAATTTTGATTATTAGCAACTAATCAGAAACATTTAATGTATCTTAAAGTTTCTGAAATTGGTTCTCATTTTGTTTCTGAATTATTTTTTGGAAGAGTAGAACAGTAAGTACTTTTAAAAAACATTTTCTTGGGACTTTGGCGGTGGCATAGTGGTTAAGACTCTGTGCTCCCATTGCAGGGAGCCTGGGTTTGATCTCTGGTCAGGGAACTAGATCCCACATGCATGCTGCAACTAAGAGTGCGTCTGCCACAACTAAGGAGGCGACAAGCCTCAGCTAAGACCCAGCGCAACCAAATAAATAAATACAATAAATATTAAAATATAAATAAATAAATAAATAAAAGAC
This sequence comes from Hippopotamus amphibius kiboko, assembly GCF_030028045.1. NCBI lineage: Eukaryota > Metazoa > Chordata > Mammalia > Artiodactyla > Hippopotamidae > Hippopotamus > Hippopotamus amphibius. The sequence continues at coordinate 6,589,680 of NC_080196.1, read as the reverse complement.
ATTTTCTTTAATGTATTTGGAAGAAAATAAACTGGGACTAGACAAAATTTAAATTATAATTTATGTTCCCATAAACTTGGCTAGGTTTTAAGTACTGATTTGCCACAAAAACTTGAGCCAGTTTTATGTCCTTAACGTAGGGACAATGGGTTACAGAATTCCCCATTTCAAATGATTATACTGTTCTAATCACATTCCCTTTCCTAATCACAAAGGCAATGTTAAGTGGAGAATTTTTTTTTAAACATTTAGATATTTTCCTCTAGTTGAGATAAGATCAGATATACTATGTGGGGGAATAAGAGAGCTTTCGTAACTATCTGGCTTTCCCTATATCTATCACTAAACCGGTTCTTTTTCTAAATTATGTTTAGATAAGTTTAAAAATTAACTAAAAATTTATGCTTTATTCTAAAGATTTGTTTTCAATAGAAGCTTCCTTAGTTTTATAAAAATGGAACCTAGATATATACTAGGCATCCTTAGCATATGACCTATGGGCTGAGTACGAAAGAACCTATATGAATTGCTATAACAGACTACAACAGGAATATTAAAAAATCAAATTTAGGAATTTTATTCACCTTTAGTGGAATTTCCAAGGCCTGTTCTCTCCCCTCTCCTTCCTCCCTCCCTCTCTCTTTCTCTCTCTCTCTCTCACACACACAAGTACACAAAACACAGAACCTATTATAAAATATTTCATTATTATGAACTTAACTATGCTGTATTATGATACAATTCATCTTAAATGTAATCACATAAATTCCATATAACATGGTTAGTAAAGAAGGTGGATACAAGTGCCTCCATCACTTTATTTAAAAACATTCCAGGATGCCTTATATTTCCCTTTAATTCCTTTGCACATTGAAGAGTAATTTTCACTTCTAAGCAACATCACATAGAAAAGCTCTTGTGAAAAACCCACATGAAAAGGCCTCTGTTAGAGTTAAGATCAGAGATTTAAAACAGATATCTCAGTTTTAAGAGATAAATTATAAATTTAGATTCATCAAACTTATCAAAATTATGGATTTTGAGGTTTAAATCTCAGTACTGCAACTTCTAGTCCTGTGGTCTTCCTCTAGTTTATGAGCTTATTTACATCAGTTTTCTCAAAATTGGGGTGAAAATACCACCGGCTTAATAAACCTGAGTTCTCCAAAAAAAAAAAATTGGGGTGAAATTAATACCTACCTCGAGTGTTGTTAGTATGAGGAAGGTAGAGTATATAGAGAATAGTGGACAGATATAGATAGATAGGTAGATAGATAGATAGGTAGATAGATAGATAGACAGACAGACAGACAGAGTGGATGAACCAAGCACAATGCAAGATGTTTATTGAAAGTTTAGGATCATTGTAACTTTCATCTTTTTTTTTCTTTTCATCACTATAATATAAAATGTTGCTTAAAATAGTCTGAGTGCTCAATAAATACCACAAAGTACCTCCCAGTAAAAAAAATTGCAAAATAAATTTTGATATACATTTTTAAGTAAACAAATGAGTACATTAATGACTGTTCTTAACATCTTTCCATTTTTGATGCCATACTATAAAATCTAGAAAGGCAAACTACTTACATATTTAAGCACAAAAATGAAGACATTTTCTCTTAGTCAATGAATTAAAAGTGTGCCAACCAGTTTCTCAGCAGTTGATAGAATAATTAAATCTAAGAAAAATCAATAAAGACAATGCAGATACAGATAAAGGCATAGATGATCTGAACTAGAGTAACAACTTGACTTTGCATTCACTGAGACAGATCGTATACTGGACCATAAAACAAGGCTGAATATTATCAAAACAACTGAAGTCATAGAGAGTATTTTTTTCTGACATCAATGAAAAACTAGTAACAAAAAGATATCTAAAAAGTCTCACATATTTAGAAATTAAACAGCACAATTCTCAATAATTCACACAAAGACAAAATCACCAAGAAATTAGAACCATTTTTAATTAAATGGCATGGAAAATACAACATATCAAACTTTATAGGATGCGGTTAAACATGTTTAGAAGAAAATCCATAGCTTGACACACTTTTAAGAGAAAAGAACAAAAGCTAAAAATCCACGGCATAAGGGTCATCTTAAGTAGCTAGAAAAAGAAGAGCAAGGTAAATCCTAAGTAATACGTGTAAGAATAGAATTCAGTAAATTTAAAAGAGAACAAGGATAAAACTAACAAAGACAATAGTGGTGTTTTAAAAAAATCAAAAAAAGTGATGAATTCCTAGCAGATTGTTCAAGAAATAAAAAGAAGACACAAATTCCCAACATCAGGTATGAAAGAGGGATTTCTTACTACAGATCTTTACAGACATTATAAGTAATTATAATTTACATGTAATTATTAAATAATTATAAATAATTATAATGTAACAATTATAACTTTTAAATAATATTAAATAATTATAAAGTAATTTTATGAACTTAATGAAACCTACACACAAACACACACACACCCACACATGCATGCATGTACCCCACAGAGGGTCTGATATTTTCACTGGTGAAGTCTATCAAACATTAAAGAGTACCAATCTTAAACTATTTCAAACAACTGAAAAATATCAATTATGTCTCAACTGCTTTTGTGAAAAAGAAATTAATTACCAAAACTTGAAAAAGATATTACAAGGAAAGAAAATTATAGGCCAATAACCCTTGGAATCTAGCCCTTAATGAAATACTAGCAAATAAAACCCACTTATGATAATACATCATGACCAAGTAAAATTTATTTCAGAAATGCTGGATTGATTGAACATTCAAAATTAATCAATATAATTCACCATATTATCAAATTAAAGAAAAATAATCATGATTGTTTCAATAAATATATTAAAAATTTGACAAAAGTCAATTCCCAATCATGTTAAAAATTCTCTGTAAAGTAGAAATAAGAGTGTTTCCTCAGTTTGATAAAAAGGCATCTGTAAAACACCTCTAGGTAACGTTTACTCAATAGTGAATTATTGCACAAATTTCCTGTAAGCTTGGGAATGAGGGAAAAAATGAACACTTTCACCCTTTTTATTCAAGATTCAAGTATGCTAGTCATTGTAATACATAAATAAGCTGAAGACGTAAAGATGATGGAGGAGGAAATACAAACTCTACTTGCAGATGTCATGATTGCTTACATAGAAAATTCAAAGGAATTTATAGAATAGCTTTAAAAACTAATGAATAAATTTAGTATATTCACAGGATATAAGGTTAATAAGTAAAAATAAATTATACCGATATATACTAGCAGCACATATTTGGAAAATAAAATTTTTAAAAATATATTTACAATAGGTGAAGTTCATATAATACTTAGGAATAATGGTAAGTTCTCTCCGTGGGAGCTAGAAAATATTGCAAAGAAAAGATGTAAGAAACAAAACAAATGGAGAGAAGTAGGATGTTCATGGACTAGAATTATTAGTATTATTAACCTGCCAATGTTATTGTAGTGGAGCTATAAATTCAATGAAATCCTCCACATAACTTTTTTTTTGTTATTTTCAGAAGTTTTTTTTTTTTTTTTTTTTGTAGAAACTGATAAATTAATTTTAAAAATGGATATGGAAATGCAAAAGATCTGGCATAGCCAGAGAATCTAGAAAACGAAGAAAAAAATTAGAGGGACTACACTATCTGATTTTAAGATTTATTATAAAGCTGCTTGAGAGATGGTCAGCTGTAGATATGTCTCATTCTTCTGTACCATTTAGAATTCTGAAATATCAGTCACTACATATTTTTCCGGAGGTATGTAAAAATGAGTGCCAGATAGTCACACTTAGGAGAGTCTACTGAACGTGAAGAGAAACAAATTAAACAGCACATGTATAAGGTGCTCATAGAAGAAATTAAGTAGGGTGCTGGGTTATGAAGGCGGTGGTCAAGTTTCTTTCAAAATTATTCTACAAAACACTGTCTCCCTGAGATACATCCTTTTAGAAATGTCTGTGCCCAATTCAAGTCAGACAGTTTTCCATGAATTACCTGTCTGCTCAGTCACCCCAGGCAGAGTTACGACGAAGGAAAACTGACGAAACCCATGGAGAAAACCTGAAGGAAATAAACCTGCTTGTTTTTGTTGAGGTTCAGTTGTTTATCAAGCTCTTTGCTGTTACTCCTTAATCATGGAACCCTTTTTCTCGGGAACAATATTCATGTGTTAAGTGCAGCAGGCTCTGGGCTGGATTATTCTAGTAAAAGGACTGTGGAACTGCAAGTTTGTGGGAAAGGATGATTATGCAGGAAGGAGGCAAAAAGGGGAAAAAAAAAAACCCACCACCATCTTTGGCAAGTTTCTTTCACCCGACTTAACAAGAGCTTCTGTTTTCACATCTATTTGCCCAGATGAGTATTTTAACAATAAGCCTGTGAATAGCTCAGTAGCATGGGTAATGCTGTATAGCTTTAGAACTTCTTACAATCACCCAGAAGCTGGGAACCTATCTCACCTTTCCCAGCAAATCACAAGTGAACAAGAAGAAATCAAGGTTTCTGAAGATGATACAAATTCACACTTGTGAATTCTTAACCATCACTGCAAGCCTGGGGTTAACTGGAATCTTGGCTTAAGAGTACTTTGAAAAATCATATTAAGTATTAGATTTTAAAAGATAGTAGTGTTTGAATATCAATTATAGAAGTAAACCCTTATAATAATCTTCCTGACCACAGGTGATTTGAGGAGATAGACATTGGAGGACATATACTGGTGAGTCAAAACCTTTGTGATTGTAGGAGTATGTGTCTTGTTGGATACATATTTAGAAAAGTATAAAAGGTAAGAATTCTACATATGTAAAAGAGAGCAGGCAGGGCTTAAAGTATTGAGAAACATTTCTATCAAATCAGAACTGTTCTGGGAATGGCACAGATTTTTCTGATATTGATGAGATAAACATCCGCCAGGCACCTTACATATTCCTATTGCTTTTCCATTTCCAGGCCCCCACGGGTCCCTTGGACATTTAGAATTAGGCTCACTGGAATTATCCCCAACAGTGGGCTGTGATCACAGCAGCACCCTGTTAGACACAGGAACTTTAGGGACAATAGAGATCATCATTATGCAGCCCCTAAGCAAAGGGCCTTTGTTCCACTGGTTGGGTTTTAACATTCTCTGGCTGTGCTTAATTACTAGATGGCCTTTATGCATTAGAAGAAAGGTCATTTTGGTCAAACATTTAAGTGAATCATCTCTCCTACTCTGACTCAGAGTTTTGTAAAAATCAACTGGTGGTAAAATAGAGGACACTCAGCACCTGTGAGATCCTGATCACTCTTGCTTTCTAGAGGTCAATTTTGCCGTGTATACTGTGAGAACTGAACTAGCTGGATCCCTCCCAAACTCTAAAACAAGCAAGCAAGCAAGCAAACAAACAAGCAAAAACCACTATAATTTTATTGAGATCAGGGAGAAGGAAAACATACCTCTGCCGAGCAGGTGGACCTCTCAGGAGGTACCCTGCCCCTTCTCACCGGGAGAGATCTAGCTTCATTACAACAGTCTAAATACTGGAACACAAATCTCACACAAAATAGCATTTCAAATGTTCTAATCTATTATGACCACTTAAGGAACACTGTATATTCTCTTTCCTTCACTTGAATACTAAAAATAATAACATAAAGAGAAACTGTTTTGTAAGGAGATCAATTTATTGAAGGAAGAGGGAATAAAGATGAAAAGAAGTCTTTTATTTCTCTCAAATAATCTAACTATGTGTGGTACATAAATAGATGTCGCATCACTACTGGAAGTGAGTATTTTTTTCTACAAGGTGGGAAAAACTGTCTGACTTTCTAAAAGGTAGGTAAAATTCCTTGCAAAAAGCTAGTCTTCATTACACAGAAGAAAAATATTTGATCAAAGTTTGCATCACGAGATACAGTACAAACTATATAGGTCATAACTTAATTTCATGCTGAATGCCCCAGATAAAGCCTGTAAGAGAGGGGAGGTTTGCTCATATGTTTTGCTTTCAGATTCTCTTGCTCAAGTCTAGATCCCCCTTTTACCATCTGATATAACAACCCAGCGTGCACTCTGCCAATGACATCACATAAACCAACAGGAGACCAAGGCACCCCAGCATGAGACAAATAGACAGCATTCTGTCAAACTTCCAAAGGTGATGTACTGTAATACATTGAAAAAGCAAGCAAACTTGACAATTGGAAAGTTAAGTTGATCATCAGTGGTGTGGGGCAGGCACAAATTATTTTGTGAAATGAGTGCTTTGAATTAGGATAAATATGAATGCTTAAGGCTGATTAATAGCAACTATATCCAAAGACTTCTGAGATATATTTCTTGGAGCTGTAGACCAGAATAGAATTGCCAACAGATTAATTAACAATAATGTTTTTGTTTTCACTGCATCGACCCAACAGAATAAGAAATTTCTACATAAATAAATATTATTTCCCAAGGAAGTTGTGTTGCAAAATCTTAGTCATAGATGCTTTTATAGGCCCATGCCCAGATGTCCGCCATCACAGTCAGAAGAAGAAAACCACTGTGTGGTAACAAACAAGGAAATCAATCTATTCCTTCCCTGAATGCTGCTCCAATTGTAGAAAGTTCCTACATTATTTTGTAGTGGTGGGGTTCTGACAGTCAGATAACTAAACCAAAGTACTGTTTTAGGAAACTTTATTTTCTCCGTGTCACCTCTCATCACTAACCCTATTGAAGGATGTGGTGCCTGAAGGAATAGATTATTCAGCTTTCAGATGACAACGTTAGAAATGGGATTCAATTGGTGCTCTGCCAGAATTTCGTTTTTTTTTTTCCATCACTCGTTTCCTTTCAGACCGTGCTATGGTCATAGTGGAGGATTTCCCATAAGCAGGACCAGAGGGTATGACGTAAAGGACTGTCAGTGTTGCTTTTTCTCTTTCAAGCATGGTCACTATTAATGTAAATACAGTAAACAGAATGGGGAAAAAAAAAAACTGTCATAGATTCAAAACAATGCATCCCTTCCAATCCATGTCTGAGCACTTTGAATATGAGTATACTCAAATTGTCTTTTCACTTATTTGTTCCTTCTTTCTGTTATTCATTTATTGCTTCACTTTTGGTGACTCAACAATCATTTATCACTTGCTTTTTTTTTTTTTTTTTGAAGATAAACACAACGCTATGGGCTAAGGAGAAATACAGATTTTTCTCTCCTCATTGAACATTGTGCTGCTTATTTTGAACAGTGCTTCCAAAACACATGGAACTGGTTAGCTTTATAATGAATGTGTTGAAACATAACAGAACAATACTCTGAATACTGGAAAATCGGCATTCTCAAATGATTTTCTATGCATTTCATGAGTGATTTTAAGCCTATGGTCAAGTACCACTTGACCTATGCTAATGCCTTGATTTCCCCAACAGCAAAATGAAACCAGTAATATACAGCATTGCTTACTCTGTGGGAATATTTGGGTGCTTATGATAGAGATGATTTTTACTATTTTGAAGAATTATAAGGTATCCTGACAAAGTGTTTTATCACATTTATCAGATGAGAAAATATAAAAGTGACAAAATTTCAAGTAAATCCTTTACACTTAATCCTTTATACTTAAGACATTTTAATTGGAACAGTAAAGTGCATGTGTAAGAATGACTATGTGTCTATCATGTAAAGTTGCTTTTATATAAAGGAGCTGTACTCCATAGTACTGAACTAGGCATTAAATATTACAGCCTGCAATGGTTAGAAAAAAAACTAAATTAGAACACTACCATATTTTAAATTATTAAATAATAAACAGTTAAACTATAGCAGTTTAAAGGCAGATATTCTCTTCATGTTTATATGGATTTCTGTTTCTTCTTAGGTCAATAACCTGGAAAAAATAATAGTAATCTAGAATGTTTATCTCATGTTACCTTTAAATTGATATTTGAAAATGTATTAGCCTTTTTTAGTGTCAGGGAAAACAACATGATTACTTAACTTCCCAAATATCATAATATAGAATTGAATGTGATTTAAAGATTCCAAAGGAGTCTTGAAATCCACATACATTAAGTGATTAGAATGGTAATTTGATGAGACTGTAGGCCATTTACATTACCATGAAGGTCCTGGATTATTTTTTTATGATGATTTAAATGCCTGGTGTCTCCATATATATAGTCAAACTCTTCTCTGTAGATATGCTTCTATTTTGAGATAAGAAACCATATGCTAAGGCAAAATGTTGAACAAGGAATACAACAAATGGCTTACTCTAGTTGTCACTAGTTTCCTCTTATATAAACAGAATATCTAAATCATAACCTTTTAAGCTAAAACAGCAGTTTTGAAAGTTCAAATTCTCTTGATCTATAAAAGTAATTTATGACTGCACAGTAGGCAAAACAAAGGTTACCAATCCATGGCCCAAATTATTAAGTAGAAAGACCAAGGTGGGCATAATTATTTTTACATTTCTGACAGGTGCAATTTTTCACATGCTAATGCTTAGCTAAACGATGGGAAGGGTTTGGAAAGGTGGATTGTCACTGAAATGTAGATGCACTTGTAGAAAATGCTTGGTGGGATTCAGGAATGAGTTTTGATCTCTCACATACAGCTCTCCATATAGAAAATCCAATATGTAGTGCAGATATGGGGAAAAATAACCCTTTCTGCTTGTTTTTACTTAAAATGATTTTTGGTCATGTAGGCTGAAGCTTGAATATCTGCTTAAAGTAACAACAAAGTCATTCCAAAAAAGCAGTTTTCAACTATGAACAGCTCATAGTTTGCAGGTTACTTCTACGCTATGGCCTTTAGTTCCAGAATCCATAAAAGGAAGAGGCTAGATTACATAATATTTAAGGTATTTCCAGATCTAAAATTTTAATTTTAATAAAAATATAGAATGAAGTCTTGATGGATGGATGAAAGATATATATGTGACAAAGGAAGTAGAGTAAAATATTAAGTAGATGGGGTGTATATGGGATTTGCTACATTTTTAAAATTTTTCATGATAAAATGTTGAAAAACGTAATTTGATTAATATCCTGTAATTGTGTTTGATATATAAAAATGAATACATGCCATTACATAATTCTGTATTTACAGTGATATCTGAAGTATAATTGAATTTTTTCAGCTCCATTTTATAGATGCAACTGAGAAGGGAAAGGACTTATCTAAGGTCACATAACTAGTTAGTGGGAGAACTTTTTTAACAGCCCCTTATTGGTGGAATTAAAGTTCAAATTAAGCATTAACATATATCACCTCCATGAAGTAGGCATCGCTATGTTGGGCACTTATTAAATGTGCACAGCAGCACAATGAGGACACCATAGAGTTTCATGGGACTTTACAAAGTAGTTTCACATACATTGCCTCATTCAATTAATAATTAAAAACAATAAAAAACCTGTAAAACAGGTCATCAGGAAGCATTAACTGCATGAGAGCAATGAGGCCTTTCAAGTCAGGCCAATACCATGACTTGCTCAGGATAACAGAATCAATAAAGATAAAAACAGATATGGGTCCAGAAGCCTGATTGTCTAAGTCCTACTGGAAACATGGAGACTATGTAAGAAGAGATATGGACTCTACTTAGAAACAACTGACAATCAAATTGGTGACACGTGGTATGTTTTATCAAGTAATCAGAAAATAACTAAAAACCATTAGCAAATGTTGTTTTGGTTGTGTAAAACCAGACCCATAGGAACTTATTTACTAAAGACATTCAAATTAAGAGAAAGACTGTGGAAAAGACTGTTACTCTCAAAGGACTGACCCTAGAATTTCAGACATTGGTATCAATTCTGAAAATTTTGAAAATAAACTTTTAGGCTTTTTTGGTACTTCTCCAATTCTCCAGCAAATTTGATAGTATAGTAATGACCCCTTTAGTCTTCCAAAAAGGGAATCTTGAGATAGTTCACTTATAAACTTGACTAATCTCTTTATGTATACTTAAGACGATACAATAAATGTTCATATTGGTCCATCAGGGAAGAGTTTGTCGTACATCACCACAGCCTCAATCTGGTCAACCTGTTCTTGAAAGGAATGACCCCATGGCTGTTTCTGTATCAGCATTTTATGACTATTTAGGAATCTGCAGTGACTTTGAACAATGCAAAGCTATAACAACAGAATACAGAAGAAATGAAGAAAAAATTTTTTCAAACACAAACAATAAAATGTTGCTTTTGGAAATGTTGGATTAAGGAAATTAAAGTAGGTGGTTTGAATATATTTTGTGTTGCTATAACCTCAAATTGTCAAACCAATATTTAAATAAAGTATATATTTTCCATTGTGAATTTTCATGGAGAAGAGGAAAAAATAAAAACAATAAAATTGAGTTTGGCAAAGTAAATTATTTTGAGGTTGATTTTAATTGGTTTATTAACTGAGATATTATTATATTATTATTGAATAATTAAAAAAAAATAAGGGTGAGTTACATTCTCTTTGGTGCCTGCATGCACATTTGATTCTGACAGTCAACTATCTACCTATTTGCTATTGGTCAAAATAGCAGAATGGATATTTATATCTCTACAAACATGGTTCAAAATCTGTATGATAAGGCAAAGTCATAAACGCATAAAATAAGGATTCGTATGTAATTATAGAACATTATCACATAATCTTTAACATGAACAGAAAATTTAGAATATGACACAATACAAATTCCTTTAAAATTGAAGGACACATTCAGGGTCTAAAAGTAATGACATTCCACATTTAAGGGGCAGTGATCCTGCATAAAATCGCTAGAGATTTTCCTTTTCTCCTAATCTCTTCTCTAATCCATGGCAGAAGGTAAAATGTTAGCACCTTAAAAATCTTAGGTAAAGGCATTAGTTTCCTCATTCCCAGTCACTTTAATTGAATGTGTAGTGTGTATACAGAACTGTAATTCTGTCCAGAGGTTGCTTGTCAAGCCATGTTTTTATTGTAATTACCTGATTTGTTCAGCTTTAATCATATTTACTTTTGAAGGTCAGCTGTCCTGCTCAGACATGGTTGGTTGAAGTACAGAAAAATATGTAACACCCACGGGCAGAAAGCCTAAAAGAGAAAAAAAGGGGAGGGAGTGCAGTCTTCCCATATGGACAAAAAAAAAGATAAAATGTCACCTACAAATTATTGTAAACCAACATAGCACATTATTTTCTTTCACTTCATTACATTTAATATTCACTTTTACTATTTGATACTAACTTGTAACTTTGGGAGAAGGCTTAAAGTTCTACTTTGAAGATTTAATACCTTTATTCTCATTGGATGCCAATGATGATTAATTTTCACAACACTTAGGAGAAAGATGAAAACATGAATAGCATCTCTCATTTTCCTGGTTTCCCCTTTGAAACTGCAAGTTAATTTTCCATCATATTGCTATGTGTTGTGAAAACCTTCCCAAATTCATACTTCTGGATCTTGGTTAAACTTTTGTAGGAAAGAGAAATTTTAGCATTATGACTCCAGCTCATGTCACGGGTCTTCAGGGTTATTATAATCATGTGACAGTAATTACAAATACTTATGAGGTGATGGATGTTAAAACTAAACTTATTGTGGTAATCATTTTGTAATGTATATATGTCAAGTCATCAAACTTATACGGTGCTATGTGTCAATTATATCTCAACATAACTGAAAAAGAAAAACAAAACAAAAATTTCAAATACTTAACTTTAGTTTCTGATGTGTTGACATAAAATTAGTACACAGCAAACTATTTGATCACATCTTGAAATTTTTACCAGCAGGAAACCACTTAGCTAGTGGCTTCATGTTGGTATCAATCTCAAAATAATATTAATCGTATGAAGGAGAAGAAAAAGAAGAGTAAGATAGAGTGAATTAGTATTACAAAGCAAAATTTAACTAGTATATAAGAACCTGTAGCAGGATCTGATGAGAAGCAGCTAAGGCAACTGGATACTTATCGTACAAGGAAACTAGCAGATACACTCCAGAATGGTAACCAAAAGGAAAAACAATGAATTTCAAGACAAAACTAGCACCACAATATTCCAGTTTTCTATTCCCGTATAACAAATAACCCCCAAACTCAGTAAGTGAAACACTGACAGTCATTTTGTTATGTATTTTATAGTTTGGGGAGTTGATTAGGTTCAATGAGGGGGTTTGGTTCTCGCACGCATTTGTAGCTGAGCCTAGAGCTATTTCAAGTCTGGGACCTCAATTGGGGCTGTCAGGGAGAACACTACGACGGCATCTGTGTATGCCCTGGGCTTCCTAGGATGGTTACTGGGTTCTAAGAGCAAGCATATCAGACAACCAGGCAGAAACTGTATTGTTATGACCTAGCCTCAGAAATCACATAGCATCAGAGAGTGTCACTTCTACTCCAGTCACATTCTTATCCTTAGGGGAAGAAACAAGGCCCCCAACTTCTCTGTGGGACAAGTATCAACGTCACACAGTAAGAAGAGCATGGGGGCTGGGAGATCCGTTGCCACCGTTTTGGATAACATAAACCCCCTCGTTCTCTGAAGGCTGATCAGAATTGTGGTGTAAAGTAACTTTCTGTCAGATGAACCAAATGAGCACTCACTGAAGGCTACAGGTGGCATGTTAATAGCTGAGTAAATGTCTATAATATTCAACAAGCACTTGGGAAAATATTATATGTATAGTGTAATATTAAAGTCCAACTAAGAACTTTGTAGTTTTTCTATTTTTTCCTCCTAATTCTGACAGATTTTGGCTTGCTCATTTTGATGCTACATTAGTGGATACATATATGTTCATGATATTTGTATCTCCTTAGTATTTTCTTCCTTTATCCCAATTAATTCATTTCACCTTAAAAGTCCTTTAGTCTGATATTCATGACTGCTATGGTAGCTTACCATTTAGTAGCATTTGCCTGTTACAACTACTTCTATTTCTTTGAGTTCAAATATTTTATGCAGTTCTGTTTTAGGTGTATCTGTTTTAAGAGCATAGAGCTGGATTTGTTGTTTTAAATACTTTTTAACATATAAACCAATATTCATTCTTGTAAATAGCAAGTTTAGCTCCTTTTGATTTATTGTGATTATGGTGTATTTGAGCTTATATTTACTATTCCTTTTCTGTTTGGGAAATTTTTTATTGATTCTTTTTTTCTTCCCCTGGTTCAGAACCTAGAGATTACATTTTTATTGTTTTAATTATTAGTATTAAATGTTGGACATATATGTAAAAATTTTTAGACAAAATCTAAAATTATTTTGCCCTCCAAATATATAATATGGAACTTATTATGCTTGAATTTTCATTTAGCTCATTCCCAGTTACTAATATTAATAAAAATTTTAATCAACATTTTTGCCTTTTTAACTCCAATATTTATATTAAAATGTTAATCGTTCTCAATTTATTAAAATGTTGTCAATTTCTGATTTTACTGTTTTTTTCTAGAGTTCCGTACCTATTCTTTAATAACAAAGTAACGAACATCCTGCAGCAATTCTTCCACTGGTAAAAATCTCTTAGTCTTACTATATCTGAAATGTCTTTATTTTACACTCAAACTTGCAGAATAGTTTGAGCATATATTTCTAGACAGATACTTATTTTTCCCTTAGCAATCTAAGAATTATTCCATTACTTTATGGCATCCATTTTTGCTTCTCAAGTGTCTTCCAAAAGACCCATTATTACATTTGAATATACTCTTTCTTTCCTCTCTAATAATTTTAAATATTTTTCCTCAATGTTATGTTATTTAAACACCAAATGTCAGTAGGTGCGTTTTGCTTTATTCAAACAATTTGATACTCAAAATGCTCTTACCATTTGAGGATTCATATCCTTCATCAATTCTGGAAAAAATTCACTTATTATCTCCATAAATATTGATATTCTGATGTTTTCCCATACTCTCTTCTTCTAATATAGTACTTGATAACATAAAGGTTAAGATCACAGGTTCTGGATTCTGATAACCATGTTTGGTTCTTCCACTTCTTGCTTGTATATCTTCTACAAGAATAATGTTTCTAGGTTATTGGCATGTCCCATCAAAAACATATCCTATGAAGTAGAACCTAACTCCTGATTTAGCATCCATGATCCTGTATAGCACATGGCCCAACTAAAACTCTTAAACCTAACTTTCCATTAACATAATATTCAGGATTTCAGCTCAAATCAAATTGACCTACTCACTGCCATCTGAATTTATCATAGGATTTTCCATTGCCACAAATTTTGAAGGTTGCTTCCCCCTCATAGAAATACACTACTTCACTTACAGGAATCTTACCATACTCTGCTGCCTTTTTCAAGAAGAAAATCCAAGTAGAAGTAATTTTGGCCTACTCTGAATTTGTTTAAGACTTGTGTGTTGTTACAGAATGAGTATAATGTATAATGTTGAAGTTTACAAATTGTCGCTCCAGATTGCTTAAATTTGAACTCCAGCTCTTTCACTTATGAGATATATTACCTTAAAATAGTTATCTAACTTGTCTGTGCCTACCTTTCCAAATCTGTAAAGTGGGATTAAGAAAAGTTTATACTTCATAGGGTTACTGTGAGAGTAAACAGGCTAATATACGTAAAAATCTCTTAGAACAGTTTTTAACAGGTAGTATATACTATTTAGCATTGGTATATTTTCTGATACTTTTCACTGCATTGGAAATTCTTTTCTGCCACGTTTAGGACTGAATATTTCTCCCCCACTTCTGAGAATTATTTCTAAGCAGAGGAAGTCAACTGGTTGTAAATCCTGGCCTCTTTACTTTCTTTTACTCACATTGTGGAAGGGAATATGGACTGGCTCTCAGATTTCCCTCTTTGGACTCAGGTTGCCACAGAGAACAAAATTTTTGCTTTTCTTTTCTTGAGCAGTTCCTGCCCCTACAGAGGGGTGGGAATAGATGGGGAGGACAGCCCTGGTCAGTTACCATAACTGGGTGGATATATCCATCAGATACTAAATTTTGCACATCTGGTCCATTTGGCTTTCACACTTAACTATGTTTACCAATTTAACCTTTATCAGTAATAAAATTATTTTTGGAGTACATGTGCCATGATTTGTTTTACTTCTCAATGCGTTCAAAACTCACTAAGCGATAGGAGTCTCCCCTTCAGAGATTCTACCACCTCAGTAGCTTAATGACTGTAGATGCTGAATAAATATTTGCTATACCCAATGATAACTGCCATGGTTCTACACTAGATGAGAAATATTGGATATACTTATATAAATTTAATATAAAATTATTCCTGAAAAGATAATACTTACAGAGCCTATTATTAGAAAATCAGCCTATAAATTAGAAAATCTTAAACTGAGAAATCTTCATGAGGTACTGGGCAGCAATTCCTGACTTCAGGGACAGCTGGATGGCAGCATTATCTATTTTTAAAACCATCTATCTGTTAATAAAATATGATTACTTAATTTATGCTTTTCACACCATCTAAATCACATCTCTCCAACCTTGTCATTTTTCTCCGAGAGGGAATAACAATGGGATATTCGATGAGATGCCAACTTGGACCAACATTAGCTGAACAGGCTGAAATAGGTGTTGAAGTAAAGACACGGTGAGCTACCACAGAGTAAAGTGAAATATGCAGCTGAGTCATTGGCAAACTACGTTTAATCACGAGCTATTGTCCAGGCATGCCTACAACTCATCCCATTCGCTTTCCCATGGCAGTACAAAAAGAGAGTACCAGCATACTTCAGACATTTACTTTTATGTTTCATTGAACCAAACTTCATGGGCAAGACTGACAAAACTCTAAGAATCTTGGACTAGTGTCTTCTTTTTCTTTTTCTTTTTTTAATATTTCAGATATAAGCAATTTAATATAGTCCATATATTAATTTATTCTTCAGCAACTGCAGAAGAAAATCATTTGTGCACCATATAATGAAATGGGAAACTTTTGACTTCTGATATGGCTCTAAGTAACTGAATCAATCAAAGCTCATTCAAAAATACAGAAACCACTTTACATCTTGAAAGCAGAGAAAATTGACTGTTGGGATTTACAATGGTGATGGGAGAGCTGCGGAGCCCTAGAGTAGAGAGTGAGGCAGTGCAGAGAATCACAACAGCAGGAAGAAGCTTCTACTCTCAGGTCTGGATGGCATGGAGGTTGGATCTCACCAGAACCCAGATGCCGAAAGCCTCATGGCTATCCAGAATCAACTGGGACCATGAAGGGAGGGGTGGTCTGGTGGTAGCTGGAGCTGCAGAGGAGACACTGGCTCTCACAGGGATATCACACACCAGTAGCAAGAAAGGGAGAGATACCTTGGCTTCTCTCCTCTCCTGCTTGCCAGTCTCCCACTAGCACCTATTCGCTAAAAACAGTTGACCCTTGAGCAAAACAGGTTTGAATGGCTTGGGCCCAATTATTTTTCAGTAGTAAATACTACAATACTACAGGATCCATCACTGGTTGAATCTGTGGATGTGGAACTGTGTATACAGAGGGTGGGCTATAAATTATACACAGATTTTCAACCATGTGGAGGGTGGGACCCTTAATCCCAGCATTATTCAAGAGCCAACTGTACATGAGAAGCGAAATATCAAGGGATCTTAGAAATGTTTTTCCCAAAGGCAAAGGCCAGAGCAAGAGGGAAACACAATGCATCTGAGATCAAATAGAAAAATGACCCACACGGTACTCTTTCAGTATCACTCTGATGTAGATGAAATCTATGACTCTATGAACTTGGGTTCCAGCTATGCTTAAATTCATGGAGTTTTCCACATAAGCTGTATCTTGCCTCCCTGCTTTGCCCAAGCTGCTTCCTCACCTGAAATGCTCCTTTCCTCTCTATCCACTTGAGGGATAGCTACTCATCGTTTACCATTTGCCACTCTGAGGCCCTTCCTGACCACCCATTCCTATTCTTGGCAGATGTAAATTGCACTCCCCTTTCTGCAACTACTGTGCTTTCTCTATAGGTCTCCCACAGCATGTCGTCCTATGTAACATGTCTACTCTCTCCTCCTAAATGGTACGCTCAAGAGAGCAAGGTTTTACTTTCTTTGTTTCACTGTGTACAGCACCTATCACAGTGCTCGGCCGGTAATTTTGTGTATGATTAGTTAATAAGTGAGTAAACGATTAGACGGATGGTGGGTGGCATCCCAGTAGATCTTGATAAATACTGAACGGTGACCTGCCTTGGCAGCTATTTCCACCATCATTCTAACTCCTCACTCCCCAATACTGATTTTAACTAAAATAATTAAATAATTGCATAGAGGACAGAAATCCTTTCCTTCCTCCACAGGTGCTTTATTGAACTCTAACGACTATAAAAAACTATTTTAGGAGCTAATGAAGGTTTAAGGAATGTATAATCTAGCTGAATCTTTTGACTGATCTCAAACCAATCTATTTTTTTTTTTCTTTGCATGGGCCAGCATTCGTATGTATTAAAACAATCTGTGTCCAGGTTAATATATTTAGCTATACAACTGAGAATGCATTATTTTTTTCTTAAGACTACTCTTCAATAAGCAGATCACATAGAAAGTTTATATATGTGCACTTTACTCCGACATAAAATTGAACCCATAAACTGCATTGTTTATTTTCACTGAGTCAACTGAGCTACTTTATACTAAGATAGAGTAATTAATTCAGTATTTTGAAATTCTTATTTTATTACTCCCCCAATGCAAAATGTTGGATTTCAGAAATTAAATCCTAATGTTTGCTAATGAGCAGGGCATTCTTTTTTTAAGACAACAGAATTATTGAGTTTGGGATAGTAGTTTTATGTTTGTTTGAAGGATGGAAGAAAGGAGTAAAGCAAAAGCCTGATTATTATTTTTGTGCAAGAAAATTCTTATGGACAGAAATCCTATAATATTTTTATTTCACTCAATACATGTTTGAATTCCATCTCGCTCACACTCTTTAAATTCAGTGAATAATTCAATGACCCTTTCTATACCAATCTACAAGGGAAATTTCTATGGAAAATTTTCATTGGTGAGAATTTGCTAGTGAGCTGGGTATCATTTTGGAAAGAAAGTCCAAAACAATACTTTTAATATTTTATGCCAGTACAAAAAATTTTAAATTGTTAGGGTAATGAAATTTTAAAAAATTAAGTAAAATCAAACAAATATGAATTACAGGTTTGACACTTTATAAGAACTTCAACTTCCATACCATATTCTACTATTCAGGGTAAATTTTAACTGACACATAGCTTCTGCTTTAACATTATGATATTTCCCAGTGGTATTTTTATTTCTAAATTCCCATTTTGTCTATTAAATACTCAAGCCAATGCTATTTGCATCAACTATTGCACTGCCCATGGAGATTTGTTTGCAGGGCTTTCTACCTTATCAACTCTCTATTCCAAATTGATCTTATGAATTTCACCCTTAGGTCAAAAGATTTGGCAAAGGAAGACATTTCGGGGTAAAATTTAAATTGTAATGACAAATATTTTGAAATATTCAACAGTGGAAACTTTTTAGTCTTTTTTTTTTCCAAACATATAAAACAAGCAACCATACTTAAAACAACAGTAAAAAGTCATTGTACTAAACAGAGACAGTCAACAGCTGGTAGAAAATTGAATTGAACTTTGTCCAGAGACAATAGAAAAAGGAAATTAAAGGCTTCAAATTGCTTATAGCAGTCCAGAGTAAATCCAACTGCTTTTTGGGGTCATTAAAACATCTTGAACAATTTTCCAAAGATTTTTGGTTCAAGAAGCCCAAAAAGATTTTGCCAAGCACTACTTCCCTCTTATTGTATTTCGTAAGAAATTTAATCCATATGTTTCTGATTCACTTATACTTCAGTCATCAAACAGTTCTTGTGCAAGAGCTATTTGATTTCTAAGAAATCATTTGAGCCTTTTATAGAAGTCTGCTTGTTTTCTTTGAAGTTTTGCAAAACTGAAAATACTTGATGTTCTGAACTGAGCTTTTAATTTTTGTACAATCATAGAATCTTAGATATTAAATGCAATGTCTCCCAACATCCATCCCAAAGTAGATTACCTCTTACCAATCTTTGGCAGCTAAAATTTTGGGTTCTTATTTACCATTCTCAGTGATAAGGAACTCATTATTTCAGAAGAAATCTGATTCCATCAGGCCTCATCCTTTCCTCTCTCCTATCACAACAGTTTGGCATTTATAATATAAGGCTAAGTGTGGGTGTGTGTGTACGTGTGTGTACGCACGCTCACACAGTATGACTCAGTCCTTTTTCTCAGATGCCTCCTTGTATGTTAATGCTACCTCTCTTTCTTTTGATAAGTTGGGGATTTACCTGATGTAGAGACTCTATCTTGAAACACTAGTTTGTCTTAGAAAAGCTTCATTTAATTTTTTTGTTTAAATATGTAAAAGACATAGATTTTGTAACATGTTTCCATTTAATCCATATTACACCCAAATAAGAAAATACTACTGCCCCAATTTTTGATTAGGTAACCTATATTTCAGAGAATTAATTTTAGTGAGGTCACATGACTGTTTAGCAGCATTTGTATGCAAACCCAGGACTTGTTGATTCCAAAGGCATGGCACTTTCTTCTACGTGGAACTGAATTTCCATTAAAATTTCCTCATAGGGTCTTTCAAGAATGAGGTATAACAAAGCAGACCAAGTTTTACCCACCTACATCTTTAACTCTTCGTGACTGTCTAATTATGTATTAGGTTGTGTCACATGAAAGTACTATTTTTGTCACTCAAAATGTTCAATGTCTACAATTTTTATGACCTAGTTTAATATACAGATATTCTTGACTCTGTTTGCCTTAGGTTTTGCCTTAGAAAATTTCAGGTAGTGCATATATAATCTCACCAGACTGACGAAAGTGCTTGTATTTAAGTGTTTTCTTTAAAAACGTTAAAGAAATAACAGACCTTTGTTCAACTGTAAATACTTAAAAATTTAAAGTCCCAGGGGATTGGCTCCAGGAACCACTCTCACAACCCCCTTTCCATAGATACCAAGATCTGAGGATGCCCAAGTCCTTTACATAAAATAACGTGTTACCTTCAGTCTGTGGGGATGTCGGGAAGCAGAGAATGGAGGAGGGCTGGCTGTACATTAAAGAGTAAGTACTTAACAGATAATTGAACTCAAGTGCACATTATTAGGTGACAACAAGCTTTGTAATCTTTTCACCTCTGGATTAAGATTAAGGTTATTTGCTGTGGACCAACTATGTGCTAAGCCCGGCGCCTAGCCCTTGAGATACCAAGATGAATACATTGCTGTGCCTCTGTCAAAGTTTTCAGGTTTTTTTTGACAGAGATTATTCTCTTTCACATTATAGTTTAAGCATTCGTGCCCTGACTTTCTGGCTCTATTTTTTCCTTTTTTTCTTTTTTAAAGTAAAAAGTTTAAAAACTTTAATTCTCTTAACTCTTGGGTGGCGCAATGGTTTTCTGGTTGAAAATGTGACTTCTCTCAGCTCCTTTAAAAAGCCTCTTTATAATACTTTTGTTTTCTGTTTTCCTGAGGGCAGTAAAACCTGTCTGGCAGAAAGCATCCTCCTTAAGAGTGAGCTCTGAATGCCAATTTCAGAGTTAAGTATATACTGTTGCTCAAATTATCTGATTAATCAGCAGAACTTTATGTTGTTTTTTAGACAAATAATATTTTCATTCTTATAATGAAGTTTTCAAACAAAATATCTAAATAGTAGAACATTTTAAAAAAAGAAGCATACTACATTATACTACTTGCTGAAATTACTAAAATATTGATGTTTAAAAGTAGTTTAATCATGGCATTCACTCAACATTCAGTGCTTACTTTATTAGGAATAGAAGAAAGGTATAATATAAATTTTGAGTCAATCAAAGAGCCATTTTTAGGGAGAGGAATTGGATAATATGAAAGAAAATAAGCAACAACAGAATGTATATATTTCAAATATACTTGTAGGGGTAGATTTGATCATAGAAATGATCATTCTAATGAAAAACAGGAATGGTTATAGTTTAAGGAAGAATAGACTATAGCTTGGCCAAATGCAGAAGTAGAACATTTTGGTACAATAAATAAAAATTATAGTGTGAGAGTAGATTATTTTCTAGGCAGGGAATATGCACTGAGGTATTGCAGGAGACTGAAATCAGATATGTCAGCAGGAATTATAGAATCAAAAACTGTAGTGTAAAAGAAGGTGCTTTACAGATTACTTCATCCAGACATTGTGAATTTACAGAGAATTAAATAAAAGCTCCAGGGTTTCCCAAGTAGTTTCCCGTATAGCTGGAACTGGATTCCATGAACCAGAAGTCCATATTTAATGTTTATTTCTTTTGTGTGATTTATGTTGGGTTGTTCAGTATATGTTGGAGGGAATAGAAACTGAGGGCAAAACAGAGGCACTGACAATTTATACTACAGCTGCATTCATTAGTGAATTACAAGTCATGGTACTATCCTTATGAGACATTGAATAGATATAAGAAATTCTTAAAGCAGAAATCTTCCCATGAATGTGAAAGTGATACATTATCCATTCATAAAAAATAGTTTCTATTTAAAAGGAGAATCCAAAGTGAAATTTCACAGCTAAACTCATAGTGTAATAAATTATGAGCTTAACTGGAAATCAAAATGTTTGATTGTAGGTCAGACAAGTTTAGTATCCAGGCAAGAAAAAACTTGAAGCTGGGTGGAGTAAGTAAAATGTTTGGCAATGATTCTGTTATTGATCTTGAGTGTTTAATATGGATTGTGTGTATGAGTATATATAGTATGATCTTAAACCAAATCAAAGGCAGCCTTATTTGTGAAACTGTAATTGCTGTTCTTTTAATTTATGATACCAGGGTGCCAAAGCTCATAAAAAAAGCATATAGAAGGATCATCATTTGGAAGCTTTGGAAAAGATGCCATAAGAACTATCACAACTGGTTTTAGACTTGGGGCAGGGAGTTAAAAGTTGGGCAAGTTCTCACAGGATCTTAGAGCTGTATGGTTTTTTATCCTTCCATGAAGATAAAGTTAAGAAATATTACCTAAACAAGAAAGTCAGTAAGAGAATTCGTTTTATGTATGAGTTAAGATCCTGTAGAGGAGCCTTTTCCTTGATATCTTTCTTTTCTTAAAATTTATATATTCTCATTTTAAAATATTTACTTTTTAATAATATTAAATATGTTGCAAGTTTCTCCATATCATGGCATAAGACTTTTTTGAGACAATTTATAAATTGTGGAGGAAATTAAAGCATAAAGGTTATAGAGATTTATATATATATTTATTAACATACACTGTTGTATTAATTTTATCTATGTTTTATAGTTATTATTTATAAAGCCTCAAATACAAACTCAGGAATTTAAAATCCAATGAAATGGGAAAATAAAAAGAGGAATAGGAGGAAAAATTAAAGAAAAATAAGTACTTCCCTTTAAAATAATTATATTTTGTTAGCAGTTATATCATTAGGAGCATGGAGACAAAATGGGAGAAAAATCCAACTTCTGGAAATTAATTGAAACCTTTTGCTTTATATAGGGGTTATTAAAGCCTAAACTCTCATAAGTCATTGGGTAGATCTAGGCTAGAATCCAGTTTCCAAAACCCAGATTCTAGGGCTCTTTTCTTGTCCCAAGTCTTTCTACTACTGTGCTAACAGTGAGTTTTAATAGCAACAACAATAATAATTTGATTTGCTTTTACAAATACCATGCAGATAGTTGCACTAGAGTGTAATTAACGCTTTCAGATGACTGTAAAAACTAGAGGGTCATTTTAAGCAGGTATATTTGTATACATCCTGATTATTATAGGTAGTAGAGATATTGCCAAGATTTGCATTCCTACTGAGTCTTTATATATAATATTGCCTCATATCCTTTCAGCAACCCTGTAAAACGGTCAAATAATAGTGAATATCAGGGAGGTGAAGCTTTTCTCCTCAGGTTACAGTGTTAGTAAATAGCAGTTAGAACTTGAACTCAAGCTCCCTGGAACCCACTCCCCAAATCTTTTAGTGTTGTAGCCACAAAATTGCAGGGAAAGTAACCAGAGAAATAGGGCATGAGCACTCTTAATATTGTTTATTATTAGTGTCTATATAATTCTATCAGTATAATGCTGAGAATAAAGAAAAACCATCTTCCCAGTTTGAATAGGCAAACACAAGTCTGGAGTCATATATTTTTAACTGAAATGCGTAATTATTAAAGTATAAATGTATGGACACTGAAGTCACTCAAAACTGATATAAACGCCTATTTGTACTACCTATGTGAGTAGTCACAGATCCTTACCTGTACAGTAGGAATATTAAAGTGATCAGGCTGACTCTGATATAAGCAGGAGGCTCAAACCTGAGAGTGGTTTGTCCAGGTGAGACAGCTGATGTACAGGATGCTTAGGTTGAGCCTAAGTTTCCTGACTCTGGGATCAGAGTGACTTCCACCGCAAACATTTCCCAACATGAAACATAAAATACTAATATTACCTATTTTTTGTTTCCTTTTAAAATTTATTACATTCAATTGTATAACACATTTACATTGGAACTGATATATTTATGTAATTCTTCCCATTATTATATTACAACCTTCTTTTAAAATATTTTTCCAGACTCAGGAAACCCAGGAAGTCACGTGAGAAATACCTTATGCAAAAGTAGAAAGAATACTTGAATTCTGACTAAATAGTATTTACCCAATTAAATATGGATGATAATAGGTGCTTCACTTTTTTAAATTACAAAATATTTTTTTTCTTGAGCACATAAATTGTACATCATACAGCTATATCTTCCAGTTTTAGTGAAATATAATTGGCATATGGTATGGTGTAAGTTTAAGGTGCACAGCATAATGATTTAACTTACATATATTGTAAAATGACTACCACAGTAAGTTTGCTAGCATCCATAGCCTCATATAGATACAAAATAAAAGAAAAATGTATTTTTTTCCCGTAACGAGAACTCTCAGCATCTACTCTCCTAACAACTTTCATGCATCTCATACAGCAATGTTAACTATATTCTTCATACACTGAGTGTCATAACACATATGTTTATTTCTTGCTTCTTAAAATACAAGCCTCATTTTAATTATGCTTTCAGCCATTAATTTATCTGATGTGATATTTTCTTGTATGTCTTCATCCAAGGGAGGACTGTATCTCAGAAGGTCCTCTTGCATCCTGTTCATGGATCATTGTGACAGACTATGCCCCCTTGATTCTCTACAACTTGACAGAATATGGAAAGTCATTTTTAAAAATTTCCTTTATTCCACTTTAACTGTTCCCTTTATTCTTTCTCTTTATGTCTTTTATATTTTTAATACTTGCATTTTCTCTTTTAATCCTTTAGACAGAGTCTGCCATGCTCAATCCCATGATTCCCTATATGGCTGTCTCCATTTTGCATATTAAGATACTGTAATTCTGTTTTGAGACAAGGAACGACTATGAGTTTAGGTGACATAGATGATATTACTGCTATCTGTTTTCTTGATAGACGTTCAGAATATATCCCCTTCAACACAAGGCATGGAGAGTTATCTGTAGGACTTATTTTGGGATTCATCCACAAGAAGGAAAATACACTCGTTCCCAGTATAAGAGTTTGTGCAGTGGTCTTATGCAACTCACATCATGTGGGAAGAAAGAGAGGATTAAGAACATCATAATAGGCACAAAAATAGGGCCAATTTTCACATTACACAGCTAAATTGGAAAGGAAGGAAATAAAGACATCAGTGGATGAAATTAATGTAATTGGAGAATACTGTAGTCAAAGTAGTTTGTTTGCTCTAATCTTGTACATGATATAAAAATGTTGTTGCAAATGGACGCCAGCTGCAAGTAATCACAGTCAGAGGCTAAATGGATTCAACAGTGATGATCTGGTAGAGAGGAAAATGCCCATGCAGCTTTTCTTGGAGGAAAATAGAACATAAACAGTCCCAGGATTAATCCATTGAAAAAATGTGCTACAACTCTAAAATTAGTTCATATACCCAAGTTAAGGAATTGAAATAAGCAGAAAAATGTTTCCAGCTCCACACGATTATTTTATTTTTAAATTATTCTTTGTAGAAATGGCATAGATGCCAACTTTACATCTGTGATAGACTCGTCATTGTGTGTTTATACCAAAATGGGGTTGAGAAGCAGTCCCTCAGTGTCTTACATGTCATATATGGACATATTTGTTGTTTTAAAACATTGCTTATTTTCTGTCAGATCTTAAAGACTAACACACATACACATACATACACACACACACACACACAGATTTCGAAAGGAGAGAGACTGTTACAGGAGTGTCCCTACTCCTTTGGAGTACAGCATGTTGTATTTGTTTAAGAATTGATTAGCTTCAGTTGTGAACATCTTGTAAGGAAATGATTAAACCCATTCTCATTCGGTTAAAACCTTGTCTCTCTAGGATAGGTCTTTACACAAGAGTGGAGGGTACACCCTTGCCAATAACTGGATACTCATGAAGCCCTTCTCAAATGTGCTTTCCTCTGACTGAATGAGGAGGAATACTTGAAGCCCAGGATAAGCAACACTCAGCTTCCTGGGTCATCAATTTTACTCTTTTTTTTAAAAAATATTTATTTATTTATTTATTTTTTGGGGTGCGTTGGGTCTTTGTTGCTGTGAGCGGGCTTTCTCTAGTCGCGGTGAGTGGAGGGCTACTCTTCGTTGCGGTGCGCGGGCTCATGACTTCTCATTGTGATGGCTTCTCTTGTTGTGGAGCACAGGTTCTAGGCGTGTGGCCTTCAGTAGTTGTGGCACGTGGGCTCAGTAGTTGTGGCACACGGGCTTAGTTGCTCTGTGGCATGTGGGATCTTCCCAGACCCATGTCCCCTGCATTGGCAGGTGGATTCTTAACCACTGCACCACCAGGGAAGTCCCCATCAATTTTATTTTGATATTTGAGGAGGAATTTCAGTAACTGCTATAGGAATTCAAAACATTTTACTATTGAAGTAAATACAGGGTGCCAACTTTGCATGAATATAAAATATAACAAAATTTATGTTATCTTTTTAGGGTTATTTACCTTCACAATTCTTGGTGGTAGACATTTATTCTCACCTGTATCCTAACAACCTCTGTACAGATTGTTCTCCACATCACCCTCTTTTCTTTGTAGAACTTCTCACAATTTGAAATTGTCTTGATATTTGGATTTCTTGTTTATTATCAGTCCCATTCTGGAATGCAAAATTTGTGGAAGCTGAGTTGTCATCAGGCTGGGTCACATCTGTCTGACACGTGCCTGTCGCAGGGTGCTAGTCAGGTGTTCAGCATATATTTGTTGAATAAATTAGTGGATTCTTATCTTTGAGAATTATTGATGTAATAGATTCCAGACACACTTCTAAATGATTTGCTAGGACTCATAAACTGTTCTGAAATGATTTCTGTTTTTAAGAAAATGGCTTAAGAATCCAGTAGGTTAAATCAATTTATTCTAAAACACAGAGATAACCATTATTTCCTCAACCTATCCCCCCTCTGTTCTCTTGAGAATTAAATTTTACAAAGATATGTTGACCATGACCTTTAACATCTGACAGTATCAAACTGGACCTTCCTCTTTCTAAACATGACCATAAGTGAGTTAGTTCATCTCTGTATCCTAACCTCTCCAAAGTAGACATAATAATTCCTAATGCTTTGAGTTGGAAAATCAATGCAATAATGTATGCGGTGGACTTATTACAGTGCCTGGCACATAAGAAGTTGCCCCAAACAATAGCTCTTCTTATTACTTGTTTGAGTGAATTTTCAAGCAAGGATGGGGTTAAAGCTGGACTAAAAAATGAAGCCAGAGACAAACATGATACATGTGTGGAGAAGATAGTTGGTTCTATGAAAGGTGCTGGACAGTAATATGCAAAGTTCATGCTGAACATTTTGTTTAACTGTTCAGGTATTAAAATATTAAAAACATAATGTGCTACATTTCAAATTAAAGCAACATTGTCAGACTAATACGCTTTGCAGGATAAATATCTCATCATAGAAAAGTTCTTTACATCATAAGATCTTTACATTAAAAAAATCTTTCATTTCCAATTTCTTTTAAAGACATACTCTCCTAGAACATTTATTTCCTAATTGAAATGGTAAAGAGAAGGCACGAATTGTACACAATTAACAGCCTCATCATTTAAAATGTGAATAGATATAAAGTACAATTGAAATTAATAGATGAAAAAAACTGATTTGTAGAAAGTTACCCTACAGATAATTTGAGACTTAAAATATTTTTTTGGTGTGTGAATAAAACAGTGTAACATGAACTTTAAGATGTCTGCAACATTCAACTCAACAGAACTCAACTTCTAATATGAGATAATTCTCAAATTCCTAAAACAGCCTTCAATATTTTCTATTTTGGGTTGCATATTTTAAATGAATTATGATCACATCATAAATAAATCCAATTTCATTTTAATTAATATAACAAGAAGCAACCTTCTAAGTATGGTCAAAAATCTAAAGTCTCATGTCTTGAATTAGGAGCTGTCCATGACCTGAAGTGATAGAGGACCGGGGTCATGTTGTCACTTTAATATTTGGGCAGAACTTGTCAAAAAGATTAGACAAAAAAGCACAAGAGAGTATGTTCAATTGCTAAGTCCAAGACCTTTACCTATAGGGTATTTCCATACCTCTGCCATCCAAAACATAGTGAATTTGGAGTGGGTTTGCTTTACAATATGATGCAGATTGTGGGTTTTTTTTTTTAGATATAAATCTTGAATCTTTATTTTTCAGGTTATGTTTTATATACTAGCTCAGTCAGTCCTAGCAATTTGAAAGCATGTAACAGAGAAAAATAAAGTCAGTGCTTGAAAACTGGGAAACCACGTTAGCTCCTGCAATGTAAAGTTTGTAAAATAAACTACAATTTGAATAGGGAAATAACTTCAGTTTGGGTGTTTGTCACTCAAATCTGTTTGGAGTTATAAGTTACTTTTGAAATTATTATTTCTTTTTGCTTATGATTAACTGCCAAGAGAAAGGTTAACCTATTGAAGGATGTAGAAGAACGAGCAGCAAGAGCAATAAAAACAGAAAGAAAATGGGATAAACAGAGTTGACTGTCTCTGTTCCCTCCGTTAGAGAGGATGCATTGAACAGTCCATCTCTGGAGGCAAAGGGAAGAATGTAAATTCTTAAAACTTTCGTAGTCTTGTATTTTGTGTCTCGTTTCTTTATCATTAAATTCTAGAAACCATTCCCTAATATTTAGTACTTTATCTCCACTTCAAAGTAAACATCAGGATCAAGATGAACCAGGATTATTCCCCCTCTTCAAGTGTCACTGAGCAAATGCTTTTCTTAATTTTCACAGCTGTGAAATGGGGCTATAATATCTAGCTTGAAAGATGTTTTATACATAAACTGATGATTGTAAAACTCTGTGTAAATGCTAATTGCTCTGTATTACTGTTGAAGGTTTTGTAGTTGTACCTGCGTCTGGCCAAGAAGAGGTCTCATTCATGGTTTTGAACAGCTGAGTTCATTTCCTGCCCCTCTGGGACTATGTTGGAGTTTCAGGCTTGGTTGGTGGAGTGTAATTCGGCTGTGCTAACCTGGTTTTGAAAGGGATTTCACCACTACTCACACGAGCTGTGATTATAGCACTACTAAAAGATGTTTATATTCCACTTGTGACTATAAAGCCTGATTCATAGAATGAGTATAGTATTCTGACTACAAAAGGAGACCGGATGAATTTCCAAATGGGATGTAATGAAGTCTTGTTTTTTTTTTAATCCTGAATGATCACCAATTAATAAACATAAATGATCAAATCACTCAACTCATGAAGAGGAAATATAATATTTTTGGGCCCCAGAGTGATGTGATCACTGTTATTGGGCATATAGGAATTGTTAGTGTTTGTATAAAGTCTTAAAATTCTTGGCTGAAAGCAAAACATTGTGTCCCATACATAAAGTAACATGTGGAATCTTTAAAATGAGATATTGTGGTATGTGTGAAAAAGAATTTTAAAAGACATTTTCAAAAGAATTTCTGTGTACTCTACACTGAGTAACAGAAAAGCAGTTACCTTAAATAGAAAGAAAAAAAGTGGAACTTTCTTAAAGATTCTTAATAGAAAGAAAATATAATCAGCAATTAGCACATTGCAATCTGTCAAATAATGTGTGCCTCAACCTGTCTAGGCAGAAGCAAACTTGTATTTCAAGAAGATAGTTAAAAATAATAGGAAAATGCAACCTGTGGGTGTTATTGTATACACCTGTATCCAAAATATAGAGTTCTGTGGTATGATCATTGGAAACGGTTCTGAATAACCAAGGTGTGTTCCAAAACACCTTTGTTTAATGTCTATGATTTTGAAACTTGCCTTGCCATCCATGTTCTCACTTGTTCTCACTTGCCTTAACACAATGGACAAGTGAGAGAAGTTTTGTACCATCTGAAGTGGCAGGTCACATAGCTAATCTAAAGTCACTTCAATATGATTTATTGATATCACTCAGTGCTATCGATCCAAAATTAGTTGCTTCAAATTCGCTTCTGGTAGATTAATGTATTTCTATATTGCTAACAACTTAAAATGTATTTATATGAAGCACCTACACATTTTCCTTAAGCAAAATAAATTTTTGTTCCTTCAGCAACCACATAGCATGAAATGATACCTTTTTCATACTTCCCTGAGCTAATGTATATTTCTGTATTCTGTGTTTCATCAGTAATTTCCTTGCACTTAGAAATTTCCATGGTCTTCAAACCACATAATGTATTTTTTGTGATATTTAGGAGCCTCCAAAAGTTCTGACTGAGGAGAAATATAACCATTGGATCGGGCAAAACTTGAATCAACATTGGAGTTGAAATGTTAAATATAAACATAACTTTAATGTATACGTGATGTAAATTGGATATTTCTTTGGCTAACATGTCTTTCTTGAACCTGTGGTTTCAAAACCTAGAATACTCTCTCTCTAACTGTAGAAACCTTGCACAATTAAGACCCGAAAACCTGGTGTAGACATAGTCTACTGGATATCCATGACCACGGATTGTTTTATTTTCAGAAATTCAAATTATATATATAATCTACTTTATTTGTTTATTACTTATGCAATAAATGTTATGGAGTATAAGATTGCTGCAGGGTAAAAGTATGTCTTCAGATTCTAAAAGGTCAGAAATGAAATTAATCGCAACTTTTCAGTTCATTTTTTTTTTTCTGGCCGTGCCATGAGGCTTGTGGGATCTTAGTTCCCCAGCCAGGGGTTGAACCCAGGCCCTTGGCTGTGAAAGTGCAGAGTTCTAAAAACTCAACCGCCAGGGAATTCCCTAAGTTACATATTTTTATGTATTACATTATTACTTACAAGTATTAATATATAATGTGTCTTAGATATATGGTTTACATGTAAAAGACTTTGCCAGGCTATTGAGATATGTATTTTATTAAAAATTTACATTGTGTAGTGTGTCAGTCACTGTTTTTTAAGGCTTTGAAGGTCCAGATCCATAGTCCCTTATCTGAAATCCTTGGTGCTGGAAGGGTTTTGGAATTCTGACTTCTTTTTTATATTTTATAAGGGTAATACAGAACCTATACTGTGTATTATAAAACACCTTCATAGAGATCTGGGGCAATATCCTGTTGTTAGACATATTAATATACCTAATAAAGACTAAAAAATAAAGACTAAAAAATATTTTTGCATCATCATGTAATTTTGCTGCCAATTAACTCATGTCAGGTAAGACATGGCTGCCAAATTAATAAAATCATAAAGAAGGAGGTGAGGTGAGAGAGCATACGTATAATGTATATACATGTACATATATGCATATATAATGAATTAAGGGTATAGCCATGTGTGAACTTATTGGGCTGTTTTATTCTTTCAATTTAAGAGAATATAAATCAATATTTTAATTCTCCATATAGATGCAAAAACACGCTAAAGAGCCATCAGGTACCTAGCAGGGTGATCACATATTTCCATAAGCTCTCAAGGAGTAACTTGATAAGAGGAAAAAGATTAACTGCAAATAGCACCTGTAATTTTTTGTCTAGCAGTTTTATCGCAGAGATTTTTTGAGAAACTAGATGGCTAGTAGGGGTTCATAAAAACAGGCTTTTACTGAAAGAAAATCCATGTCTCCTTTTAACTCTACTGATTCGTTTTGTAATTATAGAATATAAACTTTTTTCATTTGTTAAGCTAATATTTTGGAGGTAGATGGTCAGATCAGAAGGAGCTAGCATAAATCAGCAACAACTGAATTTTTTTTTCTTTCTTTCCTTTTCCTTAATTTTATCTTCTTTAATTTCCCCTCCTCTCCCTTCTTTTCTTTCTTGATTTATCCCCTAGTTTGGCCAATTCATTAAATGGTGAATAACTTAAAAAGCATCAGCAGTTAGAAAAGTCTCAGATATTCTCCATGTGTTCAGTACTAAGATTACACTATCGAGCTGTCAGTGACTAGGCTGTTGATCGCTAATCCCACTCTCACACTTTCTCTACAAGGCTCCTTGGGTCCATCCTATGATTTAGATAACGCTTCTACACAACAACAGCATCACTGCATTATGTTGAGAAGGTAATACTTGCAAATTCTGGCAGGCTCAGAATTTTATAGCTGAGATAAAAACCAGAAACATTCTAGTACAAGCGCAAACTTTTCTGGTCCAGCTTTGTGGTTCTGAGAGATTAAACATGTCTGAAGGTGTAGTAAGAAATAACGTTTTGAAGATTTCAAGTTTTGAAGAGTGACGGTTTGAAGCTCTGCTGTCTCCTTTGCTATCTGTGACACTCTGCACTCGTGTCTAAAGTTCTCTAAACCTCAGTGACTTTTTAAAATGGGGGCGACAACACATACCTCGCAGGGGGCTGTGATGATGAAAGATCTTGGAGGGAGAGGAGTGCCTGACACACAGTGCACCGCGTGAATTCAGGACTCTTACTCTAATTTTAATAGAAAGGGCCACATTCCTACGAGGTGACAGAATTGTGGGGATAATTCAAGCTTCTTGGCTTTCAGTCCATTATTGTTTTTACTTCACATTATCTTACATTTATCTGGAGATGAGAAATCATAAAGTAATGTACAATTTTAACTGCTAGATGAGAGATGTGGTTTTCCTGAGCTCATGCAAACTTTCAAAACTGTAAGCATATTAAAAAAAAAAGCCTCTTAAGGAAAAACAAACAAAAAAAAGTAATGCAGCTTTCAAAAATCTTCTGGACAGCCTACAAAGTAATAAATATACAGGGGAAAATATTATGTGTTTCAATCCTGCAGACTTGCAA
Organism: Hippopotamus amphibius kiboko; assembly: GCF_030028045.1. Taxonomy (NCBI): domain Eukaryota; kingdom Metazoa; phylum Chordata; class Mammalia; order Artiodactyla; family Hippopotamidae; genus Hippopotamus; species Hippopotamus amphibius. The sequence continues at coordinate 6,557,357 of NC_080196.1, read as the reverse complement.
ATACTTTGTGAATAATGTTTGCACCAAGAAGAAATTTCGTAAATTAGAAACTGAGTTTTCTTGAAGTTTTACAGCAGTATTTCCTTAAGAGGAAAGCAGGCTTAGTTTTGTAGTGACACAGAAAATTCCTGTCATTTTCACTTTGTTCCAAAATTATATTAATGGAGTTTTTGTCACGGGAATAAATTAAAATGGGGCATACGGCATGTGGAACGTGATGGTACTTCTGCACCATGCAGTTTACAAGAAAACAATCTCATTTAGATTATATCACTGACCACGTGGTCCACACGGGAGATCACCTGGGGCCTGTGTGGAAACTCAAAATGCACAGAGGTTCATTCAGTAGGAAGCGTGTGATTTTTAAAAGATTTCATTTAGAATTTCTCAGAAGAAGTTTATGAAAGGATCAATTATACTTAGATTAGAATGGGCAGTTCCTTGCAGCTGTGCAAATTGCACACTATATTTAAATCCTAGAGTTTTCTGAAAGAAATATCAGTTGAACAACAGTGACAAAAAAAAAAAAAAAGTGAGATGCCTTAGTAAAGAAAACCCCAACCAAGAACTTTAAATAGCAAAATATCTAAGCTTTAGGCTCTTCTGCCTAACCCTGTTGCTCTTAGACCTGTGACTTTCTCATGGAAAAGAGAAAATATCCCATCGAACTAAGCCTCCGCGTAATTTAATAAGGGCAGTAAGAACCGATCTGAGAACAAATCACAGATCCGAATAAATCAATTCAGATACAGTTATACGCAGCCCGTATTAAAATACAAGAATTGGCATCAAACTACTTATTTATGTTTAATGAGCTTATAAATGTTATAGGAGTAGAACATAAATGTTTGAAATATTTGGAAGTTTGCTTTAATTTTTATTGCAGACATTGTCCCACAGTAATTCAAATTGTGATGTGAATGTATATATGTCAAACCAAAGCATATCCCCAAATCCAAAACTTGTCTACTTAACGCACCAGTAAATTGTAATCTTCCAAAATTTGTCCTCTTCTTAAAACATTTAAAAAAAGGATAGTGAATAAACCAAACTATTATTCTGTCTAGTCTTTGATTATAACCTAACATTAAATTGACTTAAAGAAAAAATTTAATGAAAAAAATTCTCATACTACACATTTACTGTATCTTAATAAAATTCTAAATATATGCATGGAGTGATGGGGTGTAAAAGAAGGGAGATACCGGGTGTACTTGGGGGAAGAAGCCAAGATAAAGGAAAAGTTTTTAATGAGCATCACCGTATTCAACAAGTTTCAAACTGATCATTCCTCTGGTTCTGTGAAATGTATGCCTTTAGCGGCAGTGCTCCAAATGAGACAGAACCACCCACTGGGTGTAGCAGTCTATATCATTCTCTTCCATTTTTCTGCTTTTCCATCCACATTTAACAATATAAAAATAACAGTTTTATAACTTCTTCTGAAAAAAAGGATTTATGGCCCAACAATCATAGGAAGAGACATCAGAATACAGAAGGGGCAGGAAGAGCGGAGGCCAAAGAGTTGGAAGAGAGAAAGCAAGAAGGCAACACATTCTTAGAATAAATCTGATAGGAAATCGCACAAGTAAGGCACTCGGCCAACTGCCATATGCCCTGACAAAGATACCAACAGCAGCAGTGAGCCCAGGGAGCTGTTTTATCATTAGCCCCTCACCCAGCAGTGGTGGAAACTCATTTAGCCCCATGCTGGACTTTCATTAGGCCAGACTCGCATCAGATGGTCCCGGGTTTTGGCTCCGGAGCGGTGTGGCCCTGCGTTGGGGGAGGCGGCCACATCTCAGCTCAGCAGGGAGCCCAGATTGGAGCTTTCCTCTCTGACAGATGCCAGGGCCGCGGTGGAGGCGGCTGGTGAAAGGATGCAAGGCTATCCTTTATGTTGGCATTTTGTGACAAACTTTAGGAAAAGGGAAAAAAAAAAAACCTAAACCCTTCAAGTTTGTTTTTAAACCTTACTTCTACTGAAAATAAGATGAAGGGAAAAAAATCCACAAAGCTGAAAGCAAAAAGGAAATGCCAGGAATCTTCTCTTGGAACCATAGCAAAGAGCTGAGCTGACACTGGCAATTTTTTTTTTTTTAACCTCAAGACTGTAATAAAAAGTCAACCAAGCAAGGGATGTCAACATATTCTAATAATAAAAATGTAAAACTTATAGGGCCCTTTTTCTTCTTCAGGAAGTTATGTTAAAAATATACTGAAATATAGACTGAGTGTTAAACAGACAAACATACATAAGAAAGATATATTTCTTAGAAGAAGAATCTGAAACTTCCATAACAGCAATGATACATGCTGTGGTTTTAAGGAAGAAGGAATTTTCAAAATTGAATTTGAGTTTATTTCTTGTAAACCGGTGATAATTCTATCAAAAAATATAAAGGAGAGAAAGAAAGAAGACAGCTGACACTGATTTTTTTTCTATTGGCCTTTTCAGAGAGGAAAAATCATGTTCAATATTTGAATTTGAATATCATATTATGTCACTATGCTTTATTATGTTATTGTGTTTTATTCTCTGAAAGTTTAAAAAAATACAATAGAACCCAAAATGAATCCTTCTGTTAATTTTTTTATGTTTCTATGAATTACAAAATGAATGACAGATGTTCTAGGAGAAACAAAAACTTTATTTTCATTCTTTTATTCCAGTCACTGAATTAGTTTATTTCATCTCAATTACGAATATCATTACTTACTATATACATTCAGTCTTCTTATCAATATTATATATTAAATAATAGTTATGCAAGTTATTTTATATTTACTTGTTCTTCTGTCCGATATCCTGAAATGTCTATTTCAATTAAATTTATACAAAAGCAACAGATTGAAAGGCAAAGAGTTTATAAAAAAGAGGCAGGGGGTATTTTCCTAATATCATTATATATTCATGGAAATTCTATGTAACGTATATTTAGATTTCAAGAGGAGATTAGCAAATTACGCAACAATCTAAAATACCTGTAATGATATTCTGAACTCTGAATGTTGTGCAACAAATCAGAGGAAAAAAATGAATAGTCATTTTGTCATCTTTTTAGAGATGAGTGGATAATTATTGCTAAAGTATTCTGTTCTCTTTCCTCACCTTCTCTTGGAATGAAGTTGCAGTTATCCTAGGTCAGTGGACCAGAGGGTGCTTCCTTTGTACGCTAAAGTCCCTTCAGTACATGTCACTCCAGGTGACTCTGTTCCTATTGTTAATGACATGTGGCTTGTCACCCTCTTAATCATGCTGGTGTGTGTCGATGTATAGATAGGTTAAGGGGCATTACTGCAGATGGTTTCTTTAACTGAATTAAAAAAAGCTGTTGGCATTTTCATCTATACTTTTCCTTATTTAAATAGAATTATTTGAAAAAGGAAATCCCTATTTTTTGAATTAAGAATGGATTCCGCAAAAATATTGCAAAACTGTTTTTTAAAGGAAAATAATGACACACTTACATGAAAATACAATATAAACCAACAACCCAATCTAAAAGTAAACAAACGTGAGGTTGAAGTTAGTGAAATACCATGGAAATTTTAAGATCAGTTTTCTCTGGTTTTTAATTTTAGAAGTAGAGCTATTATAGGTATGTGTAAATACGTGTGCGTTTGCATGTGTGCGCGCGCGGGCATCAGGGTTGAAATAATTACCAAGGGTGTACCCTCACAGTCCTTACTGCCTAGGTGTTTCAGCTGCCTAGTTGTTGCCAGAGACAATAATCTAGCTGCAATATTAGCAAACTGGGCCAAACCTCTTCGCCGCTCCACAGGTACCGGAAAGTTGAGTACACGTGAGCTCTAGAGCAGGTGGGCTGTGTTGAAGCGCCACCTACTGAAATGTCGTGTTCCCCAGTCCTGCATGCCCAAAGTTGGCATTTACTATAGCATTGGCAAAACTGGTTCAGGGGAAAAAAAATGACAGTACAAATGGAATCCTATTTTTGGCAAGCAGGACTCTATAAGTGTGTCAGCCTCAAACTTTACTGATTATACCAGTTTGTCTATGCTAATGCGTTTGTGATCTCCCTTTTCTAAAGACGAATAAAAACCAGAAAGGAGAATATCCTTTGGATGTTCATAAACTGGGTCGTTCCTAGGTATATGAAAAGAAGGGAGAGAAAGGGAGGAGGATGCGACGGTCTTCAGTGCATTTTACACATTTGCCAGATTCTGTTCAGAATGAAATAGATCTGAGTAAAAATCATACAGCCTCTCACACACATAGCTATAACAGATGTCCTAATGAAGATGATGAAATTTACACTTAAATAGACGTAAATGCCTGCATGCCCTTGTCTCTCCCAACCAACTCTCTGCCCCTGTATTTAAAGCAACCAGAAAAAACCGTGCTCAGGAGGAGCTGGATATTCTGTCTCACTTCATAAGTGAGAATAAGAATGTTGTTTAGTCACATTGCAAACAGGACAACTAATTCGTGACTGGTCAGTAACTGATCTTCAGATTAGTGGAGATATTTTTAAAAGAATAACAGAATATCACGTTGCATCTTGTGGATATTGATGACATGAAACTTTTCTTTCTACAGCTACACCTTAAAAATATAATGAAGCATTTCTTCTACAATCTAGGCTTGACCTTGATAGGGAAAGGTATTCACCTAAAGAGCACATGGATTTCTGTTTGTATAATTTAGGGGAAGGTATTGTTTTGTCTTCTGACCTGGATTTTTAGCGTTTTGTGAGTAGCAAATCCATTCTTCATAGATGTTTAGACTATCTATGTAAATACTATACCACAGGCTAACTCTGACAATGCTAATTTTCTGAATAAAGAATTTATTTAATGTATATGTTAAAGTAATTGAAGCAGAAGCTCCCAGGTACGATATATTCTTAAAGGTCTGTATGGTAAATATATACTTGCTGATATATGTAGGACCCGTGCAGAAGTCTATGTGAGTAGGAGAGTCATTTATATACTTAACTACTGTAGTGACATGCTCACATGGCTTCCCTTAAGACTGCAGTCTTTTATTATATTATGTTGACTTTTAGACTCATTAATTTCCAAAGTTATACCCCTGTATTACTTACTTTCTTCCATAGATGACCACTGCCTTTACGTTACATAGTCTAATTGCCGAAGTCAAAATTAAATAATACTAAGGGATTGATTTAAAGCCACAAAAGAGTAAATTAAATTTTAGAAAATTGCTTAATCCTCTTCCTCAAATATAGTTATAACATCGTGCATTGTGTTTTCAATGTAAAAAAAGAACTTGAAATTTAAAGATTTCAAATACGTACCCATATGTAACATTTTAGGGATTATTCTAATTTATTTTTAGGCCATTGTCCTTAATCAAAATTGAAAGTTGTGCCCTTAGGAATAATCACCTTAGCAAGAACTGGGGCTCACTTTTGTGGCCTCCACTAACTCACTTAATTTGAAAAAATGGAAACCCTCTTCCCTATTATCCATGGAATGAGGCTCATAATAACTACTGTTTCTCCCAGTAAAGTGAGAAAATGATGTCCTTAAATCATCAAGATTTTTAATGAGTCATTTTGAAACCAAAATTTCAGTACTTTGCTAAAATTGAAAATTTAATTTTAAGCTCGATTAATCCAAAGTTACATGTGAAGATACGTACCAACATCTATGCAAACATGCTTCTATCAGAAGGACAGCCTCAAAAACAATCCTTTGGCCAGTTTTGTGGAAATGAATGACTTAGCACTGATGCCAGATTTAGACGTCCACATTATCCAGAAGCAAATGTAAGAACATGATTTATTAAAAGAAGGTTTGTATTTTACAATGGAATTCTATTTTAAAGCTTTTCAAATATCTACCAAAATAGAAAGGAATATAAGGGCACTCAATACCTGCAGCTCTGAAAAGCAAAAACCACCTCACTTCATAGATAGGAAAGAATAAATCCCACCTGCGAATGAAGTTTCTCTCTTTTAATGGAAGCATGAGGCGTCTGAATCTGTCCTTGCGAAAGAACATAGTGATGAAACTATGCGCGTTTCAGGTCGTAACGACGAACACCTAAAATAACAAAGCACAGAAGCACAAATAGCATCATGGGCATATTGATAAAATGGATTAGCCTTTGCTTTCTTCTGTGTCTCAAACACCGTATCATTTATTCAGTAGTCCAGCCCTCAGGCCGAATTCTGAGTAAACAAGTGAGGATCTTACCCCATCTGTGCTCCAGGGTGACCACACTCTGACTTGGCGTGCTCAGTAGAGAGCATCCTGCCCCATTGCTCAGAGAAGGGTTTTGAGTGCCCAAGGTAGCTCGTGCTTTTGGGCCATACACCATGCACATGCAATTCTGAAATAAAATAAGTGCTTAAACCCTTCTATCTAGTTGATAAGCAGGGGTACGTTTAGGCGGTTCTTTTCATTATAAGACTATTATTTGAAATAATTGTGCTTTCTTTCCAGGTTGGCTTAATTTATGTACTTTGCTAAAAGATCAGTATGTAATCAGCATGTTTAAGGAATGGTTCTAATTTAACGTATTCTGGATTTCATTTAAAGAAATCTGGAAGGACTTTCAAAGCAATGTGGCTTTTTCAGAGTAGATGAAAAGTGTATCTTAAATGGCTTTTGGCAGCTAACATCCCCCTCACAACACCATCACTAACTTATTTGTAAACTGAGATTCCCATTAACTGGACAGAAGTGCCCAGTTTTCTCTCAAGAGGGTCCTAGGTTTAGGTGGATGAAGCAATTGCTAGGGTAGACGTCCACATAGTATAGGGAGGCCCAAAGGTTACCCATTTAAGCAAAGGACTCAGGGAAGACACAGAGGGCACAGATCAAACATAATTATGTGTGGGTTTTCAATATTCCGTATAAGTCAGGGCTCCTGGATATTGTTATAGAAAACTGCTACTGGGAGGGCCTGTGACCGCTGGCTAATAGTAGGTCCTAATCAGAAGATATACATCTCTCTGTTGAGCATCTCCATGGACCAGAATCTTGTTAGCACTTTCATATATTATTAAATGATAAGGAAACTGGTGGTCAGAGACATTAAATGTGCTTGAAAGTAAAGAGCTAGGGGACTTCCCTGGTGGTGCAGTGGTTGAGACTCCGTGCTGCCAGTGCAGGGAGCCCAGGTTCCATCCCTGGTCAGGGAACTAGATCCCACATGCCGCAATTAAGACCCAGCACAACCAAATGGATAAATAAATAGCTAGAAAGTAACAGAGCTCCGATTTAAATCCAGATCTTTCTGATTCAAAATTCTATGTTCCATCTATAACTGTATTTACTTGTACACGGTCTTTAAGCATGGTACATAGCCTGGGTTATTTTATACCCTGTTGGTTGAAGAGTCTTGATGTAAATAATTTAGTTATTATATTTTTAAATCATGAAAATTTGCACCTTAGAATAAAATCATAAATACTTCTTTTTCAAGAGCAAATAGCTTATTCTCTTATTTCAAGAGCAAAATAAATTACATCTAATATTTTTATGATGTTAACAGATAAGATCTGACTAAAAAATATTACCACTTATCCTGAATACTGGCAAGAAATTATTTTTTTATAAAATAACAAAATACATAGCTAATTAAAAATGAAACTTTTCTGTACTTAAAAACTAAGCAAGAGAGTTTTATAACCATTTGAAGACTATTACTCACAACACTGTATATATAAAAGAAAAGCACACTAAAAAGTTGGTAATTAACTGAAATAAAAATCAATGTGACATTCATTTGCAGTTATTCATATTACTTTTCTGAACTTCAAAGCAGCAGCATCTAAATATTTGTCCAAAGTTCCCAATTTTAGTTTTAACTGTGGTTATTTAGCTCGTAAAGCACAATGCTGGCCTAATTTTCAAGCTCTAGACCTTATTAGTGAACAAATTTCTATATTTAGAACCTCATATTAGTACTTGGTTCCTTACATACCTAATTTTTAGTGCCAAGCCCCTGATTTAGGTTCTTAAATGCATATTTCAAGCAGCCAACTCTTTCTTGTTGTAATTGGATTAAGTTGTCAATGGTAGATCATAAATTAGATAAGATATGCCAAAAACGTTTATATAAAAGTTTAAGACCATAAGTTAGCAGAATTTCATTTAACTTATTACCATAATCCTACAAAAACCCTGAAGTCATCATTAGTAATTGGTTAGATTTATAAATTAGGTTACTAAATTAGCAGATCAAAAATGATGCCAATGATTCTTTTGCTTCAATTAAGAAACCGTATATTTATAATAATCTTACTAGATTTGGAGCACAAAAATTTGGCAACCACCCAAGTTATCTGATATCTAGATATTTTACTTACATAATGGCAGAACAGAAGGTAAGCTTAGGAAACGGCCAGCTCATCTTATCATTTTATAAATGAGGTCAAGTGACTTGCTCAAGATCACACAGAGAACCTGATTTCTGGTCTCATAGGCTTGATGCTACGTTTGTTGCATTCGATTTAAAGGTGGTTAAAAATATCACTTGTGGTGGAGTTCTCTAACAGAACTATGTTCAAGAACCACTTGCCTATTTACATCAAAACTCAACTCTTTTCAAATCTGGATGTAAATCCATTTGAAAAACACATACCTTCTATATGTGAGTACAGATTTAGAGTTTACCGCCAGGGCCAGTGGTTTTGAGGGTGGATATGTTTGTGAACCAAATGAAGTCTGTGCCCACCACCATCTCCCACTTTGTGTCCATTATCTGGTTTACCTGATAGAAACAGGGCATCGGAGATACTTTAGTGCTCAGATTAAAATCGCATGCCCAACAGGGAGGTACTCTTTGGACAATTAGATCCCCGAAGGGTTTTCCTGAGCAGGAGGAGCAATGAGAACTTGGGAAGAGGTGCAGTGGGTGCGTCCGATTCCAGACAGTGCCTGAAACTGAGACGACGGACGTCTCTAAGATAAGCCAAAGTCAAACTAGCAGACCTTCCTTTAGCTGTCTCTTTCCGCCCTTCCATTCCCACAAATGAATAGAAATGTCATTCTTCCCTGCTCCAAGTCATCTGCCTTCCTTGGGTGTTGGCTTCAGTCCATATCCTGAAACAGCTTGCACCTCACTTTCTCCCTGCTCTTCTTCTCTTAGACTCTGGAAAGAACAGAGAAGAACTGTCTAGGTATTTGTCATTCAGAAAGCACCTGAATTCCTAAATAACACAAATGGGGGGGAGGATCCTTCACCTAGAACACCTGCATTCTCCAACATCAGGGGATTCATGGGAAAAGAAAGGGAAAGTCTTCTGCAGGGATTTATCCCTAACACCTTATCAGAGAGGACACTGATAGGACTGTGTTGAATGCAACAACTTCTTCAGAGTTCATTTTTACTGTAAGTATGAGAGATCCAAAGTTCTTGGATGCTATACAACACTTTCCCTAGTTTTCCCAAGGAGTCTATTTCTCCTGCCTTTTTCCTTCCAAAATATAGGATGGTCCCATCTATCAGCATTGACTAGATTTTCTTGTAATTGGTTACTTACCAGTCTGCCCCCAAGAGAAGATTAGACTAACAGCTCCTTGAGGGCAGGACATGTTTTCATCTGTGATTACGGGCCCCGTCTGCCTGGAATATTCATTTTCTCCCAGTCCAACCCCCATAGGAAATGCACATGCTTGATTCCCCTCTGTCGCGCACATGCGTCTGTGTTTCTTTTGTTTCCCAACTCACTTGCCGCAAATAGGATTGACCGCATTCCAACCTGTTCAGTGTGATATTCCAGTACTTTCATAAACTTTTTAATATGAAACCTGGCACATATTAGAAGGCACTATAATATAGAATTAAGAACACAATATCTTGAAATAGTTAAGAGATTTTTTTGGTAACTCCTGACTTATCTTGCAGTATCTCATGTAGAATGTAATGGGTATTCAATAAAACAGAAAAAAATACAAATCACTTTCTTTTATTAATGCTTTTATTCTCTCAAGAACTCAGGATAAAAATGAACATTCTAGGGAATTCCCTGAAGGTCCAGTGGTTAGGACTTTGTGCTTCCACTGCAGGGGGCACGTGTTCGATCCCTGGTCAGGGAGCTACCCGCAAGCCATGCCGCTCTGCACAGCTAAATTAAAAAAGAAAACAATTAACATTCTAATTCCATAAAAAGTAAAAAGGAAAATAAATGAAAATGTTGTTGAAAGTAGAAATCCTGCTTTTATCCATTACTTTTTATCATTGTTCTTTACTAAAATGTTTTTAAAGAATTATCAGTTACTAGAGGCTCTTTACTGTTACAATAGCCCATATGCAGAAGGTAAAAAGTAGAATTTAAAAAACAGATATCCTCTGACCAATCACTTTAATGAAAATATTTGGAATTAATTTGAAATAGAGAGTAGCAACTTTTTTATCACTTGTTACGCAAATAAGATCTAAATGCTTCACACAATGAAATTACCCTGTTTTCAAAGAATATACATTCTGCAAGGTTTCCTAAAGCATATTTATTTAACAAACATTCACACTGTGCTTAAAATATGCTAGGAATCATTCAGAGCATTTTACCCATCTGCTCCAGCTGCGGAAACTGAGGCACATAGAAATTAACTAACGTCTAAGATTGCATCGTGAGGAGAGGAGCAGGGATTACAACCCAGGCATTCTGCCTGTAGAGTTAAACTATCCCACCAGGTGATGACTTGGTAATGACTAAATAAGGACTCCACATGTCCATTGGCTTAACTGGGAAATTAGACAGAAGTACGTCCTAGCAAAGGAAGTTTTTCAGTCTGAGTTTAGAAGTTTGGGGAAATAATTAAGATGCATTCTTCATGGCAAATAAAGTTTTTGAGGAGAGCTGATCCAGAGCAGCAATTTGCTTTCCCATAAAATACTGCCTTTGTTTCTAGTTAGAATGTAGTTTAAAAATCTGCTGGATCACACAGAAAAGTGATAAAACACAAATGTGCACCTTAACAAATTACGGTAAAATGAACACCTCAGTCGAGACACAAAACAGCACTCTCCCCCACATGCCTTTACCAGATGGTGATGTCTTCCTTTCTCTGTGACTTTCATTGGACTCACTTCCTTACTTTTCTTTACAGTTTTAATTGTGCATGCCTAAAGAATATGGTTTTATTTTACTTTTTTGGAATGAAATATACATGGAATTGGGGGTAACATTCTTTCCTTGCATGTAGCTGGTGTGTTCTGTCTGTTCTTCTGTTTGTTGGAGTTTAGGTCGTTCCTAACATTAGCTTATGATAGACAGCCCTGCTGTGAACATTTTTATATGTGTCCTGATGCACATAAACATGCATTTCTGGGGACTTCCCTGGTGGCACAGTGCTTAACAATCTGCCTGCCAATACATGGGACATTGGTTCAATCCCTGGTCTGGGAAGATCCCACAGGCCGTGGAGCAACTGAAGCCCAAGCGTCTAGATCCCATGCTCAGCAACAAGAGAAGCCACAGCAATGAGAAGCCCAAGCTTGCCGAAACTAGAGAAAGCCCACATGCAGCAACAAAGACCCAACACAGCCAATAAATAAATAAGTAAATAAATTTATTTTTAAAAACATCTGCTGGGCACCTCAACTTAGCAAAGCCACAGGTCACTTAGTCAAACCAACCAAAGCTCATCAGCATCCCCCCATCATTCCCTGACTGAAGGACCACTACCACCCAGGCACTCAGGCATGAACCTCAGAAACCTGCCTTTTCTTCTCACCCCGCTTCTTCCCTGGCCCATGTGCGTCAGTCACCCATCCCTGTGCCTTTGGTTGCCTGACCATCCTTCAACTCCATTCTCCTCTCTAGCATCATTGGTACAACCTTATTCCAGCTCCCAAGTCCACTCCTGGGCAATTCTCATGGTCTCCCCAGGGTCTCTGGGCTTCTTTCTTCACCCATAACTAGTTCATGCTCCATATGGCTACGGCTGTATGTGAATTTTCTAGAAGGCAGATTTAATCATTCCATCTCTCTGCTGCCCAATTTGACTACCTAGTCACCTAGGATGAGGCATAAATTCCCTAGGCTGGAATAAAAGACTGTAAATGACTGTCTAGCCTTGTATTGTCAAATATGGTAGCCCTTAGTCACGTGTACATTTAAGCACTTGAAATATAACCATCCAAGTTGAAATGTACTCTAATTGTAAAACAAATGCCAGATTTCAAAGGCTTAGTATGAACAAAGAATGGCAATATCTCTTTAGTATTTTATATTGATTATCTGTTGAAATGTCAACATTTGGAATGCATTGGGTTAAGTAAAATATATTATTAAAATTATTCACTTTCTTTTTCTTTCCTTTTACTTTTTAAAAATATGGCTACTAAAAAATTTCAAATTATGTATGTGGCTTGCATCGAAAGTTCTATCAGACTGGGTTGACTAGCTGTGTTGAATTCTGGACAGCTTCTAGAATATACTCTGCTGAAAAAGCCCTCCTCTCCACTTCCAGGGCTCGCCTTGGTAAAGGCTTATCCACTCTGAGACAGTTTCCCTACAAAGCTTTTACAACATTAGAACCTTTGCTGTCTGGCCACACACTGGCTTCCATATTCCCACAATCTACTCCTCAAGCAAGTTGCCATCATTATCATAACTAATATCTTTAGCACTGCTGGTGTGCTAGGTAGGTACTGCTCTAAGTGCTTTCCACATATTCATTTTATCCCTATTAGAACTCTGTAAGGAGGCCTCTGTTCCTCTTTCATCCCCACAGCAACCCTCAGTGGTGGGTGCTCTTCTTATCCCCATTGTACAGATGAGGCCTGGAGTTGTAACTCCGGGTCACCCATCAAGCTCCAGAAGGTGCTCCAAGCAACTCCACGCCACCAGCTCTGTAATTTTCAGTTCTCATCGACACTGTTCCAATCTTCCCTGCCTCATGTTCTTTGCTCCTGGTGAACTTTTCCTTCGCAGAATTGTCGCATTCATTACCCAGTGCCAGCTGTTCGCTAGCTGGTAACAGTGCCTGTGGAGCACTGGTCCAAACGATCTTGTTCACTGAACTACAGTCAGTGCCTAACAGATATCTGCATGTAGTAACCAGTTGATAAATAATTTCAAATAAAGAAAACGTAATTGCAGGCCTCTTTTTTTCTCCTTCTGGTCTATATGGGAACTACATGGCATAATAAGCAAAATATAAAAAGAATAATAGCCTTGGTCGGGCAGCAGGTGCCGGCCAGAGCTGAGCTAGCGGCTCCGACGTGACCGGCCGCTGGGGAGCAGGGCCGGGGCGAGCGGAGGGGCCTGCGCCGCCGCGGATCCACATCCTGGGACCACGGGCCTTGGGCCCTGAGGACGCGGGGCTCCCTGTGGCCCCGACGACGGGTGACTGCTGTCACCTCCCCGGCTCCCTGTGCGACTGCTCCGACAGTCCTGCCTTCTCCAAGGTCGTGGAGGCCACGGGCCTCGGGCCACCCCAGTACGTGGCACAGGTGACTTCAAGGGACGGCCGGCTCCTCTCGACCGTCGTCCGGGCCTTGGAGACGCCGAGGTGAGTGGTGACCGAGCAGGGATCTTTGCCTTCACTCACTTTGCTCTCTGGCCCAAGGCATTTCCTCCCAGCCCAGCCTGGGGTCAAAAATCCAACTGTGGGAATGCCTTGGCGGTCCAGTTGTCAGCGCTCAGTGCTTTCACTGCCTGGGCCCACTGTTTGATCCCTGGTGGGGGAACTAAGATCCCAGAAGCCGCAGGCACAAAAAGAAAGAAAGAAAGAAAGAAAGAAAGAAGAAAGAAAGAAAGAAAGAAAGAAAGAAAGAAAGAAAGAAAGAAAGAAAGAAAGAAAGAAAGAAAGAAAGAAAGAAAGAAAGAAAGAAAGGAAGGAAGGAAGGAAGAAAGGAAGAAAGGAAGAAAGGAAGAAAGGAAGAAAGGAAGAAAGGAAGAGGGAGGGAGGGAGGGAGGAAGGAAGGAAGGAAGGAAGGAAAGGAGGGAGGGAGGGAGGAGAAAGAAAGAAAAGAAAGAAAGAGAGAAAGAAAGAAAGAAAGAAAGAAAGAAAGAAAGAAAGAAAGGACGGAAGGAAGGAAGAAAGAAAGAGAAAGGAAGGAAGGAAGGAAGGAAGGAAGGAAGGAAGAAAGCAAGCAAGAAAGCAAGCAAGCAAGCAAGCAAGCAAGAAAGAAAGAAAGAAAGAAAAAGAAATCCAACCACTTAGAGGGCCCAGGTGGGCAAATGAACCAGAGAAAGGGGCCCGATGAGTAATCACCGCGTGGAAACTGGCTAGCCAGGTCTGATTCTTCAGGGAAAACAGAAACTCCAGATTACTATGTGAAATCTGAAGACCTGGTGTTGGTGAGTTGCTCATGTCTTGGGGAGGCTGCATAAGGAAGTGACTGCAGGTGCAGGCTGTGGGCTCAGGATGCCTGGGCTCAGGTCCAGAGTGGGAGCCTCTCTCCCTGTACAACCTGGGAAAAGTTGCTTCACCCCGTGTCTTTAAACTCGGGACACCTTCCTTGCTGGATTGCTCCGAGGGTACGTGCCCGTGGTCCCCATAAAGTGCCCGCAAGGTGCTTTGCCGCCTCATAAGCATTTGACAAATATATTTAAACCTTGGTGCCAGCCTTCCAGAAAAAAAAAAAGAAGAAGAACCTTAATAATAATGATAGCTACCTTATGTTGAATACCTGTAGTGGCAGGTGTCATATACATTAATCTCTGATCCTTAAAACCCTCAGAGCTGAGTATTATTGTCCTATTCACAGAGCTGAACACTCAAATTATGTGTCTTGCTGAAGGAAACATAGGTGGTTAATGCCAGGGGACGGATTCAAATCCCCGCTTGTCTGGTGCTGTTCCCACTATACTGTGAGGCTGTAGGAAATACTCCCTGAAACCAAGAGGCTCATAAGACTAGTTGGAAAAAACACTGAGTCCCTCTTCTTCATAAAAAGTACCAGAGTAATGCTTTTCATGAGTAAAAGCCAGCTCTAAGAGGCCACTGGCCAGCCTTCGGTTCTCCCCTTCCTCCTCTAGGATGTTAGGAATGGAAAGCTGCAGATGCTAAACGAAAGACACACATTCTCCTGTTTTATGTACAGTTGGCTGCCTTTCAGTCAGGTTTTCAGTGAAAGCTGCTCTCTGGCTTTCTATGCATCTCTCCCCACCTGCTGCCTGGAATGACCTTCCTAAACTCTGCTCCTGTTTGTGGCCACACAGGCTCTTCCTGCCTTCCGAGAGACTGTACTCATTCATGCTTTATAATTTAGCAGTCCTCAAAGACTGTTCCTTCTTTTACCCAGGTCTCTCCCGGGATTCAGGACTAATCCCTTGCGCCCTGAGTTTCTGATGGTTGCCTTCTCTGATTCCTGGAACACATGCAGTCTCAAGCACTGGTTCTTATTCTTGGCCCGTGTACATGGAAACACAAGTAACAGGAGGTTGCAATAGTGTTGATGGCAGAGAGAGTATCTTAGTGATTCTTTGTGCCAACAAGGTACCCAGCCTGGTGCTAAGGATGCTTTCACTGAATCATTCCTTCATTCCACAAATAGTTATTGTGCTATAAACAGGGCATTCAACTAAGAGTCTTAGAGAAAACAAGTATAATACTTTATGGTTCTTGATGTCAAGGGAAAATGTTTATGTACACAAATAATTATAAAATCGAGAAGAATGGGATAAACTCTACATGGGAAATGAACACACAAAATGCTGTAGTCTTCTCCTGGAAAATGGATGAAGGCTGTCAAGGTAATTCTAATAGAGGAGTTGGCAACTGGCACTGGACCTTGAAACCAGGATGGCAGGCTAATAGTAATTGGGAGAGTTTCTTTAGAGCCCTATTTGGTTACATCATATATGTGTGTATTTTTTAAGTATATGTTTTTCTGTATTTAAGTATTATCTAAACTAAGCATAAAATTGGGCTCTTTGTCCATTGTAAGATTTGGTGTGCATCTTATGGTTTCTGAATGCCAATTAGTTTAGCAAATCGTAGTTGAGGTGGTATTAGGTGCTTAGCAATTTAGGAAATCCCAATGTAAACAAAAGAGAGTTTGAACCTTTAAGGATTTTACAATCTGTTGAGGCACTAGTAATAGTAACAGCTAAATGTATTGAGCAGTTACTATATGACAGGTATGGACTGAAGCTTGTTTTTAAACATTAATTCATATATGCCCTCAAAACAACCCATATTGTTGCCAATTTACAGATGAGAAAACTGAGGCATAATCAAAATTACATGGTATGTTTAATATAACAGAAAATGATCAGTGTTACAATAGAGTTTGGTACTGTATAGCAAGGGGGTCTAATCGAAACTCTGAGGACTCTTAACTTAAACCATGCTGATTGATTGCTTTCTTTGTTCTGCTTAGGTGGCCATGGCCGCTGAATGATTAAGAAGAAAATACTTCCTTCTTGTCCAATACTAACATCTTCATGAGCCAGTCACATTTTATATAAAAGTTCCTGTTTTGTTAAAAACATCAAATCTACCTTTTAAAATGACATTTAGGGCAACAGATTTCTGCACTGATAAAATTTTAAATAACATTCAAAATTTCCTGAGGTTATTTAAACGCTGTCTTTATGTAATATACATGTAAAGTCCTTCTCAAGTATGCTTTTTGGAGTGTCTAAAATAATCATTTGATTCATGCCAGTAGTTCAGACATTCACTGGTAAGTAAAATCAAATGCAATATGTGCACGGGCATAATTTTATTGACAGAGAGGTTTAGGCTCAGCCAGAGAGCTGAGGACAGCATTTTGGCTCTGGAGTTGGTCAGATGCTCTTTTTATGATATTCTGCAGGCTTTGGAGGAGGCTGTGCTGGAAAGACTGTAAGATATGAATTTAACCCCTGTATTCAAACCCATCAAAAAAAAAAAAAAAAAAAAAAAAGCCCAGCAGAGAGATAAACCATCTAATAAGGGTAGAAACAGTAGGGGAAAAATGCAACTTAATGTTTGCAGGGTGCTCTCTAGGCGATGATAAAGAAAACCATGGAAGTTTAGGGATTGTGGATCTAAAGTTGATTTATTAAAGAGTCAGAAGATTTTTTTGCACGATATACTAGCTGTAAATGCATAAAAAACCTGCAGGACTTCTCTGGAAATGTTTCTGTATTGATTTCATCGTTGCTTGAATCAGATATGGATGTTTTCCTTTTATGCAAAATGCTGATGTGTACCGATTTGTGACTGGGTTCGTGCCTTCAGGAATTCTCTGTAGGGCATGAAAGTAACCATATTGTAACAGTTTGAAATTGGAAGAACCTCATTTTCCATTTATTTTCACTTACTCAGCAATAAACACTAAAGGCCAATGACAAAACTTCTCCTCCCTCATCTCATCCCCAAAGACAGAAAACACTTGCATTAATTCTTTGACATGCTGTGTTCATTTCCTGGACCTTTTCTTCTTATTGTCACTGCATTAATTCTTCTCTCTCCTGAATTCTTTCTAAAAACAACTACTCTCTGGAGCCCATTGTTTAGTTACCATGAAACATTATCTTCCAGGGAATACAATTACCAGGTGATAGTTCTAACACATTTCCAGTGATATTGGTGTGAAATGTCCCATATGCAGTGCTCAGCAGAGGGTTAAATAAAGCAGCAAGTTAAAATGTATCTTCGGATAAAATTTATAATGCATTTGTAGATTGTCCTTCTTTTCAAGAAAGGCTTTCTCATTTTTCATTTATTTGTGCGTGTTTAATTTTCAGAATCTACGTCATCCACGTTTGTGTACATCTTTAGGAAGGGATCCCTGTGAACATTTAGCAGGTAAGGCTATGCTGTTCCGGTCATATCTCCAAATCTGTGAAGCACAGTGGATCTTGTCCTAGTCTTTGAAAGTCAAGGGTCAAGCTTTTGAGAAGGGGATTTCAATGGCTGGTTGGCGCCCAGGTGCTGTTTGTGATCATTTAGCTTGTCCACTGTGCAGTAGAATCTAGCTGAGCCCATCTTTATCGGATGCTGGTGAGTGAGTTGAGTTTACTGGGGCTTATGGACGCTTTGCATAGTTAATACCTCTGAGATACTAGAGCACAAAAATAGGAAGAAACAAGAGAAGAGAAAACAATACAGTGAGTGAATAACCTGTAACCTATAGGCTTCTGAGCAATAAAAATTTATATATATGTGTGTGTGTGTATATATATCTATATGTATTACTATCTGTTAAATATTGCAAGAGAATTGCTTCATCTACTATCATAGTAAAAGAGAATATGGTGGCCAAAAAAGTACAACTGCAGAAAATTAACTAACTATGACCTCTGAGTTTCAGTGATCTCTTCAGGTAACTGTGAAGAAGCAGAGCTTGTGCTTCTGGCTCCAAGCTCAGATCTCTGTGCAGTGACAGGGAGCTTACGGCTGTATGGATTCTGTTTGCACAAGGACGCTGAGACAAGGAAGTGAATGCAGGGCAACAAGAAAGTGGCAGTGTGCTTCCCAGGATAAGTGTCCTGGCTGGGGTGCCCTTTTCTAATTTACAGTGAAATCTGGCCAAATGAAAACAGAAACAGGATCATTTCCTGATCATGGGAAAAATCCTTCATAATGGGCCTTCTTTAAGAATGTTTTGTTTTTCCAGCAGAGGGAAGGCTTTTGGCCTACTGGAGTATCTGGCATAGTCTTCTTGTTTGTTACAACTTTGAGAAGGTTGAACAGCCTTAGAGACAATCACACTGTGTAAATTACCATAAAACATGTTGAAGAGCTGAGGAGTGTGGTAGGCAGAATTCTTAAATGTCTCCCGAGGTTTCCTCCCCCTGCCCTGGAGTGTGGGCACAGCCTGTGAATATGACAGAATAGTTGCGCCCATGATCGCATTGTGTTATATAAGACTCCTCCTTAGCTAACTAGAGAGAGATTCTCTTGCTGGCTTCCATGAAGTGAGCTGTCAAGTTATGCAGGGGCCACATGGCTAGGACCTGAGACTGGCCCTCAGCTGACAGCTGGTAGGAAAACAGGGACCTCATTTCTGCCTCAAAAAAAAAAAGAATTTTGCCAACAACCAGTGAGCCTGGAGGAGACCCTCAAGCTCCAGGTGAGACCACAGCCCTAGCCAACACCTTGATTTCAGCCTGGTGAGCCCCTATGCAGAGGTCTCCCCACCTAACCTCTACCTGGACTCCTGACCCATGGAAACGATGAGATAATAAATTTGTCTTAAGTTTCTAAGTTTGTGATAATTTGTTACACAGCAATAGCAGACTACTAATGTAGGGAGCGAATGCATCCGATATAACAATGGCTGGCCTAGATGGGCTCAGACTAAGTCATGTGAGTGCTCACTCTTATGGTCCTACATTTAAACAACACATGTATAGCAAGTGAGGGAATGATCTCTAACCTACTATTCTAAAGACAAAAGCAATTATTATGTCAACTTATACTTTTTTACTTATTCAGTATAAAACAACATAAAATTACACCTTCTGTGACTGGTGCATACACATATTTGCAGTCTTAACTATTATAAATCATGGGAAATAATGTTTTTGGTTTTTTTCGTAATATAGAAATTTTAATTCAGAAATGCAGTTTTGTTCAGTTTTATTTTTAACATAATGCAAATCATTGCTGGGCTATAATATTAGATTTTGCTGACATTTGCATGGTCCTGGGTGTGTGTTAGCTCCATTTCATAGATAAATAAGTTAAACCATAGATTAGATGAAGTAATTATTCAGAACTAGTAATTGGCAATGTTAGACTATGAACTCAGCTTTTCTGACTCCTGAGTTCAAGATTATTTTGATCATAGCTCACCTACAAAAGTAAAACAAGAGAACACACAAAAAATAAGTGCAATAGAAAAAGCTGAAGATGTTTTCCACAATAGCTAAGATAACAACAGAAGAATCCTTTGCTTAGGAGCAATGATGTTTTTGAACAGTATAACTAATCTGGTTTCCTCCATGACATTAGAGCTTCAGGTGCTTGGGTTTAACCTTCAGAGCGAATTCCCCTGGCTCCACCCCCTGTTAATTCTCCAGAATATATGTTTTTGACCTTATTGATGCTACTTTGATTTGATTTGCAGAGGCCTTGCTTCTTCAAGGTTTTTAGTCTTCTGCTCATCTTTAAATCTTTGAGTAGATGTTTTAGATTGTCTCTGTTGTTTCTGAGTGTGTCCTTACATGTGTCTGTCTTTTTTTTTTTTTAATTATTTTTTTGGGGGGGTACACCAAGTTCAATCATCTGTTTTTATACACATATCCCCATATTCCCTCCCTTCCTTGACTCCCCCGCCTCGAGTCCCCCCCACCCTCCCCGCCCCAGTCCTCTAAGTCATCTCCCATCCTCGAGTTGGACTCCCTTTGTTATACAACTTCCCACTGACTATCTATTTTACAGTTGGTAGTATATATATGTCTGTGTCTACTCTCTTGCTTCGTCTTTTTTTTTTTTTTTTTGCTTTGCTTTTGAAACTCATATTTTGTGCCCTGGATCCTCCTGGAGGGTGCCAAGGTCATCTTGGGGTTTGCAAGAAGCCTGTTTTTTCTGTCCAGGTTCAATTGTTCACATTGAGAGGTGATATTTTGAACAATTTAAACCAATGAGCTATGTTCAGTATTTATTTGTTACATATAAAGTATATAAAAGAAACGACTTCATATGTAGAATCACTTGCTCATGAAATTTTTTCTTCCAGTTTTATTGAGCTATAATTAATGTACAGCACTGTATAAATTTAAGGTTAATGATTTACTATATCATTATGCTATATCATCATGACATCATGAAATGATTATCACAAGTTTAGTGAACATCCATCATCTCATACAGACACAAAATTAAAGAAATAGAAAAAAAATTTGCATGTGATGAGAACTCAGGATTTACTCTCTTAACTTTTATAAATAGCATTCAGCACTATTTATATTTTGCTAATGAATTTTATTAACCCTCAATTACTGAAATATTTTTTTATAAATTATGTATCTAATTTTATGATTCCATTTATTAAAAATAATTGAAGTAGACTTTGTAGTCAATCAGTTAAGAGGTGTTATCTAGTACGCAATTATATTTTCTGCTTCATGGAGAAAAATATAGGTCAGAAGAAAACAGAAACACTTTTGTATTTTGCCATAACAGAAGTGGATACCAACACAATGGATGGGCATAGTGTATGCTCAAATATTTAATTTAATAATTACATCAAATAATTCTGGAATAATGGGTTATTCATTTGAAACATCTGTTTGAAAAAAATAAAATGAAGGTTAAAAAATCGGAAACCTTTAAAAAGTTTAATTGCTAGTCACTTAAATTCACTTTAAACGTAATGATCTGAACAAACAAAATCTAAAATAAAACATAATTAATTAGATTGCAACATATCAAGAAAATACATTTCAAAGTAATATGCATACAATGATAATAACTTAAAATTATGATGAAAAAAGACTATTAATATTGTTTTCCTTTTAGTTTTAAGAAGTGGATTATTTTTCTACTTTTCTATATGTCTAAGTTTTTTCACAAAGAAAATGTGTTGTTCTAGTAACCGATAATTAAAAAATAATGCTCTAACATTTAGAAGTTGTTATAGGTAAATATAAAGGAAGGGATTTTGAAAGTCCTTAGTGTGGGATATGTTCTCCGTAGATAGTGGCTGGATTCCAGATTAGTCAGTTTCTGACTTCTTTATTTGTTTTTCTGCCTTTGCCTTCAACCATACTCCTGTGTAATCTATCTTTTTTTTTTAATTGAAGTATAGTTACCTTACAATATTATATTAGTTTCAGGTGTACCACATAGCGATTCAATATTTTTATAGATTATGCTCTATCTTTATTTTCAGTGATAGGTTGTTATCTTTTTCAAGTTCTGCCTTTGCCTCTTGACTATTTTTTTATAAGTTTTTAGCTCTTTTCTGGTTTTCATATTGAAATCTGAATGTCCTCTTTATTAGTAAATCCATATTTCTTAGTCTTTATCTTAATAACTAAGCTCCATTCTCCACTGTTAAGTACCTTCTTCTTGAAACACTCTTCCACTTGGCTCCCAAGCCAACATATTCTCCTGGTTTTCTCTGGCCACTTTCCAGTCCCTTTTGTCAGTTATTTCTCATGTTTTCTTTTTATTTCTTAAACTTATGTTTTCCTCCAGATGCTAACTTAAGCTCTTTACTTCTTGTCCTGTAATATCCTGCTGACCATCTTCAAGACTTTAATACCTAAATGTTGCCAAAACCCAAATTTTTATCCCCAGCAGATGACTTCTCTCATTAGCTCCAGACCCACATAGATGGATGCCTCAAGGCCAGGGTGTCAAAAACAGAGCTCATCATCTTTTCTTTCAATCCTGATCCTCTTCTCGTGTGCTCTACACAGAAAATAGGACTGTAGTCTACCCTGTTGATTGCTTTAGACAGAAACTTGGGAGTCCTGTGTAACTCCTTCCCCTCCCTCTTCTCCCATGCTCAATTAATTACCAAAAAATATTCATTCTAGCCTTTAAATAATTCTAGAATCTGTCCACTTGTAGTTCATCTTCATCATTTTCTTCACGGTTCAGCCCAGCATCAACTGTTTCCTCGTCTAGTACAAAAATCAGTCTCCCCACACCTGCCTTGATCTCCTCAATCTATAATTTACACTAGGACCATAGTTATTTTTGTAAACACACACTGTATGGAAATAGATTTCTATTGTCCCAAGACAAATTCTCACTAAAATCTACAAAGTTCTTTACCTGGCCCCTGTGTATTTTTTCAGTCTCCTAAAGGATTCTCCTCTTCTAGTCAAATAATCCCTTCACATCAGACCCTTTTGCCTCAGGGTCTTTGCATCATACCGCTCCTTATTTTCCTTCCATTTTGTTTCCTAGATTAATGTCTATTCTTATTTTAGTTCTTGGTTTATATGTCACTTGTTCTTCATTGATCCATACTTACCTGCAGACTAGGTCAGTTTGCTTTGCTTCCTTTTAAATTTCAATGACACATGTTAGATTCTCAATGTCTGTCATCTCCACCTGACTAGAGATTTAAGGAGAGCAAGATCTGTGTTGGTTTTTCCCCAGAACCTACAACAACAGTGCAGATAGTACAACAGTACAGTCACATTGCAGACACTCAATAAATGTGTGTCAATTAAATCACTGGTGGGGCAGTTTTCCTCTGATGGGGCTATATTGGTTCCTGTATATCAGCTTTCCTCATGTGCCCAGCTACTTGTAAGCTTGAGTCTTGTCCAGTTATGAAAGAATATAGAGAACAGGCAGAAAAATAACGTACTGTTCTTCTTTGTCCTGACATGCCCTGGACCGTGCCTTTTTTACAAGCTGGTGAGCCTTAGTCATTTTGTGTGGGGAATAGAGTAGTTATTCTTGCCACCCCAAGGAGATTTTGCTTTCTCTGTATTCAAGAGGAGAACAGGCATAAGTGTGTGTAATTGCTGGCTCTGGTCCTAATCAGAAGCTTGAAGAACCAAAGAACCCATGACATGTTTCTTGTCTTCTGTCTGAGAATTTTCACATTGACATCAATCAGTGGTCAGCTGAAGAACTGCAGACTGTGTGGAGTGGGGCTGGGAATGGAAGAAGGAATGTTCATGCTTCATCCAAAGCACATTTCCCCATTGTCTGACAGTTGTTAAGCAGTAAGAAAAAATGCAGTCAATTTGGCTTTTTTTTTCCCTTGTGAGCTGAAGTGTTTGGCAATTCACCACGCTAGGCAAGAATGGTAGAAGAAACTTTGTCATAGCTTCTTCTTTAAGGTTTTAGGTCTAGTGAGCACGCATGAAAGACACAAAGGTAAAGTCAGGTAAGACACGTTTTTAATGTTTAGATATATCTCTACTTATATGCTAATATAAACCAACCAGACAGAATACTGAGCTGATTACTAAACGCACTTCCAGAAGATTAATGTTAAACGTTTAACATAATACAAAATATGTATAGTTTTAATTTTTCAGGATTTCTTATTTCCGTATTTTCCCAGGTGTGGCCTCAAACATGATGGCATTTTGCATATATGGTTCACACCCATAGGGGGTCACGATCATCTGGGTTCTGCCATAGGCTTGTTCTGTGAGACTGTTTATACAACTTTCTTCTGAGAGACAGAAACTCTGAATGATTTACAGGATTACCCCTGGGGCTGGGGGGGGATATATATATATACACATATATATACACACACACACATATCTGTGTGTGTGTGTGTGTGTGTGTGTGTGTGCATACCGTATAAACAAGTTAAGGGGAAAAGATTATGGAGAGCTGTGATGTCTCAGAGATTTTTGCAAATTAACTGGTTAGCCTGCCATTGTTTCATGGATGCTGGCACAAAACATGAGACTCCTGGGTCAGAAACAAGGACTTTATGACTCATGACACAGCAGGCAACTTGGGTATCATGTCTGTACGATTTCCCTTGCTTCCCAAATCCTACAGGTGTAACGTTGAAGGGCCCTGGTGGACCTTGCACACCTAGTGGGTTTGTGTCACAGCTTAGGAACCCTAAACTCAGGAAATCTGAGTGTTTTGTTAGGGGCTGCAAGCATATCTGCCCTGTCTGCCAGAGGGGGGCACACTCGCTAATTTCCAAGGGTGGAAAAGATAGCCGCTCTGCTCACAAGGCGTACAGAAAAGTGAGAGAGCGATGGATAATGGTTAAATAAATTAAGGGGGAAAAACAGAGTGGAGTTTTTCTCTTTTCCCTCTGTCTTGGTTTAGACCTCGCAAGCAGAGAGAACATTTCAAATAAAACCAGATGCTTGAGTTATTACAATTAACAGATAATCAGGTATTTAGTTATGTTCTTTGTTTGTCTTGTCTTCCTTCATCATGGCCCAGAGTAATATTTGCTTAGCATACAGTGAGGACTCATAACTGCTTATTATCTGTGTGAATGCTCAGAGGGTGTCAGATAAGCACTGCCATGTCTCGTCTCCAGAGAAGAAGCAGCGACTGTACCAATAGGGCTGCAGTGAACACTGAGGTGCATGTGTCTTTCTGAATGATGCTTTTCTCTGGGTATATGCCTAGTAGTGGGATTGCTGGGTCATATGGTAACTCTATTTTTAGCTTTGCAAGGAACCTCCATACTGTTCTCCATAGTGGCTCTATCAATTTATATTCCTACCAGGAGTGCAAGAGCGTTCCCTTTTCTCCACACCCTCTCCAGCATTTACTGTTTGTAGATTTTCTGATGATGCCCATTCTAACCGGTGTGAGGTGATACCTCATTGTAGTTTTGATTTGCATTTCTCTAATAATGAGTGATGTTGAGCAGCTTTTCATGTGCCTCTTGGCCATCTGTATGTCTTCTTTGGAGAAATGCCTATTTAGGTCTTCTGCCCATTTTTTGATTGGGTTGTTTGTTTTTTTGATATTGAGTTGGATGAACTGTTTATATATTTTGGAGATTAATTCTTTGTCTGTTGATTCATTTGCAAATATTTTCTCCCATTCTGAGGGTTGTCTTTTATATTTCCTGTGCTTGATTATAATTTCCTTTGCTGTGCAAAAGCTTTTAAATTTCATTAGGTCCCACTTATTTATTTTTGTTTTTATTTCCATTACTCTAGCGGCTGGGCCCATTGGCTTTTAAATGTGCTCACTTCTCCTTCATAAAACATCAACAGTAACAAATAATCTGTAGGCAACACATCTCCTTCCAGAAACTTCCCTCTTTATTTTCTCCACTTCATAGCCAAACTTCTCAAAAAAAAATGTTCTTTGTCCTTGTCTCTACTTCCTCACTTTATTCCAGTATGTATTTGTCCATTTTATGAACCACTGAAATAATTTTCATTAAAGTTAATACTAATCTCCTGTTCACAGAATGTAAGAGAGATTTCCAGTTATTTTTGAACAAGTCCCGCCAGCTGCATTCAAAGTTTTGACTATTTAAAAAAACTTTTCTTCCCTTACTGTCCCCAAGTTTTACTTCCTACTTTTCTGCTTCTGATTTCTGTCTTCTTTTCAGGATCAACCTCATCTACCTTGTACTTAAAATGCTGATCCTAGGGATTCTCTTATTCTTACTGTATGTTTTCTTCTTTTATTTATTTCAAGCATCTCTGTGATTTGAATTGCAACATATTTATAGATGACTTACACAGTTCCAGCTCAGATATCCTCTGATTTCTGGACCCATGTATATACAACTAACATTTTCCTTTGGAGACTCAAAGTTATCTAAAACTGAAATTATCCAATTAGAGCTCTTTTGTATCCCCTTGACCCTTTACTCTATGCTCCTCCAAAAAATACCATCAATTTTATTATCCAAGCCAGAAATCTTGTCATCATTGATACCTTCTTTTCCAAAATTCATCATTTTGTTTACTATCCTGTACTTTGCAAAGTGCTTTGAGTACAATATATTGATTTATTATCATAATCATCCAGTAAGACAGGTAATATCACTGTGAATTTAGATTTAAAAAACTGAAGTGGAAGAAGGCTAACTGACCTGCCCAGTGTTACTCTCTAGGAGTGGAGCAGGAACATGAACAAACATTTTACTCAAGATCCTATTTTTTTGGAGGGTAATTGGAGAGGAATTTTTTTTTAGATGAAAGTTCAATCATTCCTAAATGTTAAGAGGAAAAAAAAAAAGCTAAATGGCTAGTTTAATGAGGAAAGGAAGATATTAAGAATTCAATAAGATCTTATTAATAGCTACATATTTTTGTGATAACTTTAGGATTAAAAGAAAATAAAAATAAGCTTTGTTTCTATCATAATTATTAGCATCCTATTCTGATTTTACTGTTCTGTAAAGGCCATTTATTAGGTGATAGAGGGAAAGGAATGCCTGTTAACTTGAACTTTCTCTTAGAGAAAGGTGAGTCTCACACTTGCATGCATGCAATACCTACCTCCCATCCTTCCTCCCCTCATTGCATATGGCTGAGGGTATGCTAAAAAGAATCCATTCTAGAAAGCAGACCTATGTTGAAAAAGTAGCACTAGGTGAAATGAAAATGAAGGATCTGTATTAAAATGGCACTTTGCAGAAGCAAAGAGTAATCAGGAAATACTGGAAATCAGATGGACATCCTGCTTCTTACAAACGAGAAACTCAAAATGAAAGTCCTGATATCTTCCTAAGTCCTTTTTAAAGTGTGGCTTCCTTGGCTTCAAACCGTCCTCTGCCTAGTCATTTGCAATGCCCCTATGGAATTTATTTCCCTTTGGATACAGGATAATGCAATGATTGAGAGCCCAGGCTTTACAGAGAGAACAGGATCAGTATTCTAACTCTAACACCAGGCAGGTATCTTTAGGCAGTTGGCTTAAACAAATGCCTTAGACAATTGATTTATCCTCTCTGATCCCCAGAGGCATATGCCCATCACATAGGATCATTGAGTGTATTACATAAGATAGAATATTGAAAACTCTCAAACTTAAGTTGCTAGTTAGTCCTGTTGAATTTTCAAAAATGGTAGCTCTCGTTAATAATAATAATAATAATAAAGAAGAAGAAAAAGAAGAAGAGGAGGGGGAGGCGGATGGGGAGGAGGAGGGGGAAGCAAAAATGTAGAAAGCGAGCCAAGATAGTGTCACAGTTGCAGCTGAGCCTTCCTGATATATCTTTTAGGCTTCATTCTTAACAATCACAGAATCCTGCTTTCGGCTCATAGCCAACGTGGGCACTAGGTGAAGCCAGAAATTCCCTTTGTTACTCTCTCCATCTGTCAGTGCACAGGTCTTCCTTATCCCTAATTTCTCCTTCCCTAATCAGATGACTTTTACCCTCCTGCAGTCTTCCTGGCTGTCCAGAGCCCCATCATTACCACTCCCATTCTAAGAGGCCAGCAGTTCCCAGTTACTCCCTCATCTCTGCATGTTGTTTTCCTCAGAGCTCTTAGCACCCTGTCCCTTAGAAGACAATCTAACAAAACGGAGATGTTTCAGTGCTAACGTCTAGTAGAAACTTGATTTCGTTACTTGTCCAAATGTATCTGCTTTTTAAATGACTGTATCAGTCAGGGTTTGACCAGAGAAACAGAACCAGTGAGAGATTTATATTAACAGATCTGTTGTAAGGAATTGACTTATACAGTTGTGGGGGCTGGCAAAGCAAGTCTGAAATCTGTAGGGCAGGCAGGCAGAAAAGACAGGCTGGAACTCTCAGGCACAAACTGATGGTGCTGCCCAAAGACAAAACTTCTGGGAAGCCTCGTTATTGTTCTGAAGGCCAATCAAGCCCACCCAGGTTATCTGGAATGATATCTCTTACTTGAAATAAATTAATTGTGAACTTAATGACCTCTGCAAAGTAACTGCACAGCAACACCTAGATCAGTGTTTGAATAACTAGGGATATAGCCTAGCCAACTGGGCACATGAAACTGACCGTCTCAGGTCACACTTGTCAACTTGGCACCCATATACATCTCCCTATGTCATACTTCATCTCCAAGTAAGGGAATGCCAAAGTCCTACTTCTGTCTGACATGATTCAACTATTCTGTGTAAAACTGGAAACATGCGAACTCTTTCCTCAGGAAAGGAGGGGATCTTAGGCGATGCTCATCCTTCCCTTTTGATATCCAGTAACTTAAACACTGTAACATAAAGTTAACTATTATTAACACAACTTATGTTGGATAATAAGGAAAAAGAGAGAAGAAAATACAAATATTTTGTTAATATGTATACAAACATTTTCGTGATTAAGAAAAGTAATTCCTCACTTTGAAACTTGTTCTATGGTCATAACTAGTGTTTATAACTGCCTTCTTCTACTACCCATTCCATATTCACTTTGCCCTCAGAAAGAACCTCAGCTGATTGCGGTTCTTTACCTCATAGAGTGACCCAAATCATCAGGCTGAATTAGGTGGTTTATTCATTGACTTTAAATCACAGGATGTCCTAAGGGATCTCTTTCATTCCAGAAATAATCTTACTCACCATAGTACAGTAGCAACCCAGTTTTCTCTTGGTAATCAGGATCGATAACCCTAGCCAGTACTGTAATTGCTTTCTTTGCCTGTTGCATCACAGGTACAAGGAGCTCAAAGTGGCTGGGTGACAGTATTAAATTCCAGCACATAGAATTCATCCTTGTATCTTCAGATGGAAGCATCTATTCCTTTGGAACAAAGACCAGCAGTGCCCAAGATCATAGGGATGGGAAACAAAAGTTTTGCTAGTAGATTCCTAGTAATAAAGGTGAGTGGGACCACTCTCATTTCCACCTTTTGATTCTTAGACCCTGAAATCCTGGCTGTGGGAGAAACAATACCATATACTGAATGCTGATTTAGAGCACACACACCCTCCTGGAGAATATTGGCCAGTCCTGCAAGTATTGCCACCTAGCAGGTGCTGTAAGTGCCTTTCATCAGGACAGTGGGGAACATCATAAGATCATTGAATCCCATGAGCATGGGCCAGCTTGCCACACTTCTGCCAAGTGAGTTCCTCAATCAGAAGCAACGCTACGTGAAGCACAGTGACCTTGGGTAAGGCATCCTGTAAGTCTACCCATGGTAGTTACGGCAGAAGCGTCGTGTAATCCGTCGGCTATTCTAGTAAAAACAGACTGTCGCTCCCTCCATGATGGAAGTGGTTCAGTGGAACCAGGCTGCCATCAGCTAGCTGGCTGATCCCCAGGTGAATGGTGCAGGGATGGGGACCCAGTGCTCGTCTCTGGTGCTGACAGATTGGGCGCTCAGCAGGAGCTGTAGCCAATTCTGCCTTAGTCAGGCTATTTGTCCTTTTGGGCACATGGCCAGGTGGACTGCTTGGACTTCTGCCTATCGGGAGGATTTTTCTCTACCACTGTCCCTTAAGAGTGTCTCAGGAAGGGGCTTTCATACTGTCCATGTTTGGGCAGTGCCCCCACATCATGCCAGCACCATTGGTAACCAGGGTGGGTTTTCTCTTCCTCCATCAGTTGGTTGTAGGGAACTCCTGTGAAGCCAGAAGCGCAGCCTGGGAGACAGAAGGTAGTCTGGCAGGAATGGGAGCCATGGGTGTTTGGGACACTTCCTCATGCAGCTCACCTGTGCCTTCAAGCCAGTGGTTGAATGTTAAAGAAAGACCCCTGAAATGTGAAAATTCTTAGAGGGCTGTACCAGAAATTGCTGGTAAAACAAGAATTGCTTGGATGAAGGTCAGCATGAAATTTTAAGAAATGGCATTGGAGGAGTGATTATGAATAAAGATGACCCTACTTTCATAGTTTTCGATCTCACCTTCTTCCTGGGTATCCCTTTTCTCTGCCATCAAAGGCTGACCTTTGATTTCAAGGTCAGCCTACAGTGCTGGCCAAGGCTATATACCAGTCCCATCTCCTGGGACAAAGAGAGGATTTTTCTGCTAAATAACAGCATGGGACATGTTTTCAGTTTAGAGTTGAAAATATCTATTTAACCCCCAATTTTTCTGTCGTCTAAACATGTCTCAAACCACTGTTGTGGCTTGGAAATTGGCTCCATACTTTATTAATATCAATCAGGCTGTGAAAAGAAAGTGTGAATATAATTATAAACTTTCAATTTTTGCTTGCAAAAATGTATGCCTTGAATAATTAGTAACTTTTTTTCTCTATTCATGTGCTTAATGGTTAATGTTTCCCAGGTTAGCTCAGGGATAGTTGCCTTTTCCATTCCTACAGAGCAGAGAAGCTAGAAGACACCATGCTATTAGAAGTTTGACCCTAACCCTAAAACCCTAGGTTTATACTTTTCTCAAGATGATACATCTTAACTTTTCTTTTATCTGAGGATTAATAAATAAATCATATTTGCTTTGTTTTTTTAATTAGTGATAGTATTACATATAAATTGAGTTTTTACCTTAAAGTGTATAATATGTTTCATGTATTATAATAGAAAAATGCCCATAACAGAATTTCAGCCTTTCTTTATAAACTTTTTCTAAAAATTAAACCATGTATTTGATTTAACCTAAAATTATTGGGATTAAGTTGTTGAAAATTCACCATGCAAATCTTCCAAATAGCATAGAACTGAGGCCTCTGGCTCAATAAATACAAAAGTCATTACTAGAATACTCAGCTACTTAGTTGAGAATATATTTATATTCAAAGTGTCCTAGATCAATTAAATTTTATTTCATTCAAGTTCATTTAAATCGCTAGTCAAGAAGATATAATTATAAATTGTTTCATGCAAAAACATACTGGTTTTTATTAATAAATTTTAATTTGTCATTTATAACAGAGCCATAGGTATTATTTTCATAATTTAAATATTACATGTAAAACAGACTTATGTTGCTTATTTATGATTTTCTACAGCTATATTATTAAATTAAAGGATTATTTTAGCTCTTTTTTTTTTAAAGATCTAGTGAAATATTTTAACTCAGGAGATTTATATTATTCCCAGTAGATACTTAGAAAATTTTATTGATATAATTTTGTAGCATAAATTCACCAATTTTAAGCATATGATCTAATGGTTTTTAGTTAATTTTGTGCAAACCACAATCTTGTTTTAGAACATTTTCATCACCTAAAAAGAAACTTAGTAACCATTTTCAGTCAATCTCTGCTGCCACCCCTCTCCTCAGACAACCACTTATAAATTTCTATACCCACAGATCTGTCTTTTCTGGACATTTTATATACATGGAATTATGAAATATATACTCCTTTGCATCCACTTCTAGGATAATGTTTTTGAGGTTCAGCCATATCATAAAATATACCAATAGTTTATTCTTTTCTACTACTGAATAGTTTTCTATCATGTAGATACAACACACATTGTTTATCCATTCACTGTTGAAATACATTTTGATTGTTTCAAGTTTTTCACTATTATGAATATTGCTGCTTTAAACATTAATTTGTGTACAAGTCTTTTTTTTTTTTTGGGGGGGGGTACATCAGGTTCAATCATCTGTTTTTATACACATATCCCCGTATTCCCTCCCTTCCTTGACTCCCCCCCCACCTCGAGTCCCCGCCACCCTCCCTGCCCCAGTCGTCTAAGGCATCTTCCATCCTCGAGTTGGACTCCCTTTGTTATACAACAACTTCCCACTGACTATTTTACAGTTGGTAGTATATATATGTCTGTGCTACTCTCTCGCTTCGTCTCAGCTTCCCCTTCACCCCCCGCCCCCTCCCATACCTCAAGTTCTCCAGTCCATTCTCTGTATCTGCATCCTTATTCTTGTCACTGAGTTCATCAGTACCATTTTTAGATTCCGTATATGTGAGTTAGCATACAATATTTGTCCTTCTCTTTCTGACTTACTTCACTATGTATGACAGATTGTAGTTCTATCCACCTCATTACATATAGCTCCATCTCATCCCTTTTTATAGCTGAGTAATATTCCATTGTATATATATGCCACATCTTCTTTATCCATTCATTTGTTGATGGGCATTTAGGTTGCTTCCATGTCCTGGCTATTGTAAATAGTGCTGCAATAAACATTATGGTACATGTTTCTTTTGGGATTATGGTTTTCTTTGGATATATGCTCAGGAGTGGGATTACTGGATCATATGGTAGTTCTATTTGTAGTTTTTTAAGGAACCTCCAAATTGTTTTCCATAGTGGCTGTACCAACTTACATTCCCACCAACAGTGCAGGAGAGTTCCCTTTTCTCCACACCCTCTCCAACATTTGTGGTTTCCAGACTTTGTGATGATGGCCATGTGTACAAGTCTTTATATGGTCATCTGCTTTACTTTAGGAAGTGTAAATAGCTGAAAATGGGATTCCTTGGTTATATGACAAGTTTATGTTTAACTTTTGAGAAATCACTAAAGAAGCAGCCCAGGAATGTATGAGGGTCCCATTTTCTCCACATTCTCACCAGTAGTTGATGATGTCTGGCTTTGGAATTATAGTTATTCTAGTGGCAGTGATATCTCATTATGGTTTAATTTGTATTTCCTCTTGTGACTAATAGTGTTGAGCATCTTTCATATGCTTATTAGCCCTTTGTATATCATTTTTGGTAAAATGTCTATTGAAATTGTGTTGTCTCTTATTGAGTTGTAAGAGTTATTTATATATTCTGAGTACAAGTCCTTTTTCAGTTATATAGTTTGCAAATATTTTCTCCAAGACTGCTGTCTTTCACTTTTTAATGGATGACTTTTGAGTGCAATGGTTTGCATTTCCATTAAGTCCAATTTATCAAATCTTTCTTGTATTACTTGTACTTTTGATGATATAATTAAGATATTTGGCCTAGCTCAAGGTCACAAAGATTTATCCCTGTATATTTACCTAAAGTTTTTATAGTTTTAGCTCTTACAACTAGGTCTGCAATCCATTTTGAGATATTTTTTGTGTATGGTGTTATATAATAGCATAATTTTTTTTGTAAGTAGATATGCAGTTATCCCGTCACTAGTTTTTGAAAAGACCATCTTTTTCCCCATTGAATTGTTTTGGTACTTTTGTTGAAAATTAACTTATCATAAATGTAATAGTTAATTTAAGGACTCAGTTTTGTAATTCCACGTATCTACATGTCTGTCAATGCCAATACCATATTTTTTTAATAATTTACTGAGTTATGATTAACATGTAAAAAACTGTATATATTTAATGTATACAGCTTAATGTATTTGAGGATAAGTATACACCCATGAAACCATCACTGCTGTCAAAGTCGTAAACACATCCATCACATCCCAAACTTTCCTCCCGCCCTCTTTCTCATTTTTATTAGTATAGTTTGTGTGGTAAGAACATTTAAAGTAAGATCTGCCCTCTTAATACTCTTTAAGTATACAATACAGTGTTGTTAGCTATAGGTACCATACTGTGGAGTAGATCTCCAATATTTATTTATCTTATATCTTATATAGTTGAAACTTTGTATCTTTTGACCATTACCTCCCCACTTTCCCCTCTCATCAGGCCCTAGCGACCACTGTTCTCTGATTCTATGAGTTTGACTATTTTTTATTATTATAGTCTCTATTGTGTGTTTTGTAATGGGAAATGTATACATCCTCCAATTTTGTGTTTTTTTCAAAATTGTTTTTTCTATTCTGAGTGCTTTGCATTTCCATATAATTAATTAATAATGTGTTTGTTTGACTTTAGTGTCAGAGTAATACTAATTTCACAAAATGAATTGGGAAGTCTTCCCTTTTCCTCTATTTTTCTGAAAAAGTTTGTGATGACATTTCCTCATTAAATGTTTGATAGAACTTACCAGTGAAACCATCTGAGCTTGACTTTTTCTTTGTAGGCAGACATTTTCATTACTAATTCAAATTTTTATTTATAACATGTCTATTCAGATTTCTTGTTTTTTGAGTCAATTTTAGAAGAGTGTGTCTTTCTAAGAATTTGTCACTGTCTTCTAACTTGACTAATTTATTGGTGTAATGTTGCTTTTAGTGATCCCTTATAATTCTTTTAATTTCTTTAAAATCTATAGGAATGTTTATTCTCTTATTCCTGATTTTGGTAATTTGTGTGTTATCTTTTTTTTTTTCCTTGCTGATTCTAGTTAGAGTGTTATGATTTTTTATTGCTCTTCTTGATGAATCAACTCTTGGTTTCATTAATTTTTTTCTACTGTTTTTCTGCTTCTATTTCATTGGTATTTGCACTAGTCTTTATTATTTCCTTTCTTCTGAATGCTTTGGGTTTAGTTTGCTATTCTTTTCTTTTAATTTTCTTAAAGTGGAAATTTAGTTTTCTAATATAGGTGTTTAAAGCTATGAATTTCCCTCTAAGTGCTACTTTAGCTTCACCCCATAAACATTTATATATTTTGGGTTTCTTTTTTATTGTTCAGTTAAAACTATTTTCTAATTTTCCTTGAAATCTTTGTTGACCTATATGCCATTTAGAAGTATGTTGCTTAATTTCCAAATACTTGTGGGTTTCCCAAATTACATTCTCTTGTTGATTTCTAATTTAATTTTATTGTGATTGGAGAATATACCTTGAATGATTTCAATCCTATTAAATTATTGGTACTTCTTTCATAGCCTAGCATATGGTAGCTAATCCTTATGACCTGTACCAATGTACCAATGGAGCTGGGTCAATGCAAGTGGAACATCCCCATTAAAACTCTAATCTACTCATATTTGAAGAATCTCTAGTACAGTCATTATCTGTTTACTACTTAAATGAAAGATGCAATCTCTATAGTTGAAGATCTTTGGTTAATCTAAAAATAATTTTATGTAAAACTGTAATATTGCTACAAAGAAAAGTTCTGGCTAAAAATAGTTATGTTGTCAGAAAGTACCCACAGGAAAATATTTTGATGTAATTATAAAAAAAGTATCCTTATAGTTACAGATTCAAACACCTTCTTTGATTTCTACACAGGAAGAAAATAGGTATATACTTTCTTTTAGGAGAAAAGCTTGAAGTGAATAGTTTAATCCAAACAGGATGCAGTGAGTCTCCACCTGCATCAGGCTCTATGCAGGATATTGGATGCCATATGAGGGAGCTCAAGGAACATTAAAAAATGTCTACCTGAATAATACTAGAACATCAAATATCACAAGGACACAATTTTATTTTTTAAAAAATCAAATGGATACATTTTGTCTAATTTTTTTTCTACATAAAGCAGGAATATAAGATACTAAAAAGTAAAGATAAAAACCCTTTCAGAAAGTAGCTGAGATAGGTTGTTTCACTAGTTTATTTGATAAAACAAAAGGAAAGCAAGTGAACAAAGAATACTATCACCCTCCTCCCCACTTACCATCACCAAAATATGAGCAAATGAAAATAATTCTTCTGTATTAAGGAGAATCTAAACCCAGAGATATTCTGTTCCCAGTAGAAAGACAATAATCACACCTCTCCGTCTACTGTCTCCCTTTCTTCTTTCCTCCCTCCCTCCTTTGCTCCTTTGCTTCCTTCCTTCTTTCCTTCCCTCTTTCTTTATTTTCACCCTCTTCCTCCTCCTTCTCCTGTTTGCATCCTCCCCTTCCAACTCCCTCTTCACCATTATCTTTGCCTTCTCCTTCCTCCCCTTCCTCCTTCTTCTCTTCTTTCTCTTCCTTCTTTTTCTTCTCTGCCCCCTGATACCTCTTGTATTTCTCATTCTCTCATGAAAATAGAATGCTACTATCTTGAAATGAAGTGTCTCAGATGTTAAATAAAGATGATGGCTCAAAACTAATATCTGAGTTAAATGATTCAGGACAAAATATTCATAAACTTTGACATTGAATCTAACCCAGAACACAGAATAGAGAATATCTTAGTTTTAAGTTTAGAATTATAAGTTATGATTTCCATATTAAATAAAATTAAAAATAAGGTTTTATGAAAATCAAACAATTAAAGTAAAAAATACTTTAATCTTAGATTTAAATACTAGATATAGCATTAAATATTAGATTTGCCTTTGAATTTCTCTCTACTTTATTGTGTGATTAAAATTTCCTAAGTTTCACTAAAGTGATCTATTTTTTAAAAAAATAAATCTTGAGTTTGTATATATATACTGTAGACCTGACACAATACTATGTGCTGAGACAGGTGCAACACGTATAGGATTGATGACCTGCTATATAGGATCTGACCATGATATGGTGAAATGTCACTGCATGTGACAAAACAAATACTGGGTAAGAAGCAAATAAATATAAAAAGTAATAATAAACCATAGATAGATGAAAGCTTTTCCACTTGGGATGGTTAAAAATGTTTACAGCTTGAAATAATAAAATTTTATTTTATTTTCATTCATTGTAAATGATGCTATTTTAAGTTATTTTACTATCCCCAGCTGTAAGGTGGGGATGGAGATACTCATGCTTTAGCTTCTTGGTGTCTATTCAACATGTAAAACTTAGTATAATTAATGTACATTCTTTATGCTAATTTTAGAATTTGTTGACTATCTTGAATTATTAATCAAACTTTGGTTTGATATCCTATCAAATACATTTTTCTGAAACTTAATTTTCATTCAGTTTTGAAACCAGAGTGCAATTTTGAGAAAAATTTAACCCATATGTTTTGATTCATCAACTCTTAAATTGTTAAAGTACATTGTTTTTAATGGATTATTTTATGTTCTAAAGAAGTCTTTTGGGCTATTTCAATGACATTTTTATTTTCATTGTAAAACACAATGATGAATTTTTAGCCAGGGCATTACAAAGCAATACGGAGAAAAGAATCTTTGCAGATCTTGCCTCTTTGCATATCCTCTTTCTTGAATGCATTGTCACCGCAGGCATGAGACCCTAAGTGCAGCAGTGTAAGGTAAGAAAGAGAGAAGAGTTGGACACAAACCAGTAAAGGCATTTGTGGAATAGCTTCATTTTCCATTTATGAACAAAGAGCACATTCAAGTTTGTGATTAAGTCAAGCAGAAGTGTACGTAATCACTAGGGTTCTTCTATATCCTCTCTATAGTGATTCAAGTGCAATTACTCGAGATGCATTTAGTGATGAAACCATGCCAAAATACAAGATATTTATAAAGACAGAAAGAGCTCTATTTAGTAAATTTGTGAGAGTGATTGAATGAGATGAGAACATTGATGGGCAACACTTGTTTTCTTAGTCAGAGGAAGCCAGCCTAGACACAGTCCAGTGCAATACCAGTGCTTTCAGGCTGAATTTTTGAGTCAGCATCATACATCTGTCCATTTAATCACTGCTTAGCCCAGAGCAGCCATGGCTGTGGAAAAGAAATGGGAGGAAAGAGCCAGAGGGACTGCATTACATGCCTGTGAAGTAGGTAGTTGCTAGTGACATCAGAGCGTGGCTCATCCTGAGACTCTATAGAGCCTGTCACTGAAATCTGAAAATCCATGATTAAGGATTTGTTTCTTTGGCTAAAGAGTTGTCCTCTAAAACAATTCAGATCATCCCATGAAAAGACGTACAGTAATCCTTCTCAACCACTGAACATTAATGATCGAATATATCAGATTCTTTTCAGGGATTATAAATTTTGATGGGGGAATATCAATTTTGCTTTTTTTTTTGGAGTTTTGATTAGACTAGATAAATTTGTAAGTGTTTTTAAGAGGGCAGTTTATTTGCCCAAGAGCCTACCTGCATAGGTTAACAGAGACATAGTAGGAAGAAATTTTCTGCCAGGTTCATAGTCAATACCAAAAGCAATCTGTCAGAGGAATTCTATAATTGGTTGAGTTATTTGTAACCTAATAAAATATTAAACAATATATTCTGGCATGGTTCTTTTGGTGTGAGTTTTCATGAATAAATTTCAAGATTATTTTTTCCTCTGTTGAAAGGCAAAATAACCAGACAGCAGTTGGATTTTGACCCAGCTCTACTGAGATATGTCTACAGGATACAAGAAAGGGATAAGTTTTCTGCCAAACCTTGAGAGTTGCTATGAAACTACTAGAGGTGGAGATCTAATCTACAGAAGGTATGTGTGGCAAGTCCCAAATCTGGCTAATATTAGATGTATTGCAGCATTAAAATTTTGAGATGTTTTCAAACATTGTACGTATATATTTTGTCATTTTATTATCACATCTGTGTAAAGGAAGACACTATTATCATCAATTTTTACAGACATAATACTGAGCCTTGGGTAACTACGTGAAAGTCAAATCTTTGAAGGAAGGGAAAGTGTCTGGTTCTATTTGATGATGTTATAGTTCCTTCCTCAGTCAGGCAACTATTTTTTTTTTTGTTCCACAATGTGAGAATTAGAGTGATCCTTCAAGATTTCCTTTAAGAATATGTTTCCATGCTTTTTATGCTAAAGTATCTGATGCCCATTCTAGGGCCAGGTCAGAGCTCAGACTAGGGATGTTTAAAGCTATCCATGGTACCTAATATTTGACTAGGCTAATAAATTCCCCTTTACCCTTCTTTCTTAGTGCAATGGAACTAAACCAAAGATGTAAGTCTTGGAGAGTTTTAGAATGGTAAATGCATTTCAAACCTGGGTG
The DNA here is from genome assembly GCF_030028045.1 of Hippopotamus amphibius kiboko. Lineage (NCBI taxonomy): Eukaryota > Metazoa > Chordata > Mammalia > Artiodactyla > Hippopotamidae > Hippopotamus > Hippopotamus amphibius. The sequence continues at coordinate 6,518,580 of NC_080196.1, read as the reverse complement.
CTAGCTGCTCTCTGCATGTTAAAAGGTAATTGAATAGGAGCAAGTCCAAGTGCAATTGGATATGTAGGCTAGAGGCACTAAGTTGCAGCTTCAGAGAGGTCACACTGAAATGAATTTTTTAAAAGGACTATAATATTGCATCTAAGATGGATGGGGAGCAAAAGCAATATTTAAATGAAATTGTTATGGATATAAGTCACTTTCCAGGCATTATAACTATTTCTAACATAAAATATGTTTTCACTTCATATATAAAACATTGTTATTATTCACATCTTATGACATGTTAACATATTAAAACTTAAATGTTTAATGCATATATTAAAATTTTGTGTCATCATTAACCCAGCTGATGAATTCTCTTTGAAAAAAAAATAATGGAAAAGATATATCAAGAGAGATAATTTTTACAATTAGAATAAAAATATGTAACAAAGTGTGGTGAGATAAAAATGTCTAACTTACAGTTCCAAACCCCCTTTTCTTTCTTCCTTTTTTTTTTTTTTTTTTTTTTTTTTTTGCTCTTGGGAATCTTACTGCCATTTGTTTTCCTATTAAATGACATTTCAAATACTTTATTATAAACATAAATCACATCTCCTTTCAAGAAGGCAAATGACAAACTAAATTTGAGATCTGGCTTGCATTTCTACACCCTACCCAGGACTAAATAGATGAACAGTTGCTTTATAGATTGTATCTGAAGGACAAGCAAAGAGAGACAGTAGATTACAGAAAACATGTCACTTGAAACTGACATCTGCCCTTTAATTCACAAACATCATCCTAAACCCTGTCACTTCAGTTGACATCTGTTACACATCCTGATTCATGAGGTTCTGGAAAAGTGCAATCTTATCTGCAGTTGGTTAGAAAAAAATATATCTATATGTGTATATGTATATATATACATATTTTAAACTGCTTTGCTGTATCTATAGGTATGACTTCATTGTTATTAGTCTTTTAAAATTCCAAAAGAACATTGCTGTTCACCAGCTGATCCACTGGATTTAATAGTGGCTGCGGTTGGAGACGTTGAAAGTCCTATGTACCTAAACTGTACATTCCTTTCAATATAGGAAACTTCTAACGTTAATTTGACTTCTTTGAATTAAATTATCTTAAGAAGACCCTTGTTAGATGTATACATATTACCTGAGATGAGTAAACCATGAATGTATTTACGCTCAACCATTGGTTGTCACAATAATGGAGAAAATGTCCTTTGAGATGGAAAGAAGAACTGCAATATAATGAGACAATGAATGGCAGATGTGTAGAGCCCAGATCCAGTCCTTTGCTCCTCACAATGTGGTCCACTGACCGAGAGTATCAGCAGCACCTGGGACATTGTTAGAAATGCAAGTTCTCAGGTTCCACACCCCCCCCCCATATACTAAATCAGAATGCTCTGAGGATGGGGCCCAGGAGTCTGAATTGTAACAGACTCTTGTAGTGATTCTGATGTGTGTGAACATTTGTCAAACACTGGTCCAAACTTGAGAATAATGAGCCCTTCTGATAGCATGAGAAGAGGGGATAAGCAGAGCTGGAACAGGTAGTTCACTGGCCACATATTTTTTCACACACATTTACATTAACCTGATCTCGATTACATTTACCTGAAAACATCATGATAAAAATCAAATGACCAGTATGAGTTTGTACCTAAACACTCCTGTGCTAGTTGCATATACCATGATGACATAAGTTAAAAATAGTGTCGCCAGAACACATACTTGAAAAGATTTTGAACAAATATATGATCTCTAAAGCTTTGGCATATTCTCTAGGGAAATTAAAATTCAGAAGAATCATTATTATTTTAGGTATTTTTATATGAAACCACTGCTAAATCTTGGAGGGTGAGGTATACAAAACAAAACAAACTAAAAAAAAACTGTACATATGTATTACTTATTTCACACATGTGGATGACAAAGCCCTCATTGAAACATGGAATCAAAGGATTTATAGGACATCATGAAGTCATCAAGAGTCTTTAATTTGTAGATTATGATTGTGCTTACTAAAGGCATAATGCCTTTAAACGTGCTATTGCTAAAGCCCCTACTCAGTCAACTGGTCTATCTTACTCAAATAGAGAACACTGTATGTGTCTCTATTGAACCTCATCTTGTTAAACGTACTTCATCATTCAAGCCTGCTAAGAGTTTGTCAGAGCCCAGTTTTTTCATCAGATGAATTCACTGCTCTATCCTGTTTTGTAACATCTAGAAAGTTTGTATATATGTCTTATTCATGTGCACAATGTTTATAGGATATCCTAGCAGGAAAACAATTTCAGAATTCATAATTTTTCAAAGTCTAGAAAGAGAATATTGTGCATATACGCTATATAGGTGTTTCTGCTGATTCCATATGTGCTGTATTGAAAAACCTTGTGTTATGCAATATGGTTCACTAAAATTGATAAAACTCATGGAAAACATAGGTTTGTGGCAGACCACCCAAATCCTGTGGAATTTTGTAATCAGAATAAAAAACAACAAAAACAACAAAATAACTGTTCTAATAAAAATGCAGTGTAGCTAGTCTCTACTTGCATTTGCATCTAGCACCCAGTTGGTTAATCCTTTGCAACACAAAACAAGGGAGTTCTTACTCTGTGTCTGGTAATATAAGTTCCAAAGGGTGTTTAACTTTAAAAGTGACCATTTTCAGGAGAGGAATCAAGATGGCAGAGTAGGGGAAGTGTGCTCACTCCCTCTTGCAGGAACACCAAAATTACAAGTAACTACTGAACAATCATTGACAGAAAGACACTGGAACTCACCAAAAAAAAAAAAAAAAAACAAACCTCACATTCAGAGACAAAGGAGAAGCCACAATGAGATGGTAGGAGGGGTGCAATCGCGTTAAAATCAAATCCCATAAATGCTGGGTGGGTGACTCACAAGCTGGAGAACAGTTATACCACAGAAGTCCACCCACTAAAGTGAGGGTTCTGAGCCCCACGTCAGGCTTCCTAACCTGGGGGTCCAGCAATGGGAGGAGGAATCCCCAGAGAATCAGACTTTGCAAGCCAGTGGGATTTGATTGCAGGACCTCCACAGGACTGGGGGAAACGGAGATTCCACTCTTGAAGGGCACACAAAAAAGTGTGCTCAGCAGGACCCAGGGGGAAGGAGCAGTGACCCCAGAGAAGATTGAACCAGACCTACCTGCTGGTGGTGGAGGGTTGCCTGTAGAGGTAGGGGGCAGCTGTGGCTCACCGAGGAGACAGGGGCACTGGCAGCAGGGGTTATGGGAAGTGATCACATTGACGTGAGCCCTCCCAAAGTCCTCCATTAACCCCACCAAAGAGCCTAAAGGTCCAGTGCTGGGTAGCCTCGGCCAAACATCCAACAAGGTGGGAACACAGCCCCATGCATTGGCAGACAAGCAGATTAAAGTGTCACTGAGCTCTGCCCACCAAATCGGATTCAAGTTTTACTGAGCTCTGGCCACCCAGCCAAACCCACCATCAGTCCCTCCCATCAGGAAGCAACCATGAGCCTCCCAGATAGCTTCCTCCACAAGAGGGTAGACAGTAGAATCATGCAGTATCAGTAGTATTTCATCTTGTGGAACTGAAAACCACAGCCACAGAAAGACAGAGAAAATGAAAAAGCAAAAGACTTTGTACCAGATGGACAAGATAAAACACCAGAAAAACAACTACATGAAGAGGAGATAGGCACCCTTCCAGAAAAAGAATTCAGAATAATGATGGTGAAGATGATCCAGGACTTTGAAAAAAGACTGGATGCAAAGATTGAAAAGTTGCAAGAAAAGTTTACCAAAGACCTAGAAGAATTAAAGAACAAACAAACAGAGATATGCAACATAATCACTGAAATGAAAAATACACTGGAAGGAACCAATAGCAGATTAACTGAGGCAGAAGGGCGAATAAGTGAGCTGGAAGACAGAATGGTGATAATCACTGATGTGGAAAAGAATAAAGGAAAAAGGATGAAAAGAACTGAAGACAGCCTAAGAGACCTCTGGGACAACATTAAATGCACCAACATGCGTGTTATAGGGGTCCCAGAAGGAGAAAAGAGAGAGAAAGGACCTGAGAAAATACTGGAAGAGATTCTAGTTGAAAACTTCCCTAACATGGGAAAGGAAATAGCTACCCAAGTACAGGAAGTGCAGAGAGTCCCAGGCAGAATAAACCCAAGGAGAAACATGCCAAGACATGTAGTAGTCAAATTGACAAAAATTAAAAACAGAGAAAAGTTATTAAAAGCAACAAGGGAAAAATGACAAATAACATACTAGGGAACTCCCATCAGGTTAACAGCTGATTTCTCAGCAGAAACTCTGCAAGCCAGAAGGGAGCAGCATGAAATATATAAAGTGATGAAAGGGAAGAACCTACAACCACAAATACTCTACCCAGCAAAGCTCTCATTCAGATTTGATGGAGAAATCAAAAGATTTACAGACAAACAATAGCTAAGAGAATTCAGCACCACCAAACCAGCCCCACAACAAATGCTAAAGGAACTTCTCTAAGTGGGAAACATAAGAGAAGAAAAGGACCTACAAAAGCAAAAACAAAACAATTAAGAAAATGGTAATAGGAACATACATATCGATAATTCCCTTGAATGTAAATGGACTAAATGCACCAACCAAAAGACACAGACTGGCTGAATGGATACAAAAACAAGACCCATATATATGCTGCCTACAAGAGACCCACTTCAGACCTAGGGACACATAGAGACTGAAAGTGAGGGGATGGTAAAAGATATTCCATGCAAATGGAAATCAGAAGAAAGCTGGAGTAGCAATACTCATATCAGATAAAATAGACTTTAAAATAAAAAATGTTACAATAGACAAGAAAAGACACTACATAAAGATCAAGGGATCAATCCAAGAAGAAGAAATAACAATTATAAATATATAAGCACCGAATATAGGAGCACCTCAATACATAAGGCAAATGCTAACAACTATGAAAGAGGAAATTGACAGTAACACAATAATAGTGGGGGACTTTAACACCCCACTTATACCAATGAACAGATCATCCACACAGAAAATTAATAAGGAAACATAAGCTTTAAATGACACAATAAGTCAGCTTGATTTAATAGATATCTATAGGACATTACATCCAAAAACAGCAGGTTACACGTTCTTCTCAAGTGCACATGGAACATTCTCCAGGATAGATCATATTTTGGGTCATAAATCAAGCCTTGGTAAATTCAAGAAAATTGAAATCGTATCAAGCATCTTTTCTGAGCACAATGCTATGAGATTAGAAATCAATTACATGAAAAAAAACTGTAAAACACACAAACACATGGAGGCTAAACAATACACTACTAAATAACCAAGAGATCACTGAAGAAATCAAAGAGGAAATCAAAAAATACCTAGAGACAAATGACAATGGAAACACAACCATCCAAAACCTATGGGGTACAACAAAGGCAGTTCTAAGAGGAAAGTTTATAGCAATACAATCCTACCTCAAGAAACAAGAAAAATCCCAAATAAACAATCTAAGCTTACACCCAAAGAAACTAGAGAAAGAGGAGCAAATAAAACAAAAAGTTAGTAGACTGAGAGAAATCATAAAGGTCAGAGCAGAAATAAATGAAATAGAAACAAAGAAAACAACAGTAATAAAAAAAAAACACTGGTTCTTTGAGAAGATAAATAAAATTGATAAACCTCTAGCAAGACTCATCAAGAAAAAGAGTGAGAGGACTCAAATTAATAAAATTAGAAAGGAAACAGGAGAAGTTACAATGGACACCGCAGAAATAAAAAGCACCATAAGAGACTACTACAAACAACTATATGCCAATAAAATGGACAACCTGGATGAAATGGACAGATTCTTAGAAAGGTGTTACCTTCCCAAACTGAATCAGGAAGAAATAGAAAATATGAACAGGCCAATCACAACTAATGAAATTGAAACTGTGATTAAAAATCTCCCAACAAACAAAGGTCCAGGACCAGATGGATTCACAGGTGAATTTTATCAAACATTTAGAGTTGAGTTGACACCCATCCTTCTCACACTCTTCCAAAAAATTGCAGAGGAAGGAACACTCCCAAACTCATTTAATGAGGCCACCATCACCCTGATACCAAAACCAGACAAAGATACTACAAAAAAAGAAAATTACACACCAATATCACTGATGAATTTAGATGCAGAAATCCTCAGCAGAATACTAGCCAACAGAATCCAACAACACATTAAAAGGATCATACCCCATGGTCAAGTGGGGTTTATCCCTGGAATGCAAGGATTTTTCCATATACGCAAATCAATCAATGTGATACACCATATTAACAAACTGAAGGATAAAAACCACATGATCATCTCAATGGATGCAGAAAAAGCTTTTGACAAAATTCAACACCCATTTATGATAAAAACTCTCCAAAAGGTGGGCATAGAGGGAACCTATCTCAACATAATAAAGGCCATACACGACAAACCCACAGCAAACATCATTCTCAATGGTGAAAAACTGAAAGCCTTCCCTCTAAGATCAGGAACAAAACAAGGATGTCCACTCTCACCACTACTATTCAACATAGTTTTGGAAGTCCTTGCCACAGCAATCAGAGAAGAAAAAGAAATAAAAGGGATCCAAATTGGAAAAGAAGAAGTAAAACTGTCACTGTTTGCAGATGACATGATCCTATACATATAAAATCCTAAAGATGCCACCAGAAAACTATTTGAGCTAAGCAATGAATTTGGTAAAGTTGCAGGATACAAAATTAACACACAGAATTCTATTGCATTTCTATACACTAACAATGAAAAATCAGAAAGAGAAATTAAGGAAACAATCCCATTCAGTCTTGCAACAAAAAAGAATAAAATACCTAGGAATAAACCTAACCTAGGAGGTAAAAGACCTGTACACAGAAAACTATAAGACACTAATGAAAGAAATCAAATGAATTGGGAGATTGGGATACCAAATTGTACACTCTAAATATATTCAGTTTACTGTATATTAACTGTATCTCAATAAAAGTTCTTAAAAAAAAAAGAAATCAAAGATGACACAAACAGATGGAGGAACATACCATGTTCTTGGATTGGAAGAATCAACATTGTGAAAATGACTATACTACCCAAAGCAATTTACATATTCAGTGCAATCCCTATCAAATTACCAATGGCATTTTTCACAGAACTAGAACAAGAAATTTTATGATATGTATGGAAATGCAAAAGACCCCGAATAGCCAAAGCAATCTTGAGAAGGAAAGACAGAGTTGGTGGAATCAGGCTTCCTGACTTCAAACTATACTACAAGGCTACAGTGATCAAGACAGTATGGTACTGGCACAAAAACAGAAATATAGATCAATGGAACAGGATAGAAAGCCCAGAGATAAACTATGGTCAACTAATCTATGACAAAGGAAGCAAGGATATACAATGGAGAAAAGGCAGCCTCTTCAATAAGTGGTGCTGGGAAAGCTGGACAGCTACATGTAAAAGAATGAAATTAGAACATTCCCTAACACTGTACACAAAAATAAACTCAAAATGGATTAAAGACCTAAATGTAAGACCAGACACTATAAAACTCCTGGAGGAAAATATAGGAAGAACACTGTTCGATATAAATCACAGCAAGATCTTTGTTGATCCACCCCCTAGAGTAATGGAACTAAAAACAAAAATAAATAAAAGGAACCTAATGAAGCTTCAAAGCTTCTGCACAGCAAAGGAAAATATAAGCAAGATGAAAAGACAACCCTCAGAATGTTTGCAAATGAATCAACAGACAAAGGATTACTCTCCAAAATATATAAACAGTCCATCCAGCTCAATATCAAGAAAACAAACAACCCAATCAAAAAATGGGCAGAAGACGCAAACAGGCATTTCTCCAAAGAAGACATACGGATGGCCAAGAGGCACATGAAAAGCTGCTCAACATCGCTAATTATTAGAGAAATGCAAATCAAAACTACAATGAGGTATCACCTCACACCGGTTAGAATGGGCATTATCAGAAAATCGACAAACAGTAAATGCTGGAGATGGTGTGGAGAAAAGGGAACGCTCTTGCTCTGCTGGTGGGAATGTAAATTGATAGAGCCACTATGGAGAACAGTATGGAGGTTCCTTGCAAAACTAAAAATAGAGTTACCATATGACCCCACATTCCCACTGCTGGGCATATACCCAGAGAAAAGCATAATTCAGAAAGACACATGTACTCCAATGTTCATTGCAGCCCTGTTTACAATAGCCAGGACATGGAAGCAGCCTAAATGTCCATCAACAGATGAATGGATAAAAAAGATGTGGTACATATATATAATGCAATATTACTCAGCTGTAAAAAGCAATGAAAGTGGGACATTTGTAGAGACATAAATGGACCTAGAGACTGCATACAGTGTAAAGTGAGTCAGAAAGAGAAAAACAAATATCTTATATTGATACATATATGCGGAATATAGAAAAATGGTACAATTCAACTGGTTTGCAAGGCAGAAATAGAGACACGGATGCACAGAACAAACATATGGACACCAAGTGGGGAAAGCAGGGAGGGTTGGGGGGGAATAAACTGGGAGATTAGGATACCAAATTGTACACTCTAAATATATGCAGTTTATTTTATGTTAACTGTATCTCAATAAAAGGTCTTAAAAAAAAAAGAACCACTTGTATTTTCTTCTGTGAGTAGGTTGTTTATATCCTTTGTCTATTTTCCATAAACTTACTGATACTTTTATAATATGATCAGAGTTGGTTCTATGATAATCAAGACAATAAAATGAGACATATTGTTCTTTGACTTGCGAATATTTGGCAGAATTTGCTATTTCCATTCGTCTCTTTTCACCATAAAATTTTTTTCAAACATATATGTCAAAAGTTTAAATAAATTTTAATCGGTTATTGCATAAATATAGGAAAGTTCAAACATTACATCCGTACAGATGAACACATTTTTATTAAGCAAGTAAAGTTCTTCTTTGTAAATATCACCTGGAGGAGGAAACTGCTCAGTAAATAGCTTCCCACAGTGATGCTTCAGTCACTGTCACCTCCTCCCCAAAGCAAGTGTCCCCAACAGACATTTTTGATGCCTGTTTTAAAAATTTAAATAAACATATTTATTTCTAAAGTTGATTATACATTATGAAATTATACAGATTTTTTAAGTTTTGTGGAGTTTGTATTCCTTAGATATTTCCAGCATTATGTTTATGAGATGCATCCATGTTATTCTGTGTGACATTAGTTTATTCACTCAATGCCACAAAAGATGTGCTAGTGTATCTGAACTGTGTAAGCTGTTCAGGCTGCTGTAGCAAAATACCAGAGTCCTGTAGCTTACTGGATTTATTTCTTGCAGTTCTGGTGGGTGGAAGTCTAAGATTAGGAACAGCATGGTCAGGTGAGGGCCTCTTCCAGGCCGTAGACTTCTTGTTGTATCCTCATATGACAAAAGGGGGTAGGGTGCCTTATGGGGTTTCTTTTTACAAAATCACTCATCTCTTTTATGAGGGCTCCACTCTCATTACCTGGTGACCTCTCAAACGCCCCGCCTCCTAACACCATCACATTGGGTGTTAGGATTCCTACATGAACATTAGCAGTAATTTATTTATTCATCAATCGCCGAAGAACATTTAGGCTGTTTCAGCATTTGGCTACTTCAAGAGTGCTACTAGAACGTGCCTGCATATGTGTATGGAGAGGACATATGCATAGATCTCTGCTGACTCTATACTTAGGAGTGGAATTGTCGGGTCATAGAGTATATATACGCTCACCTTTAGCAAATGCTATCAGCACATGAGACAAATGCAACTGTAGAAATTTTGACTCCTTAACAGTGTGTATCTGTTGTTTTTATGTCAGTCATTCTGTGCTGTGGTTCCTTATTGTGTGTGTGAGCGTGTTGTATTCTGATTACTAAGGAAGTTGATGATTACCTTTTGGCCTTTCTCTATTGAATATTCATTTTAAGTTTTATTATTCTATTATTCTTACTTCTGCTCTCTTTGGGTTTGGTGTGTGTTCTTTTTCAGTCCATCTGCTTGAGAAGGAAGTTTGGATCATTTATTTTTTTATTTTTTAAAATTTATTTATGTATTTGTTTATTTTATTGGCTGTGTTGGGTCTTTTTTTTTTTTTTTTTTTTTTTGCTATGTGCGGGCTTTCTTTTTAGTTGCAGTGAGTGGGGGCTACTCTTCGTTGTGGTGCGCGGGCTCCTCACTGCCGTGGCTTCTCTTGTTGTGGAGCATGGGCTCGAGGCACGTGGGCTTCAGTAGTTGCAGCACATGGGCTCGATAGTTGTGGCTCATGGGCTCTAAAGCGCAGGCTCAATAGTCGTGGCACACAGGCTTAGTTGCTCCGAGGCATATGGGACCTTCCTGGAGCAGGGATCAAACCCATGTCCCCTGCATTGGCAGGTGAATTCTCAACCACTGCGCCACCTAGGAAGCCCTGGATCATTTATTTTTAAACTTTCTTCTTTTTTTAAATATGAGTTTAAGGCTATAAATTTCCTTCTAAGTAGTGTTAGCTGCATTCCCAAAGGTTTGATATTTTATATTTTCCTTGTTATTTAGTTAAAAAGTTTTGTAATTCTTATTCTTTTTTAAAAAAAAAAGTCCACGCATTACTTAAAAGTTCATTGTTTAATTTCCAAGCAGTTGGGGGGAATTTCTAGTTTTCTCTTATTTATTGATTTCTAACAATTTTACTGTGGTCAGGAAATATACTTTGTCTTAAAACCTTTGAAATTTGTTGAGGTTTACTTTATGATCCAATATGTGGTCAATTTTGGTAATTATTCCTTGTGCATTCTGCTGTCATTGCGTGAAGTATTTTGATGTCAATTAGATCAGCTGGTTAATTGTGTTTGTGAAGGACATACACTAAGACGGCCTACAATTGTTTTTGCCTTCAGATAATCAAACCCTTATGTAATTCCCTCCCCTACTATTGGTAGGTCCTATGGCTTGCTTCTAACCAATAGAGTATGATGATTAAGTGACATAAGATTGTACCATCAGCCTTGCTGGGAGAATTTCCCTTGCTGTTTTTGATCAGGAAGCAGCATGAGGAAGCCCCATGTGACAAGAAACTGAAACTGGAACACCCAGCTACAAAATAAGGATGATCTCTAGTCAATAGGTGGGAAGAACTTGGGGCCCTTGGTTCAACTGGCTGCAAGAAACAAAACCATGCCAAGAAATGTGTGATCTGGGAAGCAGATCCTTCCCAGTCAAACCCTGAGGTAAAACTGCAGCTTCAGGTAGCACCTCGATTGCAGCTTTCACTTGAGACTCTGAAGCAGAGAGGACCCTATAAAGCTGTCCCCGGACCCTTGACCCACCGAAATTTTGAGATAAGAAGTTGTGTGGGTTAAGACTAACTCTGTGGCAATGTGTTGTGCAGCAACAGGTAACTAATCCAGTGTATTATAACTTCTATATTTGCACTAGATTTTATATCCTTATTGAATTAGCTATGGGGAAAGGTGTGCAAGACTACCCAACTTTTTCTGGATTTCTCTATTTCTCCTCTTAGTTCTATAACTTTTATTTTACTTTACAACTTACTTCTATAAATTTTATTTTTCCTTATACATTTTAAAGTTATGTTTTTGATGGCATGAAAATTTGGAATTTGTATGTCTTCCTGGTGAGTTGACTCCTCTGTCATTATAAAATATCCTTCTTCATCTCTAATAATACTTCTTGTTTCCAATAGCTGTTAAAGCTTTTTCTTTATCTAGTTTTCACGAATCTTTCAATGATCACAGAACATATTGAATTTGTAGGTAAATATCTTTCATCACTTTTGGAATATTCTTGGCCATCATCTTTTCAAGTATTCCTTCTGCCCCATTTGCTATTTTCTACTTTAGATACCCTACTTATATGTACACTGTCATTTCTCACATGGCTCTAATTCTCTTTTATGAATTTTCATAATTTTTTCTTTCTGCTTCAGTTTGGATATTTGCTATTGACTTGTCTTCCAGCTCACTACTACTAGTGTCTTTCAATTTACACAATATTTTGTTAAAACTCACATAACGATTTCTTGATTTCATCTATTCAACATATATTTACTTAGTAGCTAGTCTGTGCAAGCACTATTTTATGCTCTAAAAGTATATCAGGTAAAAGCAAAGCAAAACAAATAAGAATGTGAAAAATATCTCTACCTTCACACCGTTTACATTTTAGTATAAGGAAGCAGAAAATTAAAAATTGATCAATCAACCAATAAGTATACAATATAATATGTTAGAATAAATGTGCTATAGAGAAAATTAGTATAGAGGCTGGTACAGTAAGGAGTATTACAATTTTCAATAAGGTGGATCGTGTAGGGTTTATTGAATAGGTGGCATTTGACCCAAGACTTAGCCATATGAATTTTTGGAGAACTGGTATGCTAGATAGTCCTGAGGCTACAGCATTCCTGGGAAATTCAAGGAGCAGCAAGGATGCCATCTCTGTGAAGCAAGGCGAGTGATGGGTAGAATAATCTAAGAGGTCAAGGAAACTGGTGAGCAGTGTAGAGAAAGTGGTGGAATGTTAAGGATGAACTTTGCAGGACCTTTTAAGCCATTATAAAGATTTCTGGTTTTTATTTGAATAAGTTGGAAGACTTTTAGGCAGATGTGTGATACTCTCTGCCTTATATCCTAACAGGATCATTCTAGCTTGTGTTGTGAATAGTTCTAGTGTGGCAAAGAGGGAAACAGGGACACCAATGAAGGGCTTATTTTAATAATCCCCACGTGTGTCATGGTGTTTTGGACAAAGGTGGTACAGAGGCTGTAGGTCATGGTGAGAACTTGTTGGATATTGAATATTCTTTGAAGGTATTGGCCCTGGTGTTTAGTTTAATGCTGCCTGTTTAATAATAAGGTCATTTACATCTATAAATTTTCTACCATGTCAGGCATTGGCTGTATCACATTTGTTTTATATTAGGGCTCACATATAGTTTTACTTACTGTTTTGTTATTAACTCAAATAACTTAAGATAAGATTGTAAAATTCCTAAAGGAATGGGATTATTTTTACATGAAAAAGATATTTTATCTTGCCTATGTCTTAATTTTATTACATTATGGTAAACAAATTAATATTATCTTTAACAGCCCTACTCTTTTAGAAAAATTAACATTGTTTTTGTGGTATAATACAGTCATTTTTTTTTGTAAAAATCAAAAGGATCCTTGAAAAGATACTATCTTCACTATAGGCAGAAAAATTCAAAACTTATACCTATCGAACAAGATTTAAAATTTTATTATTGAATTCCTCTTCGTGCATATTTATTCTTGACCTACCAATCTTTTAAAAACTAGCAATACTATTATAAAAATCTCTAACTATAATAACATTTGATTCAATGTATTTCTGAAAGTATTTCATTTTTTTAAAATACATTATAAGTACATAGATCACCCAAACTTATTTTAGATTTTTTAATGTAAGGAAGTATAAAGATTATCCTAATAGCTGTATCTTAATCTTCAATATATGCTTAATTAATTTTGACTCCCTATTTATTTTAGTTGATTATTTTTGCCTTATATTTTACTCTGTCTTATACTTAGATTTCATTTCACATTTGTCTGTAAAACTTTTCCTTATCATTGACATTTAACTCAGTCGATTTGGTTTTTTGATGCTTCTTTTGGGAAAACAAACAGATGGATTTTATTTTTGATGGTACACTTTGAGAGTCTTTGTCTCAAGTGGAAGAGTCTAGATCATTTATATTCTTTGCCATTTGTATTGTATCTTTTTTCCTGATTTTGTGCTTCCTTGCTTTTTTTTTTCATTTCCATAGTTTTGCTATACATAAACATCCCCCTTTTTTCCGTAGTCATCTTAAAGGCATATACCTATGTGAGATTCATACACCTAGTTGTCAATTAGAAATTTTTTTTCCCCTATGAGCCATTTATTTTATCAATGCGAGGAATGAAGGAAAATGAACAGAATGGCATATCCCATCTCTACCATTTTCTTATTTCCTTTTATATAAACTGCGTCCTTTTAGACATTTAGGCATTATTATTATTGTTAACATTATATTTTTGTAATTCTGCATCTCTGTCATCATGTTACACCTCATTTTCATTTCATTCCTCTGTGTTTGGTGATTTTCACAGATTTGTACTTCATAACCTTAATTGAATACACAACAGTATTAATTCTATAGTTTATTCCTTCTTTTGTAGATTTATTCTTTTTTTAAAATTAATTAATTAATTTATTTTCGGCTGTATTGGGTCTTTGTTGCAGCGTGCAGTCTTTCTCTAGTTGCAGAGAGTGGGGCTACTCTTCTTTGCGGTGCACAGGCTTCTCAGTGTGTTGGCTTCTCCTGTTGCAGAGCACAGGCTCTAGGCACATGGGCTCAGTAGTTGTGGCTCTTGGGCTCTAGACCACAGGCTCAGTAGTTGTGGCTCACAGGCTTAGTTGCTCCGCAGCATGTGGGGTCTTCCCGGACTAGGGTTTGAACCCGTGTCTCCTGCATAGGCAGATGGATTCTTAATCACTGTGCCACCAGGGAAGTCCTGTAGATTCATTCTTACACTGTGTATTTCCTTGAAGTCATTTATTACTTCACTGTCCTCATTTTACTTTTCCAAAACTGACTGAGCCAGTAATTTCTACCTGGCTCCCACCTTTCGCATTTCTTTGAAATACATTATAATTTTTTCTCTCATTCTTATAGTTTCTTCTGATTTTTGAAAATGTACTCTTTCCTTGATTCTTTGAGATCCTTTTTCTTTATTTTTTTAATGCTCTATTATCTTTTTACAGAACCCCATTCTGCCCCTGTTTTTTCTCTGTGGCCTGTCCCTGTCATAATGAGGATCACGTTCTTTAACCCGAGTTGCTCAAAATAGTATATTCCAGTTCCTTAGCATGATCTTACGAGATTATCCTGAGTCTTTGCTTCTCTCCTTTATCCTCAAGAATGAAGTGCTTAATTTCCTGAAGCACATGGTGCTCTGGCATCCGCTCTTGTTGGCTAACACTGCCAAATTCATACTCAGTATTCAAAACGCAGATTAAATACTACTTTCTGTCTCTACCCTCATAATTGTAACCATCTTTTCCCCTCGGTGTTCCTACAGTATTTTGCACATCATATCAAATCTTAAAGTATTGGGAGTTTTGTTTTCTTTTAGTTTAACATTTCTTTTTCTCCCTCTAGATTTTGACATCCTTGAGGGCAAGACCTTTGTCTTATTCTTTGTGCCAGCAGCAGCTAATATACTACCTGAAACACTGTGGACAAAATATAAAAATATAAATGATCTGATGCTTCTGAGTCAGTATAAATCCATCACCACTTCAGAAAAATGCCTAGGGTATATCCTTCAGATAGTGGGAAACAAATTTATTTTTCTCTATAAAGGAAAAATAAAACTTTTTGGAGAATATTAAATATCTTGTTCCACTGAGGTATTTATGAGGTTTTTGAATTGAATTGAAATTCCTCTCTCAATATAAATCCTAGATACAAGTCATGTGTTCTTAGGGGACTGATACTAGAAAAAGAAACAAAAAGAAAACCAAACATTAGCTTTTAGTCTAAGAATTTGAGTGCTTTTTTAGACCCACCAAATATAATCAGATTTATATTTATTTTTACAGAAATGTTTGCTCAGCTAATGCATTCTTAATCAAATAATGGGTGTTCCATGATGGAAATTTCAAATAAAGTTCTTAAGGCTGTCAAAAAGTAAATAAGCTAACTAGAATTATATTTCTTTGTTTCCCAGTGGACCTCATAAATGCTTGGAGAGGGATATGGTGTACTTAGAAATAGGCCAGTTAGAGACTGGCCTATATCTAATACAAGAACAGTCAGCACTTTCTCCTCCATGTCACGCCCCCAGCCAATGATTTCACACATGTCTTCTGATGAGGTATGTCCATTTTTAACTGACAGATATCTTCATGATCTATGATAATTTTTAATATAATTTGGTTTATTTTTGACAAACTATATGCCACTTTAAAAAGTCTACAAAAAAAAAGTTAACAGGATACAATAAAAAATCTACAATTTTATTAACTAATCTATTTTGTATAAAAATATACTGCATTTTATATTTTTTCATTAACTTTTTTTATGGCTATCCACATGAATTTTACCTGCATTAGAGTAAATGAAGTTTGATGAATTTTTAAACTTACATTGTAGCGTGTGCAAGGGAACAATGTTTATTGTTAAAATGTAACTTTAGATTATTTTAAATCTAATTTTGAGTTCTTTTGTTGAACCTCCCGAAAGTCTTTGACATGATGCATTCTGTCCATAGGGTTTTTTCAGCTCAACATAAGCTCTTTTATTTTAATTCTTGTGACATAGGGATCACAGAAAGCTCAGTGAAGCACTCCTCTGGAACACTCAAATCTAGACACTATAAAAATAGTCTGTGACCAATGAAGTATTCATGAAGAAAATGAATTTATTTTCAGTTTTATGGTTTATAAGACATAAATAATTAAACCAAGTTTTATGAGACCTCGTTTTGAAAGATTTGATTAAAATAGATTTGGAAGCGTTGAAATAAAATGGCAAAAGTTCAGATTGTCTGTGTTTACTCTCATTTGAAACGTCTCTCAATGGGAAGAATGAGAGCAGTGGGCCGTGTAAGTTCAACTTTTGCGAGGTTGAGAATCTACTTTATTTGAAAAGAATCTGGTTCAGACATTGTGAGACAACTTGAGAAAAATGAGATTGCTGCCCTTTGAGCTCATGAAACATTAGGACAATTGGCCATAGAAGAAAATAGTCAATAAGGCCTATCTCTCATAAGAATACTAGAATGCTAAAGATTGCACTTAGCAATTTTTTATGCTATGCAAGACTGAAAAGTCCACCAGACTCTTAAGAAATCTCTGAGTCCTAAAACATAATATATATGTATATACATATATGTGTGTGTATATATATATACACATATATAATAAATAAAAAACAAAAAATTATCTAAAGACAGTCCTTATACTTACTCATCTTCATTTGCACTTACAAAAGCACCATAGAAAATGCATTTCTTGGAAAAGTCACACTTGACCTGTCTGTTGGTAAACTTATTTTTAAAGAGCATTAGCAAGAACAGTAATAGCACCTGCCTTCAGACTGTACCTCTTATGTTCCAGTTCCTGAGATAAACACTTTATTTTATGTCATCCTCATGAGAGATCTGAATACCCTTATTTTGCAAGTAAGAGAACTGAGGAATTTGTTTAAGGCCACATCCCTGGAAACTGGAAGAGGTGTAATGTGAGCTCAAGTCCAAAGCCTTTGACATTTTTGGGTACAAGAAAAAAAATTTTTTTTAAGCTACCTACTTCTTTTATACAGGAAAAATATAGGAACTCACAGGATTGACATGGACATAAACCAGCAGCACTCCAGAGGCTGGACAGTTGCGTCGATACAAGCTGGTTTTAGCAGGTTTTACACCAGGACAGGTGTCCCCCTGGCTGGGTGGTGCGGATGCGACACCACCACTGGCTTCAGTAAACCGTGATGTGCTCCTTTGACGGGTCCTCAGCTAACCCTCCGCCTTTGGTCGCAGACCTCAGACTCAATAAGGCTGAGCCTTAGCCCCATGGTCAATGTCGTCATTGTCAAAATGCAGGACAGGGACCATCTCCACCCACTGGGCTGCAGCCCACTTGGCTTCACTACCAGCATACACAAAGGAGAAACTGGGAAAATAGAAAAGCTTCAAATCCAGCCTCGTAGCCATGTGATTGTGGTCAGTATCACCACCTGTCTACATATGAAACTAACATCTTCCCAACTGGTTCCCCTTCTTGTGTTTTCACCCTTGTCTATCCATTCACAACAGAGTAGCCAGAGTGCTCCTTTTAAAACTCATCTGACCATGTTACTTCTTTGTTCAGTCCTTCAGTGTGTTCTTGTCTTGCTCAGAGGAAAATCTTTAAACCCAAGCTTCAGATATGTGGGCAGGATTGAGGGAGCAAACAAGGAGGGACAGTGAGACACTCAGGGCCTAGCACGATTAGGAAGCTGGCACCACATCTGGCCCAAGTGCATGTCAGCTCCTCTTGCACCTCAGTTTCCTTTCTGATTTTTCCTAAAACCAAGTTCTCCCCTAATTAACAATCCTGAGGTGATACTGAAAAGCTTAGCTTTGACTATATCTAAGAAGCTAAAGTAATTTCAGAGCCACAAGGCTACTTAGAATCAAGATAATAGCACCATAGTGTCAGACTAGATAATTTATAGAAAAGTGATACTACATTCCAACGCTAATGCATTCTAGTATTCAATTCACTTCTGATTGTGCCTGGAGTTGGTGCAGGCATCACAAGTTAAAGGCTTGGTCTTGCAAGACTGTCCCCAATTCAGATAGCAGTTTCAAGCTGTGGTTATCCCTAAGCCATTGGAACTTCTGCCCAACTTGGCTACAAATTCAGGTGTTCCAAATGACTCCTCCTTCAGGTTAGATAATTTGCCAGAATGACTCACAGAACTCACTGGACATGTTAGTTGACACTTAGGATTACAGTTTCACTGTAATGGGTACAACTCAAGAAGAGCCAAATGGAAAAGATGCATAAGACAAGGTCTGAAAGGGTCCCAAACACAGGAGCTTCCGTCTCATGGGGCCGGGGTGCAACACCCTCCAGGTACATTGATATGTTCAGTAACCAGGAAGCTGTCCAGACCTTATTGTTTATAGTTTGTATCTGGAATTTCATTATAGAGGCATGATTGATGAAATCTCTGGCCAAGTGATCAAACTCAGTCTCCTGCTCCTCCTCCCCAGGAAGCTCAGGGAATGGAGCTGAAAGTTCCCATCCTTCAAGGAACCACTTGGTCTTTCTGGCATGGCCAGCTCCTCCCTTGCAACTATCTAAAGACCCACCAGAAATCACTTCGTTAGCAACTCAGGTATGGCTGAAAAGGGCTTATTATAAAAAAGACATTCCTATCACTCAAGAAATTCCAGAAGTTTCTGGAAGCTCTGTGTTAGGAATGGAGACAAAGACCAGATATATTCTTTTTTTTTTTTTAATGAATTTATTTATTTATTTATTGACTGTTGGGTCTTATTTCTGTGTGCGGGCTTTCTCTTGTTGCAGCAAGTGGGGGCTACTCTTTGTTGCGGTGTTCAGGCTTCTCATTGTGGTGGCTTCTCTTGTTGTGGAGCACTGGCTCTAGGGGTGCAGGCTTCAGTAATTGCAGCACATGGGCTTAGTAGTTGTGGCACCCAGAATCAGTAGTTGTGGCTCCTGGGCTCTAGAGCGCAGGCTCAGTAGTTGTGGCACATGGGCTTGCTTGCTCCGTGGCATGTGGGATTTTCCTGGACCAGGGCTCAAACCCATGTCCCCTGCATTGGCAAGCTGATTCTCAAGCACTGCGCCACCAGGGAAGTCCCCAAATATATTCTTTATTATAGCACAGATACATAATACAATTTTGTCATAAGCTGTAAGAACAGAGTCTATGTTTCAGGGAAGAACAATTGGAATAGCAGAGATAGGAAATATATAAACATTCAGTGTCAAGGCTGCGTGCGAAATGGGTGCACATCAGTACAGCAAAGGATGGATACAAGCAGGACAATGACATGAGTAATTATCAAAGGGGAGAAAGTATGTTATACATATTTCTGATAAGTTCTAGCTCATAACAAATCCACATGATTTTTATTCCAATGTATTAACAACATATCTGGGTTGGTAGTTGAAATCTCATTGGAATTATTCATCTCATCATGAATATTTAGTTTATACAGCCTTGAAGAAAAAGATTTAATCTAAAGATGGAATGAATTTAGGTTTCTCTGAGTTTTTTTCTGGTAAGAACAGATGTTCATATATATTTGCCTATTTCCCAAGTTCCCCTTGCCAGTACCCCAGAGACATCTTCTCAGTAAGTTCAATAAGAATTGTATTATTGAGAAACTCACTGATTCTCATTTTATTATTTGTGACAGTTAAGCAATGTCACTATGTTGCTATCTGTGATCATACAATTCTACTCTGTATATAAAAGACAACATAGAATAGTTAAAGCAAGATGGTGTGAGTGGCCAAACGTCCAGGGTCATGTTCCTGGACATGACGGTAATTTAATATGTAATTACATGGCAACCACCTAACCTGTACGAACTCGAATTTCCTCATTTGTTGAATAAGTAGATATGCTAGATTCAAGGTTTAATATTGTGTGATTCTATTCCTACTGACTTCAAACAGTAGAATAGTAATCTGACCTATACACTTGTGTACACACATCAATACATACAGTTATTTTACACAAAGTAGCAGTACTTCAGACTATAATGAAGAGTTGAAAATACAGATCCTTGACAGAATCTTTAAAAAGATGTTTTCATTGATTAGCATAAGTGCCCCTTAATAAATGCACATGTAAGTATAAAGCATAACTTTGCTAATGGATCAGATATCACTTCTCATCCTCTTGACTTTTTACTCCAGCCACTACTTTGGCAATTAGCATTTTATCACCCACCTCAGCTGTACTTCTTGCTTTCTACACCAGGGCTCCTCTGATGCTGTGGCAGAAGAATCATGCAGAAAATCACTAAAATCATGCATGACACACCGGAGGTGGTGGGGAGTTAGCAGCCCATGGAGCAATCTTGAGCAGCAGGAAAAGGATTGGGAAGGTAACTGGCTCTCCCTTCAGTCCCTTAGGAACACAGGACTGAGGATCATTCGATACAGTTTGTCTGAGGGACCCAGTGGGATTGAGTCTCAGTTGCCCTCAGGTTAAATGAGGGCAACTAAGAGTGGGGCCCTGATCTGGTAGGATTAATGTCCTTGTAGAAAGAGGCATCAGAGAGCCCACTCTCTCTTCCTCCACATTCAAGGGCCAAGAGATGGCCATGAGGACATAGCAGGAAGGTGGCCATCTGCAAGCCAAGAAGAGAGTTCTCAACAGAGGCTGAATTGACTGGAACATGCACCTTGACCATAGACTTCTATCTTCCATAACTGTGAAAAAGTAAATTTCTGTTGTTTAAGCCACTCAGTCTATGGTATTTTGTTACAGCAGCCCCAGCAGACTAATACAAATGGTCTGGAAGGTATGCTAAGAAATCCCCTCTAAAGTAAAGGACCAATTATTACTCCTTGTACTACCACTAAGAAAGAGGCACAGCACTAAGTGGGACATCTTTGAACTTTTTCCAAGTCTTTCATTGAAGTATACTATACATACAGAAAAGACTCATGTCATTAGTGAAAAATAGTTTCAGATATGCTGCTAGATTCTAGTAGACGCTAAATATCTCATCACAGGGCATCAATTAATGCAATCAGAGCTTCCTGTCATGAGGTGGATATTATCCTACACACTGAATCAGGGAACACAGCAATCCATTGTACAGTGGAAATAGTCATTTAAGATCAGGTTGAGATAGATCCAGGATGTAAAAGAAAACCACAGGACTGGTGATTCAGACCTTCACAGCATCTGTCTTTTTAAAATGATGCCTCTTGCTCAATTCAGACTTGTTTCCTCACTGGAAACTATTGACCAATAAGGAAGCATCTCAGGTCTGTTTCAAGGATAGACCAGCTTGATAATCAAGTGCTTGTCAAAAAAAAAAAAAAAAAAAGGACTGCTTCCACGTGCTGTAACATTTGGAATGGACCTGGTAGATGGAGATGAAGGGAAATTCTCCCAGTGAGCAGAGCTGAAAGAAATGTACTCAGTCTTTCAGTTTAAATGGAGCGAGAAATGACTGTGGTATGCATATATATGAACTCTGGGCAGCACAGATGTCCTGGCTGGTTGATCATGGGACTGGAAGAAGCAAAATTGTATGATTGGACACAAAGAATTTTAGGGAAGTCATATGGACCAGTAGGAGTGATTTAAAGTCAACTCTGACCCATTACAATGTCTAGAAAGAATTTTAAAAGAGGAGGCAACAGAAAGAGAAAAACAAATACCATATGCTAACCCATATATGTGGAATATAAAAAAAAAATGGTACTGATGAACCCAGTGACAGGGCAAGAATACAGATGGAGATGTAGAGAATGGACTTGAGGACACGGGGTGGGGGGAGCTGAAGGGGAAGCTGGGATGAAATGAGAAGGTAGCATTAACATATATACACTACCAAATGTAAAATAGATAGCTAGTGGGAAGCTGCTGTATAACATAGGGAGATCAACTCTATGATGGGTGATGATTTAGAGGGCTGGGATAGGGAAGGTGGGAGGGAGTCCACAGGAGGGAGGGCATATGGGGATATTTGTATAAATACTGCTGATTCACTTTAGTGTACAGGAAAAACTGGCACAACAGTGTAAAGCAATTGTATTCCAATAAAGAGCTTAAAAAAATAAAAATAAAAGAGGAGGCATTCGACACAACATATGACATCAGCTACTGCAGTGCTTGAACAAAAAGCTTATCAACTAAGTAACCATGTAGCAAGGAGGGACATTGTACACATAGGTAACAACATGGGCACCCTCTTGCCCATCATGATCTAGCTTGAACCACAGCTGAATGACAAACGGCTAACAGAGACTGATGCTCAGCCTTCTAAATGACAGCTTCCCTTGGAGAAAAGATGTAGCCATGTAGCAATGAATAAATGCCCCCCACCTCAGTCCTCAGCAGACACATTCTATATAACTTCTCAACGGTCCTGATGAGTTTGAGGCCCAGTTATCCTTACAGAATAACCATTTATGTAACATAGCCTTTGTTTTAAAATGTTGGTTTTATTATTATTCAAGTGTGATGAGGCCAACAGTTCTGGAGATGACTGCCATTGAAAAGATCATTTGCTACAGTTCTCATCCCATGCAGGGCCACACAGGGAAGCACCAGGGTCAGTCAGGAAGCCAGCACCAGGGAGCAGGGGGAAAGGTGGGTGAGAGTTTTTATTGTGGTGTTTGCAGGAAGGAATGGGTGAGGTAGGGTAGGCAGCCTAAGCAAGTTTACCATTGGCTAGTTTGAATGATTTCAGCAGGTTCTAGGATATCAAGGCTACAGGGTGTAGTTGTCTGATACCTGGCCCTGGGGTGATCAGGGCAGGGAATTAGTGACCTGGTGTGTAAGAGCCTGATAAGGGAGGCAATTAGGGATGTGTATGAGTGGTTTACATATAAAAGCATGTTCCCGGGACGGTCATTTACAATCTCTAAGAATTGGCTAACCCTGGGAGAAGCAGATGTCAAAACATCAGAAATACAGAAAATAAGAGGCATGGTTAACACAACCTTGCATTTGAATTCCTCCTTCCCCCCTGCTTCACTCTTTTCAGACTCCATTTTATTTCCTGAAATCACTTTACAAGTAAATTACTTTTACTCAGATTCTAGTCTTATGCATTGTTTTCATAAAGGGTATAGATGAAGAGGAAAAGGGGTGAGTGGTGGGGGAACCCAGGCTAAGAATAACTCTTTCTAGCCCACTTGTTCATTGCATTGACATATCCTAGATTTTGACCCTATGTCTGTTCAACAGGTTCAATCTCCATGACTATATGCCTGCATGTTGCACTTCTAAAGAGAGATGATTTGTGAAGGTACAGATGCTATATTAAGAAAAAAGCAGGGGCTTCCTAGGTGGTGCAGTGGTTAAGAATCCTCCTGCCAATGCAGGGGACACGGGTTTGATCCCTGCTCCAGGAAGATCCCACATGCCGCGGAGCAACTAAGCCAGTGCACCACAACTATTGAGCCTGCGCTTTAGAGCCTGTGAGCCACAA
Organism: Hippopotamus amphibius kiboko; assembly: GCF_030028045.1. Classification (NCBI taxonomy): domain Eukaryota; kingdom Metazoa; phylum Chordata; class Mammalia; order Artiodactyla; family Hippopotamidae; genus Hippopotamus; species Hippopotamus amphibius. The sequence continues at coordinate 6,494,794 of NC_080196.1, read as the reverse complement.
CTGTTGAGCCCATGCTCTGCAACTACTGAAGCCCACGCGCCTAGAGCCCATGCTCTGCAACAAGAGAAGCCATGGCAATGAGGAGCCCGTGCACTACAATGAAGAGTAGCCCCCACTCACAGCAACTAAAGAAAGCCCACGCACAGCAAAAAAAGACCCAACACAGCTAATAAAATAAATAAATTAATTAAAAAAAAAAGAAAGAAAGAAAAAAGTAGGACTGGCCTGGTAGATGGTTTAAGAGACTAAAGACTTGTGCTTTTTTTTATTTTTTGGATTTTTTTAAGTGAACATGGGCAACTGGAGATTCTTGATTATTGGTAAAGTTAAATTTAAAAGCCTGCATTTTAGTTCCCCTTCCAATGAAAGGGGAACTAGATCACATGTGGAGTTTTATTCAAGAATAAGAAGCATGAAAGGCAGTAATCAAGAACATAATAAAATTAACCAGCCAGTCTCTCAGATATTCCCCCAAGTGCTGTGCCATTTGTTTGCATCAAGTCCCAGAGGAGTCGCTCAGGTGGTCGAGCACCAGGGGCCTCTGTGGGCATCTGTGAGCCTTGCCCCGGTCTTGATTCTCCTTCCTCAAGACCCTGTGTTGGAAATCCCGCTGTGATAGGAGCAGAAGCCATCGCCATTGGATATTGCCCAAAACTGGGGATTGTCAATATCAAGGTTCCCTTTTCTCCCTGCAGCACAGCTCAGTTTTCCATCTTCCTGGTTCTCATCCTTTCTAAGAAGAAACCTTCTGTCACGTTTTCGTAGATTGACTCAGACAATGGAAAGCAATCAAAGATTGCCTTTATGGAGCCCGTATGGGGGCTTTATTTTTTTAATTAGTGAAAAAGTTTGAGAATTAAATATATAGAAATGTTAAATTATTTTGCTGTCTTAAACAAACAGGGGAAGGAAAAAAAAAAAAAAAAAAAAAAGATCTGCACTAGATTAACTACCCTGTATTTCAAAATGGGAAATTCTTTGGCACAAGTCATAAATTTTCCCTTTTCTGAGATTTCCCTGTGTACTTTCTTAAGGGTCTGAATTTGGAAATCCAAATACATCAGGGACTAAATTATTTAGAAATTACCCTGAATACCAGATTAGTGAGATTATCTAAAAATAACTGAGGTAATGTAATGCAGAAGGTAACTAATGACCTGTAAATGCAGGTTCCTCCATAACTCTCCCTTTAGGGAGTAGTTATTGTTTCCCAAATGGCTTCTATGGGAACTGGATGGTTCAGAGGAACTGGTAATAAGAGATGATACAGTGATTTTGCCATTATATCCTGACTTAAGCAACATATAAACAAACCATCTTTCTAAACAAATATATTCATAAATGCTTAAGAAATGCATCAAATGCTGAAAACAGCCTGGAAATCTGCACTTTTAATCAAACTTCTCAGGCTTACTTGTCAGAATCTATTTTGCAGAATACGCAGCATTATTCCTTTGTTTTTCTACAGCAATAGGCTATGCTATCACTCTAGTGTAAAACTTCCATTGCAAACGAAAGTTAATCAGAAGTTCTCTCTTCATTTGTACCTATTCCAATTGGCCTTTATATACATAACCAAGTAATTTAGGGACTAGCATAGAGAATGGAAGACAAGAGAGTAAGGAAGCATTTACTATAAAATGCAATGAGAAAGGCACAAGAGGAAAAAATATAGAGCTGGAATGGCATTTATAATTATTCATTGCCAAGTTCTTTATTTCATAGATATGCAAAATGAAATAGAAGTGGGTTAAATTAACTTGCTCCGGGTAAAGCACTTATGAAACAGCAGAGGCTCAGGTCTTACCCCCTCACCTGTTGAGGGTTCTTTCGTCTAGAACGCATGTCCTTCTCTCAACAGGCATTAGGAAACAGGCCGTAGGATCTTGCTGCAAATTGGTGAGACGTGGGATGCGATAACAGCAAACAGAACAGTCACTACAATGCAGGTTGCAGCTGAAGTTTTCTTTACAAATGGGTCAAAACGGCCCCATTGTTTGTACCCATTACTATATGACAGCAACTAAGAAGTGAAAGATTACAGGCCATTGGCCTCTCAATATTTATTTTATCCAAGACTATGCAGAAAAGAAAATGAGGAGAAAAGGAAAATAGCAGTTCTAGCTAATAACTTGATTATACTTGCTAATGAAACTAGCTGCTGTGGCATTTTATAATTGCAGAAGTTTTAAGAGGCGTATCTGAAAATGTCATCAGCCAGGTAAATAGTATCTGTGAATGCAAACCGAAGGGCAATGCCAATGTGTATGAGTAGGAGAGAAGCTGTTACGGTTCCACAGAAAAGGAGCTGGTATTATTTGGTCCCATATAGTAGAAAGAATGCAGGCTTTGCAATCAAATGAGCCTTGAGCTCCTACCCTTTGCCAGGTATGCACCTCAACTCATTTGACTCTAGCAATCCCAGGTATAACATGGCACTGATAATAAATCCGAGTCTACTCACCATCAGGATTAAATGAAATCATATACTTAAAGTTAGTGACATAAAATGAATGTTGAATAAAATGCAATTATGATCATTTTCACATTTCATTAAGAAGAAAAATTCAAATCTGTATAAAGAATTCTAAAATGTATGCCTATGAGCATATTGCCCAGCTTCGATGATTAAAAACATATGGCCAATCTCGTTTCATCTAAATCTGCATCTACTTCCACCCCCTGTATTATTTGGAAGCAAATCTTAGACATTACTTTTCATCTTTAAATTGTTCAATATATATCACTGAAAGGTAAAGATTCTTTCATATCCATAAATTATTATCACACCCCCCAAATAGTAATAATTCTTAGTATCAAATATCTGGTCCATGTTCCGATGTTCGAATTGCCTTGTGAATATCATGTGCATTTTTTCCTTAGCTTATCTGAATCAGGATCTTAAGTTTGGTTGGTGTGTGGTCACGGTGAAGATGATAAAAGTTGCTGGCATGAATAGTATAATGTTGGAACGGAAATAACCTTCATAAGTAATAACAGTCATTGCTACAGGAGATTAAGGAAGGTGCAAGAATATAATACCTGGCTCACAGATCAAGTCAAATATCTTCTTTCTCTTCCACTCACTTCAAAGGAAGAATTAGCTCTTTTGTTCTGGCAAAAGCCCCCATTGTGATACCTGTGCCAGATGCATCCTGCTGTTTCCCTTAGTTTGCTTTGTGAACCAACGCTGTAGTGTCACAAAGACCCTAAGAGATCTGAGTGAGGAAATCTGTGTGAGGACAGGTGAGATGAGAGTCAAGGATTTGGTTGTGCTGGCATTTTGAGAGACCTGCTAGTTTGTTCTGATGCTCATGTTTTGGGTGTCTGTGCGGTAGCTCCACATACTCTCCTCCTGTAACTGTACTCAGCAAAAACTGAGTTCCTACTAACAGTGTTTTACAAAGTCTAGTCTTCTCTAGAGACGTAATTATTTATAAAGAGCAATAAACAAGGAAATGGCCCAGATCCTGGTCTTAGGTTTGGGGAGCAGCATACTGTGGCGGACTAGCAGCTGGAAGGTAAGTCAGAGTGAGAGAGAACTTCAGAGATGTACAGCACAAACTCACACAACATGGTAAAGCAATTATACTCCAGTAAAGATGGTTAAAAAAAAATTCAGAGGCATGCAGTCAGTGAAGCTGATAGAGGTGACGTTTCCCCCCTCTTTTCCCTTTCTCCCATCACCCTCTAGATAAAGGTGACCTATTTGTGTATAATAACACAAACTTTGTAATTACTATCAGTCCCTCTGTGTGCAATATTAAACATATACATAGTATAAGCTTTTCATATATACCTCCATCTCTATATCTACCTCTATATATCTATTGGTATATCCCTCCTTGTTTGCAACTGGAGATGAGTAAGGTGACATATGAGGTGATAAGAGAGAGGACATAACTCCAACCGTAGCAGCTTCCTAAAATTGACTGTGTCTGATGTGATACGGTTGGAAGGAGTAAGAAAGACTGGGCTAAAGAAACGGATGGAAAAAGACATGTATTATTCTATAAATCATTAATCTGAACTTGCCTACAAATAGGATTCTTACGTATTTGTAATATATTGTGGATTAAAACTTCAGTCCTTGGTGAATAATAAGTATTATATGTGCTTAAAATAATAAAACCACCATGCAGTCATGTCCCAGTTTCACTGAAATTGATCCAGACCCACTTGAATTAGGCTGTGCGTAAGGCATTATTTAGGTCACACAATTGATCAAACAAAGCTGAAAGGATGGTTGTTCTCTTACATTTTGTAGAACTGTAGTAAATTATACATTTTTTTTAAGGGAAGTAGATCTACTTTGGATACAAACACTACCATACGATGATTTAATCATGGGTTTAAATGCCATCTATTTGGGAAATAAAGGAGGAGGTAATCAAATCTGAGGAAAGTCCTCTTAGAGCAAGAATTCCATCTTGTTTATCACACAAAGCAGTTTCTGGCGTATGCTGCTCAGTAACCATTTTGTCATGAATGTATAGATTAATGAAGCCGTGATCTTCCCTGACAAAGATCGGCTTCCACCAAGTGAATGGCACCCAGAACGCTCTGATTTGGCAAGAGAAAACCGATAAACCACCGGGAAAGACTTTCTCTCCCTCACTCCTAATTCATCATCAGGTTGTGTAGAATTTACCTCCTGCATGCTACTCAGTTATGCTGTTCCCATCACTCAGTTCAAATCTGACTTCTTCCGGGGTGCCTTCCCTAGTCCGTCAGAATAGGTAAGTCCCCACTCTTTATAAACTTGGACAATACCAAGTCACTTGCCATCATAGTGCTTCTCATTTACATTTATTTTCATGGTATTTGACTAACAGCTAATCCCACTGAGAGATTCTCACTGCAGGGATAGTAGGAAGTGTATCTCTTTTGCTTACCTTTATATCCCAACACCTAACAAAGTAACTGATACATAACTAAGTGCTTAGGTGGATGCGTTCCTTCCCACAGTGAACATTAATGCATGAAACACTATTACTGGTAGTATATTGAAGGAAATTGTATAGGTACAGTAAAGCCTCTGTTATTTATTAAAGTCATTCCATGATTTATCAGATGCAAACATATGCAAAACAATTCATTCAATCAACTGTGACTTATAGAACCTCTATTTTGTGCTCAATATTATGGCAAACTTTTTTTTCATTTTTTAAAATATAAGGTATGATTTAGATACAGCAAAATCTGCTCTTTGATGCGTATGGTTTGAAAAATTTTAATAAAAACATATAATCGTGTAATCACCAGCTCCGTGAAGATGTAGAACGGCTCCATTACCCCAGAATACCAGCTGCACCCTTCCTCAGGCATTGTTGGTCCCTCCTCAGACCAACAGCCCATGTCTCCCGCTGATCTGTTTTTTCTCCCTTTAATTTCATTTTCTCCAAAAGGCCATATAAAACATACAGTTTGTAGTCTTTAACATCTGCCTTCTCCCACTTGAAAGAATGCATTTTAAGTTCATCTCTCTTGTTGCAAATATCAATTGCTTTTTCCTTTTTACTGCTCGGTTTCTTCCCATTGTATGAATGACACACAGTTGAGTGACATAGTGACTATTTCCACTTTGTGGCAGTTATGAATAAAATCAGTCTAGACATTCACTGACAAGTTTTTGTGTGAACATAGATTTCCATTTCACTTGGATAAACACCTAGAAGAGTGATTGCAAGGTCTTTCCAGGAATGTATGTTAAGTGTACTAGAATACTACTACAGCACTTTTCGAAGTGGCTGCAAAATTTTTTTTATTCTTACCAGAGATGTGTGAGAGTTTCAGCTGCTCCACATCCTTGGTATTATTTTTTTAAGATCTTTATTGGAATATAATTGCTTTACACATTTGTGCTAGTTTCTGCTGTACAACAAAGTGAATCAGCTGTATTTAGACATATATCCCCATATCCCCTCCCTCCCGCGACTCCCTCCCACCCTCCCTATCCCAGCCCTCTGAGTCATCACCCATCATCGAGTTGATCTCCCTGTGCTATGCAGCAGCTTCCCACTAGCTGTCTGTTTTACATTTGGTGGTGTGTATATGTCAGTGCGGATGTAGAGAATGGACTTGAGGACATGGGGTGGGGGGGTGAAGGGGAAACTGGGATGAAGCAAGAAAATAGCAGCCTTGGTATTATTAATCTTTTATTTTTAGCTAAAATTCCAGTGGGTGGGTAGTGATTTCCCATTGTGACTTCAATTTATCTAATGACAAGTGATGTTGATCATCTTTTCATGTACTCATTTACCATCCCTAGAGCTCTGGTAGAAAGTCTATTCAAGTCTTTGGTCCATTTTTATTGGATGATCTGTTTTCTTGTTATTAAGCTGTTAGAGTTCTTTATAATATTCTAGATACAAGTTCATCATCACATATATGATTTGCAAATATTTTCTCTCAGTATGTGCTTGTCTTCTCTTTATGGTGTTTTTGAAGAGAGGAAATTCTTAATTTTGATAAAACTAATTTATCAAATTTTTAATAGATCATACTTTTGGCGTTGTATCTAAGAAATCTTTGTATGATCCAGGGTCACAATATTCTCCAATGTTTTCACCTACAAGTTCTATATTTTACATTCTACTGTTAGGTCTTTCATTCAATCTTAGGTCAATTTTGTATAAGTTTTGACTTATGTGTTATAATTCTTTTTTCTTTTGCATATGTATATAAAAAATTTCCAGCACCATCTGTTGCAAAGAATATCCTTCCTTCATTAAATTTGCTTTGAAGCATTCTTGAAAATCAATTGACCAGGTATGCTTGGGTTTGTTTCTGTGCTCTGTCTTCTGTCCCATGGATTTGTTAGTCTGTACTTTTTCTAATACCATTCTGTCTTGATTACTGTGGCTTTATGAGTCTTAAGTTTAGATACGGCAAATCTTCCCAGTTTATTCTTTTTTCCTAAAATTTAGTATTCTTTACCTTTCCAGCTTGTCAATTTCTACAAAATATTCTACTGGAATTTTTATTGGGATTACATTGAATCTATAAATCAGTTTGGGAACAACTGATTTCTTAAGTATACTTAGTCTTCGAATCTGTGAACATGATATAGTTCTCCATTTTAAGAAGCTACTTTGATTTTTTCATAAATGTTTTGTATATTTCAGAATGTAGAACTAGCATGTAAAGAACCTTTTTGTTAGTTATATTTATTTCATATTTTTGTGCTTTTATAAATGGTACTGATTTTGTATTTAGTTTCCAATTTTTCATTGCTTGCATGTGGAAAATGGTTGACTTTTGTATATTAGCTGTGTGTGTTGTGAACTCCCTGAACTCTTTTGTTAGAATAGTTTCATTTTTAATTCTTCAAGATTATCTATGAAGAAAATTTTGTTGTCCCCAGTTATGGTTTTATTTCTTCACTTCAAAGCCATGTAATTTTTATCCAGCTAAGAACATCGGTATAATGGTGAATGGTCATGGAGTGAGTAGACAACTAATGCTTTGTTTCTAATCTTGGGATAAAACATTCCGTCTTTTGCCATTAAGTGTGATATTGTAGATTTTTCATTGATTCTTTTTATCAGATTAAAAGGTCCTTCTGTTTTTATTTCGCTGAGACATTTCATCATGAATGGATGCTGAGTATTATCTATTTAATCTAAATTGTTGAATTTATGAACATAGAGTTGTTCATAGCATTTCCTTATTAGTCTTTCAATTACTGTATGGTCTGTAGTATTATCCCCTCTTTTGTTCCTTATGTTTGTGATTTTTGTCTTATCTCCTTATTTCTTGTTAATTCTAACTACAGGTTTCCCATTTTTATTTATCTTTGCAAAGAACAGACTTTTAATTTGATTTTTTTCTTGTTTTTCTCTATTTAGTTTTATTGATTTCTGCTCTAATCTTCATTAAATTTTTTCCCTTGCACTTTCATTGGGTTTAAAACACTCTCCATTTTCAGATTTGTTAAGGTTATGCTTACATCTTTGATTCAAGTGTTCTTTTCTAATATGAACATTGGGTGCTTTATATTTTCTTATAAGCACTGCTTAAATTGCATCCTACATATGCTGTGCTATCTTTTCATTCAGTTACAAATGTTTGACTTCACTGTGATCTTCTCTTAGATCTATGGGCTTTAAATTTTTTCTAATTTCAAAATATTTGGTATTTTCCCCAAATATCTTTCTGTTGTTCATTTCTATTTTAAATTACATTCTGGTAAGAAAATACACTTTATATAAGTTAAACTATTTTATTTTTAAAAAGTCTTGGTCAGGCCAAATACATTGTATATCGTGATCAATAGTCCATGAGCACTTGAAAAAAAAATTGTGTTCTGCTATTGTTAGATGGACTGTCTCATAAGTGACAATTAGGTCAACCTGGTTGTCGTTATTTGGGTCTTCTTTACCCTTACCAATTTTCTGTTTACTTATTTTAATGATTACTAAAGGAGGAATGTTGAAAGCTGCAGATATTATTGTGGATTTACCTATTACTACTTATAATTCTATGAATTTTTTAAACTGCTTTGAAGCTGTATTGTTCGATGCACATACAGTTATGATATTCATGTTCTCTTGCTATTTGACACTTTCATCGTTATGTGATGTCCCTCCTTATCCCTGGTAATTTTCCTTGCTCTGATGTGTAATAAATATAGCCACCACTTCAATGCTCCTGTGATTTGTGTTTTCATGGTTTTATAGTTTTCCATCCTTTTACTTTCTACTTTTCTATATCTATATTTTATACATATGTATATTTTTACATATATATGTGCATGTGTATACATACATGTACACACACATATACATGAACTGATTTTCTTCTGAACAGCATATATTTGCCGCTGTTTTTCTTTATTCAACATGGAAATCTCTGTCTTTAATTGGTGTCTTTTTATAGATATCACTGTAATAAAATGTCATCTTGTTAAATACTTTCTTTTTGTTCCATTGCATCTTTTTTTTTCTTTTCTTCCTGATCCTTTTTCTTAATTTTTTATTCCATTTTATCTCCAATGTTGGCTTACATATTTTAAATCTTTGAAAAATGTTTTTAGTGGTTTAACCAGTGTTTATAATATGCATCATTAATTAATCACAGTCTACCTTAAAATAATATTATTACTTCATTTATAGTGTATGGGCCTTGCAATAAAAGACTGTTCCATACTCTTAGTGGCATTTTTTTTCATTCATTTTACTTGAACATATACAAGGAAGCCAAAGTGCATCAATACTACATTTGCTTTAGAAGCTAGTTATCATTTATAGCAATTAAAAGTAAGAAAAATATGAACTTTATATTTATTGGTGTTTATGTCCTTTCCATGCCTCTTTATTGCTTTGTGTAGATTCAAGTTTTTGTCTGTTGTCATATTTCTTCTGCCTGAAGAACTTTCTTTAAAATTTTCTTCAGAGCAGGTCTAATGGTAATAAGTCTTCTTTGTTTATATTTGTCTGAAAAGATTTTTACAGATCCATTTGGAAGATAATTTCACTGGATATAGAATTCTAGGTTGACAGTTATTTGCTTTCAACAATTAAGGATATCATGCAACTGTATTCTCTTTGCATAGTTTCTCACAAAAAAATCTCATCTTTGTTATTCTTGTGTCTTTTTTTCCCTTTTCATCTATAATTTTGAACAGTTTAAATCCCTTTTCCCTTTTATTTTTAACTTATCTTGCCTATTATTCTCTGAGAGTTTTGGATATTTGGTTTTAGTGTTTTTTACTAAATTTTGAAAAGACTTTTTATTACTTCTTCAAATATTTGTTAATATGCCATACTCTTCCTTGATTTTCTTTCAGGGATTCCACATAGACATACATTGGGCCATTTGATATTGTCCCACATCTCTTACATGCTTCGTTTTGTTTTGTTCACCTTTTTTCTTTGTGCCATTTTTATTTTTCAGTCTTGAAGTTTATCCTTTCTGTAGTTGTGTTGCATCTACTGTTTACTCCACTGAAAACATCAATGTTATAATTTCTTCATTTGTAGCATTTCTGTTATTTTCTTCCTTATGATTTTCATCTCTCTGCTGAAGTTCATCTGAACTGGCATGCTGGTCCACTTTTCTACTAGATACTTTAACATATTAATCATAATTATTTTAAAATGCTTCTATTTCCAACAACTGTGTCATGTCTGAGTTTGATTCTGTTGATTACTTTGTTTCTTGACAGGGTGATTTTTTTCTTGCTACTTTGAGTATTTCATAATTTTTCATTGAAAGCTGGCATACTGTGTAGAAAAATAGAGATGGAAGTAATCAGCATGTATAACTGGAATGGGCTCACATCTTTTTTGAGAGGGGTGGGAGGACTAGGTTTTTAGTACCGTAGGTTTCATCAATCTCAACTCTTGTAAGCCTCAGTGTACCCAGGTTTCAGATTGCTCTAGCATTAAACTAGAATTCTTGTAGGGCTGGCCTGCCAGACGTTTTTCTCACTGTTCAGTTTCTGCTTTAGGTCTTTCTTTTGCACGTGCCTTAGAGAAGTTCTCTCCCCATGGTCTTCCCTCCCAGCCTCACACTTGCTAGCCTGGGAAAAGGGGGAAAGGAATATTCTCTTACTGTGTTTAACCACCAGTCTTATCCAGGTACTGTGTCCCTAAGACTGAGTAGTGGGGCCCTCTCAGTGATACTGCGCTGCTCCCAGCAATAGGGGGTCTCTGATTGTGTGGGCCCAGGACACATTCCTGCCCCTTTCTCAGAGGCAACAACATTTTATCTAGGGATAAAGGATTTTTTTTTTTTTTAATTCCATGTCCCCAGAAACAATGGTCTTCACGCTTGATCTTAGGTGGCAGGATTTCCGCCTTTTCATAGGCAGCTTAAGTCTTTTGTTCCATAGGGATGATAAGGTAGAAGGATCTGGGTGGGGTTTGATGCCTTTCTTATAGTGAGTTCTTTAGTCTGATTGGGCTACCTTAACAAAATATCATAGACTCCCTGGCCTAAACAATCTGAAATTTATTTTCTCACAGTTTTAGAGGCTTGAAGTCCAAGAATAGGGTTCCAGCATGGTTGGGTTCTTGAGGGCCCTCTTCTTGGCTTGCCGATGGCCACCTCTTACAAGAACAAAATCTCTGGTATTTCTTCTTTTAATGGCACCCATCCCATTATAAGAGCCCCTCCCTCAAGACATTATCTAAACCTAATTACTCCCAAAGACCCCCCCCATCTCCAAATGACATTACATAGGAGGTTAAAGCTTCAGTATGTGAAGTTTGGAGGGACACAATTCCGCCCATATTAGTGCTGTTCCCTCTTCCAGGCCTGCATAACAAAGGAGGCTTTCTGGAGACTCACTCTGCCATCATCCTCATTCATGATCTTCCAGTTGGATCTGTGGGTGTAAATCACCTGGTGAGCATCTCTCAGAGATGCTGGTTTCTCACACTAGTCCACACTTAGCCTTTATTAATTCACTAGAAAATTCAGCTAAATTCATCTGTTTACATATGTTGTTTGGTATCTGACCCAGATAAGAAAGTGTTTGTTCTCTCTCTCTCTCCTTGGCGGTGCCCATCTTTCATTAGAATTTAAGTTAGTTCTTTGCCCTGTAATTTCAGCTCTCTGATGGATTAAAATCCTTTTTTTTTTAATTGTCTGTGTCTTGTTGTAATCTTGGGACAATTCTTTACTAGGTTTCTACATCCTAAGCAGAAGCTATAATGTCCCCAACATGTTTTAGCAGATACAAAAGATTTTAAAAATACATTTTTTGATTTTATTTAAAATATATGGCATAGAACAAATTAAGTGATATCAGAAAGCTTTATAAGCAAACACAAATGTAAATTAGTGATTATCAGTGAAATATGAACTATGCAAAATGAGAGATCAGGGAAAAGATGGTCCGGATTACTTTTTAAGAGGAAGGGATACTGACCATTTAGGCAGGATCTGAGAATGTATGTAATACAACTTAAATGTATGAACAACGTATGTTCATCTCCTAAAGAGCAAGCATATTTTGTTAAATATAAATATTTAATATATTTATTAAATATAATATTTATTTAATATATTTTGTTAAACTGTAGTCTGCAGTTTAACATTAGTTTCAACATCTTTAACCACGTATGAGCAATAATAACCAGAAATATTTTGTTAAACTAGGCCACACATATTTTTCCTTTCTTGTCCTTCAAAATAAGAGCAGTGATGAAAAGTGAATAGGAAGACAATCTGAATAAGATAGAATAAAAAGATTGTCATCCTCACAAATGCTGATTAATTAAGGATATGGCTGACATTGAGCTGTAACTGCTAAATGTAATTTTGGAGAGGAAGTCTCCATAAGAAATGAGGCTGCTGTTATTCATTTGCAGAAAATATACTGAACATTTCTGAACATTCTGATGTTGGGTACAAAACAACAGTAGTTTGTTTTGTAAGCAAAAAGTTTGGTCTTTGTTAGAGTTTCAAAGTCCTAAGTCAAGAATGAACTATAATTCATCATCCAGTTCCAGCAACACAAAGTATTTGGAAGAGGGAGAGAGAGCAAGCAAGTTATCTAGCTTCCTGTTCCCATGAGTAAGAAGCCAGTTATCAGAAATTCCATATTGGTAAAATCTTCATTTCACTATAGGTCAATACAGAAGAAAGAAAACATTTTTCTACAAAGGTCTATGTTGCTGTCAGATGGCAGCACATTAAATTGTTTGAGAAATCCACATCCTGGCATGTGAGTATTTCTCAAAGCTAACTATTCATAAAATGTTGACATATCATTACTGTAACTGTCAACAGACATGGATACTGGTATGATCACATGAAATTCTATTCTCAGGGAGACCAGAAATCACAAGACTACACTGGGAATGTTCAGAATACTAGAACTCAAAACAAGAAAATGGTCAGATTTATCTAAACGTATAAAAATATAATAAAAAGTTAACAGTTTCAAAATAAGAAATTCTGAAAGAGTCACTAAGTCAGAGATTCAAATAGTATCATAGGTCAGGAGGGGCCTATTAATTAGATTTGCCAAATTTAGTAAAGCATACAGTTTTGCAGACCATTATACATGGAACAATTCCTTTTTAAATATGGAAAGTTTATATAAATCTTGACTGCATGGTTCAACATAGTGATATACAAAGTTCTTTCATGGTCTTGGAATATGAAGCTTTGCCCAACTTATTTATGCCATATTAAGATAGAGATTTTAATATTTGTTCTTAGACATTTTCAGGGAATGTAATTGGAGGAGGAACATGAATTATAGAAATAGTACTCCCCTAGCTATTCTCCAGTTAGTGATTGGAAAAAATATTTAACTCAATAAATTTGAGATATTTACTTAAACATCTTCAAAATGTTTGTAAAATAAAAATTATCAAATATTTTTAAAGTAAACCCATAATTTTCTTTCAAAATAGGTATTATTTTCTCTCTCAGTAGCTTATCCATCATCAGCATTAATTAAGCCACCATTTGTTGAGTACTTATTTTGTGACAGGGAGAGTAATTGGGGTTTAGCATATGTTATTTCATGCTCAGTAACATACAACTCAAATAGGGAATAAAGTTCAAGAAGACACCAGAGAAAATGGAGCATATCATTAGCCTGCTCAGATGTTGGTGATTCCAGTGGGAACCTTTCTGAATCCCTCACTTAATTTTCTTATTTGGCTTTTCTTTTAAGCTTACTGTCAATTTCTGTAAATATTTTAATCTTTCCTCCCATGGAAGAATTAAGAACTTATAACCTAAGGCATCCTCTGTATGTAGCCAGTTGACTTATCTCTTTTGCATCAGGAGTGGTCCTTGAATCATCAGGATGGTTGTCTACACCATCCTTGGGAGATAAATGAGAAATTAGTCACTCAAATCATTTTCTGTGGTATATGGTTCATATGAAGAACTCTGGTTGAGAAAGGCCATTGGAAAAAATAATGACGTACAAGTTGGATCATTTGATCACTCTTGATTACCATTGTAATTGGTGAGAAGCCTCAGCTAAATCCCCATGTACGATGCCATTTAATCATGGTTTCCTTAGGCCTTATCATATTGGGTAATTGAGAATGTCTAGTTTTAGGTGGTATGGAAGAGATTTAATAGCAATATCTCATCTAGCCTTTTAATATTATTACAGATTATTTTAAATGATTAGCTATCTCTCTTATGGTTACAGAAGTAAAGTATTATCTGGGCAATATTAAGAGATTAAAACATAACCAAAATAAAAAGAATTGGAGAAAAGTCCTACATAATTGTTCCATAAAATGAAATGTCCAGGTAATAAATTTCAAAAATTTTATTTTTCACAAAGTTCACCAGCGTGATTATAAAAAATGCATATTACTGACCCCAAATCAGGAAGCTATTCAATAGTTCTTAGGTGGGTTCTGGAATCTGCATTTTAACAAATATACACATGTTTTTGCTCCAGGTAGACCACAGTTTATATTTTAAGAAATCTTGAACTCTTCCTGTGCCAACATAACTGACAGATGTTATATTAGGAGGGATAATTTCTATTCACCCAGTTATTCTGATATACCTTTGAATCCAAGGGTGTATATCCACCAGCCCATCTCCATGCAGCTGATTCGATTAAAACTATAAAGTAGGATTGTCCAAAGCAACTCACATTTTTGTAACTAAAATAAGCAATTTTTTCAATATATCTCAGCACACTAATTTTGTTGATTTTTCTCTCAACACACCAAGAATATAGTTGATAAATATTGTTGAATGCTAATTCTTAAAGTTAGAAAGTGGCATTAGCTATAATGCAATCAAATCCTTCCTTCCAAGTGCAAAATTGAGGCAAAGAATAAGCAACTTGCCTAAGATTTCACATCAGTTAGTCAAAATAAGCTAGTTATTCTGTCACCTGCTACCTGGTTTAGAAAGAGAACAATCTGCATTCTGCTTCTGGCAATGATCGAGTAGCGGGTACTAGACTTGCCCTCCTACTAAAAACAATAATAAAATTAGGTAAAATATAGAGGCATCTCTTTTCATATATCAGACAATAAGACTCTCATGCCTGTGATTACTGAGAGGAGAGTAAAAAACAGTGATCTGAGACCCAAAATAAATCCACAATCACTTTGTGTATCTGTTTAAGGTAATTGTCGTGCCACAGAGCACAGAAGAGGAACCAAAGATAATGGCAAATTTATTGCATTGAGGAGTCAGTGATCAGAATCATGGGCTGCTGAGGTGGCTGAAACTTGGAGGTTAAGATTATCAGTAAAAGGATTTATGCACAGCGATGCTCCCAGAAATCTGAATGGTAATTCTAATAGCTGAGGGCTTGACTAAACATATACAGCACAAAATTCCAAATGGTCTAGAAGAGATCACATGTAAGAGCAGGAGAATGACACAAGAGATTATGCAGAGCTGAGAAAATTTGAAGTTCTAGCACAGCCTCAACAGAGATCTCAATAAACATCATAGGTAACCTGTGGAGACTCAAGAAAGAAATGTCTAAGAAGCAAGAGCCTTGGCCTGTAAGGTGTAGCTTGTAAATAAAAGTAAATAAGCCCATGCTAAGAAAATTAGCATATACATAACACATCCAAAATGATTGTTCAATAACTTAATTGCCCACCAAAACAAAGCTCAATACTCCTTAAAGGAAGACACCATAATTCAAACTTCTTGCATTTTTATAATTTCTAGTATAAAATAAAATTTACTAGAGAATGAAAGAATATTAAATTTTATCCATAGTCAAGGGAAAAAGGGGAAAGTAAAAAAGACCAAAAAATTACATAGATATTAAAACTAGAAGACAAGAATGTTTAGGCAGATATTATAAATATGTTCAAGGTCTTAAAGGAAAATACGGTCTTAATTAATGCCCAGATGAGGATCAGCCGACAAATAGAAACTGCTGAAAACAATAACAGTGAAAATTCTACATTGGGAATTACAATACCTGTAATGAAAATTAACTGGATTGGATTAACAACAGATTGAAGACAGCAAAAGAAGGGGTCACTGAATGTAGAGATGCCTGAATAAGGTAACCCAATATGAAAATACAGGTTTGAAAGTATTAAAAAAATAGACTTGTGTGACAGTTGTAGAATTCCAAAAATGGAGGAGAGAGAGTTAAGGATACATATTGTAATATCAAGAGCAACAACTTAAAAAATAAGTGCAAAAAAAGTATAACTAGAAGTGCACTAGAGGAATACAAATTGAATGCTTATTGTTTTTCATTACCCTAAATTAAGAGAGGAAATTAGAAACAGAGAAACAACAATAGCAACAGAGATAGATGGGACAAATAGAAGACCCATAGCTAAATGATGTAAGTTTAAGTCAATAATATCAATTATTATATTACCTGTAAGTGAATTTCCAGGAATGAAAGTTGATTCATCACTAGTAAACCCATTAATAGAGCAAGCATTTTAATACATCTAAAGAGAAAAAAAATTATATGACTGTATGTAAAAAACTGAAAATCCTTGACAAATTTGAAGATCTGCTTCTGATGAAATTTTGTTTTAAATTGAAGGGCATTTCCTGAAAAAAAATATATATGTGCATATTCCCTAGAATATATATATATATATATATATATATATATATATATATATATACTCTCTAGAATGAGCTTACTCATTGATTGCCTGGAATATTTCTTAAAGTGACTACTGACTTACAATTTATGCTTACTCTATGGGCAGTTTCCTTCCAATTGAAGTCATCCCATTAGAATAGATGATACAAGATTTTTCCTTGAATTTAGATGATGTGTTCAATGATATCATCACATCCTTGCAAGGCATATAGGTCAATGTCTACTTAAAGGTGAGAGTTGTTATAGATTATAGCATTGGCCCAGAATTCCTCCTTGTTTGTCAGGGTAGTCTGTGAAGTTGCTAATACATCTTTCTCAACCTGGTTTAATTCTTTGGGTCAAGTGGTAAAGTTGGTGCAGAAATATAAAGAGAAATCCACCTAGCTATCTACAGTAGACTCTGCTGGTTTATGGGATTTTTTTCAGTTAACTGGATCTGAAACCCTACAGGAAATCGCTGAAGTCAATGCTACAGGTTGCCCTCAACCTGCTGTTTGGAGTTCTGTTGATTGTAGTCTTAATTAAATAACGCATGAGACAAATTGAATGGATTTGTTCCTAGCCTCTGTTGATCATATTAATCAGAGTGGCTGATGGAGTGGTGTACTCATGTGTAAATTTGCCAGAAGGCAAAACAGAGCAAAGTTCAGGTAAGTTCGCTAGTAAACCATTGGGGGAGAAAAACAAACAAACAAAAATCTTCAAGTTCTTTAAGCTTAGAGTTCCTCACTTTTGATGCAAACCCATATGCAAAATTCACCGGAGGTCCTCTGAGTGGCTTCCATGAGATTTGGGGTACTAGGGGAATTAACTCAAATGTGGCCCTCATGTTTCTTGCTGTGCTGTGAGTAATGAATGCCTTTTTTAAGAACTTAGATTCTTGTGTCTTCTGCTAGCATCCGTGAAACAATGGCAAGATAATTTACTACCTTGTAGGTGGGACAAAATATCAGATCCTTCACAGTTATTGACACAAGGATGTAGGGAAAGTCCTAAAATTGTATACCAACAGACACTAATGAACTGAACCATGTTTCAAATGAATAAGAGTATTACACTTAAGGGATCGGGGGAAGAACTACCCCAAGTGACTTTACAACAGAATATTTGGACTATGTCCTCAGGCTAAAGGCAAGAAAAACTTTATTATTTTGTTTTTCTTTTCACAGAGGCATAGATTGGCATTTCTGAAACTACTCTCTGTGTATTTTATGATTGAACAAACAAATAAATGCATTATGGGTAATGAGAGCCAGATTTCTGACTGTCAAAATAAGGACTCTAAAAGTAAACGGGGAGTTGTTGAAATGGGGAGTGTGAACTCATGGGTTTTAATATATAGATGATGATAGATAGATGAATATAGATATGAGTGCTTATGCATGTGGGTATGTAGATATTTATGCACATGTATGTGTGTTTATATATATAGATACATCTTTTATTTCCCAACTCAGTCCAATGAGAGCGCCAGGACACAGTGATATCCCAATAGCAGTAAACATACTCAGCACCGAGACCTTGGTGTCTATATGTACTTCTCCAAATTAAGATACAGGTATCCATGGTGTAATAATTAACACCAATTAATACATGTTGTCACGAATAGGAAGATTTTCTTCATTTTTATGGTGAAATTATATATTATACATATTATATACATACATATATTCCATTGTGTAGACTATATCACACATATATCACTTTTTTAATCTATTCGTCCATTGATGAACATGTAGGTTGTGTCTTGGCTATTGTTTATTTTTATTTAATGCTGCTATGGACACGGAAGTGCATATATCTTTTTGAGTTAGTGTTTTCATTTTCTTTGGTTAGATACCCAGAAGTGGAAATGCTGAGTCACATAGTAGTTCCATTTTTAATTTTTTGTGGAACCTCCATATTGTTTTCCATAGTGGCTGCACCAATTTACATTCCCACTAAAAGTGCACGTGTTCCCTTTTCTCCACATCTTCATCAACACTTGTCATTTCTTGCATTTTTGTGAATAGCCACTCTGACACCTATGAGGTGATATGTCACTGCATTTTTTATTTGCATTTCCCTCATGATTAGTGACGTGGAGCCCCTTTTCATGCACCTTATTCTTGCCTGCTGGTCTTCTCCTTGTCTCAGCGAGTCTGTCAGCTCAGTCTGCTGGTGCTTAATTCTCTTGGATCTACTTTTCTGCTGCCTCCCTACTGAATCAGTCCTTAGAGTTGTCTTTAGTTATCTACCTTCTAGTTAGTAAACTGATGGAATTACAGAGATCATCTTCCTTGCTTTCTTTCTCTTGGTGACCACCATCCTGTATTGTCAGCTGTCCATTGTTTAAATCCCTTGTTTCACATACTTTGCCTGGTTCAGCTTGTTGTTCAAAGTTAGCAGGTAAATCCAGTCCCTGCTATTCCATATTGCTCAGAAGAGAAAGTATGGTACAACTATCTTTGAAAAATTTTTCTCAGCTAAGCTAAATTTATTGAAATTCTGTGACCCAGTAATTCTACTCCTAGGTATTTCTCAAGATAAATGAAAACATGCTCACAAAAAGACTTATAGGAAAACTTTCATGGCAGCTTCATCCATAGTAACCAAAAACTGAAAACAACTCAAATTCTAAATGACATGAAAATGTATAAACAAATTGTGGCATATTCATGCTAGAAATATTACTCTACAGTAAAGAGGAATAACTTACTGTTACACACAACATAGATGACTCTCACAGATATTATGCTCCCTTAAGCAGTATGTAAAATACTACCTACACTATGATGAATTCACATGAAGTTCAAGAGCAGACAAAACTAATTCACAGTGAAAAACATCGGAAACTGATTGCCTCTGGAAGTGGAAATTAATTGAAAAGGGAAACAAGGGAATGTTCTTGTGAGATCAAATATCCTATCTTTACAGAGGTGTGGGTTATGAATTCATGAATTTTACAAAACTCATCAAATTTTTAATTTAGAATGTGTGTATTTTATTTGATATAAACTTTCTCTTAAAAGAACTTCAAACCAATTTTAAATTTTGGGTATTAGAACTATTTTCACAGTGAGATGAGTTGGCGATTCTGAAATTAATTTCTGTAATTTCTGTATATTTGTATATATTCTAAGCTTGGGAATATTGTTAAATGTATTTAGGATGATAGGAGCTGGGTCTGCCATTGTTGGAGAAGAAAATTGTAAATATGGAAAGGAAGAAGATTAAACTCTATCCTGTGGTATTAGATTATAATTGGAGGCATCGGAATAAATCTACTGTTTTTAATACCAATAGAGAAAAGACTAGACATAAGTGTATCTACATTTTTCAGCTGAAGAAGCAATGACATATCAATATTACTGACAAAGACCCAGCACCCATCTTGGTTTCTAAACATGATTTTCCACTAAAAGGATACATATTTCCTTGGAATAAAAAAAAAAAATCCATGGCTAGAGTGTGGAAAGCATACAATGATTCTAGAATATTTTACTGATCCAGAAACCCAGGAAGTGCTCAAAGAATGATGTAGATATGACAAAAGCATTTAGAATACAACTTTATGAGGCTTCTACTGGTCAAATCTCAGACAATTTGATCATCAAAATAAATATTGACACTGATGTATTAGTATAGCATGTGGTATGTTGGTAAACTGGCTCTCCAAAAAGAAAGAAAGGGGGTAAGAAAGCACCCTGATTGGCAGTATTTGCTGCTTTCTATAATGCATGTACTCACACTGTGGGTCATCTCAAACTACCAACATTATGCCACTGAATACAGAGTTGTGGCTTAAAATTCTCATGAGTGTGAGCTGGCCACAGAACACCACTAATTATAATCATGGAATCAAGTAAAAATGCATATATTTCTATCAATACATGGATGATTAAATCATTTAATGGAGTAAAAGGGAAAGCTCTTGCTTACAGTAAAAGTTTAATAAATACAGACAGAATGATGGAGTAGAAAACAATCAAGGGATGCCAGAGCTGGTGAGGGAGGGTTTAAGGAGGAGCTGTAAGTGTGCATGATCTCAAAGAATTGCTCTACAAATTATGTACTCATTACAAAGTGAAAAGTAATGACTTCACAGTAGAAAGACCTGATGGATATCACTTTAACCAAGTAATCAATGTTAAGATCTGCAGAATTGGGGCAAACTGACATCATATGCCTCTGGTTAGGATGCTCTAGGGAGGACCAGGATCTCTTCTCTGTCATACCTTCTGTATCAGTTTGAGGTCTCCAGAGAAACAGAACCAATGTGATACATTTTCGTAGAGAAATGTATTTTAAGGAACTGGTTCATGCAGCTGTGGGAATGGCAAGTCCAAAACCTACAGGATAGGCTGGCATGCTGGAAACTCAGTGTTTCTATATTGTAGTTTTGAGGCAGAATTCCTTCTTCCCCCGGAAACCAAAGTTTTGCTGTTAAGGCCTTTGATTGATGAGATGAAGCCCACTCACATTATCTTGGGTAATAGCCTTTATTTAAAGTTAACTGAGTATAGATGTCAATCACATCTACAAAATACATTCATAGCAACATCTAGATCGGTGTTTAACCAAACAACTGTGCACCATAGCCAAGCCAAGTGGATACATAAAATTTAACCATTGCATCTGTCAAAAATTCATAACCTGAACCCAATCATGAAAAACTAGATAAATAAAAATGTAGATATTTCATAAAATAACAAGACTATAGTCTCCAAAATATATCAGGTAAAGCACAGAAAAAGAAGAAAGGCTAAGGAACTGATTTCGGTTATGTAGACCAAAGACACATGACAATTAAATTTAAAGTGGGATCTTGATTGCATATGGTGTTGGATGAAGAACATTGCTGGGACAATTTATGAAATTAGATTACAGAGTGTGGAGTGGACAATTTTCTTATTTTGATAGTTTTGTTGTGGTTATATAAAAGTCCTCATTCTTAGGAAGTCCATACTGAAATATTAGAGGTAGGGTGCAAACTGTCTCTGTTTTATTCTCTGCACTAGGTGGAGTGATGGTCTCCAGATGACATCTGAATCCCAGCACCTATGAATACGTTTCTTTACACGACAAAAAGGGACTTGGCATATACGATTAAGGACCTTGCGGTAAGGAGATTATCCTGGACTATCAGTGAGCCCAATGTAATCACAAGGGTCGCATAAGTGAAAGAAGTAGGCAAGGGAATCAGAATCTGAGGAGAGGTAAGGGCAGACGTAGAGTTCAGGGTAATGCAATTACTAGCTTTAAAGGTGGAAGGGGACCACAAGCCAAGGGGTACAGGCTGCCTCTAGAGGCTGGAAGAATTATGGCAGCCTGCAGAAGCCAAAGAAGACAAGGCCGGGATTCTCCCTAGACACTCAAGAAGGCCCTGCTGACACATCGATTTTACCTCCAGAAGATCCACTCTATATTTCAGAACTCCAGAACTATAAGATAATAAGTCTATGTTGTTTTAAAGAACTGACTTAACGGTAATGTGTTACGGTAGCAATAGAAAACTTAGTAGACCCTCAAATGATCCAGGGAAAGTATGCACTTGCTTGAAACTATATACAGAGATGATGTAACATAAAATAAGCATAAATTATTAGCAAATTTTAGCTAAGAGTCTCTAGGAGTTCTATGTATTATTCCTGCAAATTTTCTTTAAGTTTGAAGTAATATTAAAACAAAAAGGGTTGCACAGCAGAAGAAACCATAAATAAGACAAGAAGACAGCCCTCAGAATGGGAAAAAATATTTGCCAACAAAGCAACTGACAAAGGATTAATTTCCAAAATATCTAAGCAGCTCATGCAGCTCAATATCAAAAAGCAAACAACCCAATCCAAAAATGGGAAGAAGACCTAAATAGTTATTTCTCCAAAGAAGACATGCAGATGGCTAACAAGCACATGAAAAGATGCTCAACATCACTAATTATTTGAGAAATACAAGTCAAAGCTACAATGAGGTATCACCTCACAATGGTCAGAATAGCCATCATCAAAAAATCTGGAAACAATAAATGCTGGAGAGGGTGCGGATAAAAGGGAACCCTCCTGCACTGATGGTGGGAATGTAAGTTGGTACAGCCACTATGGAAAACAGTATGGAGGTTCCTTAAAAAACTAAAGATAGAATTACCATATGACCCAACAATCCCACTACTGGGCATAGACCCTGAGAAAACCATAATCCAAAAAGATACATGTATCACAATGTTCACTGCAGCACTATTTACAATAGCCAGGACATGGAAGCAACATAAATGCCCATGAACAGATGAATGGATAAAGAAGATGTGGCACATATATACAATGGAATATTACTCAGCCATAGAAAGGAATGAAATTGAGTTATTTGTAGTGAGGTGGATGGACCTAGAGTCTATACAGAGTGAAGTAAGCCAGAAAGAGAAAAACAAATACTGTATGCTAATGCATATATATGGAATCTTAAAAAATGATACTGATGAACCCAGTGACAGGGCAAGAATAAAGATGCAGATGCAAAGAATGGACCTGAGGGCACAGTGCGGGGGGGTGGGGGGGGCACTGAGCAAAGGGGAAGCTGGGATGAAGTAAGAGAGTAGCATTAACATATATACACTACCAAATGTAAAATAGCTAGTGAGAAGCTGCTGCATAGCACAGGGAGATCAACTCGATGATGGGTGATGACTTAGAGGGCTGGGATAGGGAGGTTGGGAAGGAGTCGCTGGAGAGAGGGGATATGGGGATATACGTATAAATACAGCTGATTCACTTTGTTGTAGAGAAGAAACTGGCACAACAGTGTAAAGCAATTATATTCCAATAAAGAGCTTAAAAAAAATGAAAAGGGACAAGAAAGTCACTGGCTTTTAAAGATGGTGTAATACAATTAAAGGGCTTTATGGAATTTGCTTCAGATAAAACAGGAAGGCGGGCAGTGTGTGGGGCCTGTTCATAAACAGGCCAGTGTTTACTGTGGATGAATGTTTGTCAGGAGTGGGCGATGTGGGAAAGAGTTTCCATGTACTCGTTTGTCTGCTTTTGCACGTGTTTCAAATTATTCTCAAAAAGTTAAAAAACAGGGCAATGTTATCTAAAAATCTATAGAAGGGAAGATGATGCAATGCAAACATTTCATGTATCAATCAGTCAATCCAGGGAGTTAACAGCCTCAACTGAAAAAAAAAGAAAAAAGGTCTAAACTCTAACCGTCTAGTGTCATATCCGTTTAATATATTTTATTTACTTGAACAGATACAGCAGGGAACAAGAGGTTTTTCTCTGCGTACATCAGCCAGCAGACGTTAACCTTTCTCTGCTGTCAGTGCTACTCTCTGCAGTTTCCACAGTTCATTTTGCTTTTTGTTATTGTAACTGTAGGCACTACCATGAGTGTTTAGAACACTGTGGAAAATAGCAGCATCTGAGGAAACTGGATGTCGCTTAAGATATGATCCTTGGATAAACATCACATGCTGCTGGCCTTCTTACAAAATGAATAAGCACTGAGTTTGTTACTTTTTGGCCACCAAAGCCACTTTTATTTTCCTAGAGCCTCCTAGTTAGCAGGTAGTTTGAGGAGACCCTTGGGAAGGGACAGCGCATACATTTGGACTATTGTCTCTGTGTGCTTAACCTGTCCCCTTTGTTTGTTGAATAAATATATAAAAGCATTAAGGCTATATTTGCATACAATTAAAAAAGAAAACTAAAACAGTTCAAATAGTGAACCTAACTTTTTGCCCTTTCCCCAATGAGAGACACAAATGAGAACATGCATTTCTGGGCCAGATTCAATGAATTTAAATTTTCCATTAGCATATAATAGGCTTAGGTTATAAATCCCTTTGAGCGTGGGAATCAGTGAGGGAAAAAAACCCAACACTCTGCAAGCTAGGGCTCAAATAAGTTCAGCCTGTTATTTTAGAATATACTGTGCCTGGAAAGAGAAAGATAATACGTTTTAGATGTCAGGTTCTTTTTTTTTTTTTTTTAAATAGGAAGATTTTTTAAAAAGCCATTTCATCTCTGAGAGATTGAATGACCATGTTTGATGACAAGCCAGATGGCAGCCGTTCTCCAGACCCGGTGCCAAGAAGCATGACAGGAGCTGCAATTTACCTTCCGCGGCGAGGCTGGCCGCAGAGCCCAGCACAGCTGCGGGCGAGCAGGCTGCTGCCGTAGGTGCAGGCACAGTTGGTTTCCTCCCAATTTGGATGGAGCAGGTAAGAGGCTGAATCAGTACCCGGCAATTATGGAATTGGCATGCGCTGCCTTGTTTACTCACAGTAATATTCCTACTGGACTTTATTAAAACACCATCTGTTGTCAGGGCAGACAAAGAATCCAAACACAAACACAGAGCAAGACACAGGCGGGGAGTGAAAGTGAGAGCGTGCATGTGTGTGTCAGTCATGCTGCCGGTTGGGCTTGCCTTTCTAAGAGGCCACCTTTGACCCTAAAGGTTATCTTTGCACACGATACCCCCCACCCCCCCAAATTTTTTTGTGTATTCGTCTCCAGCATCAGCAAGGCCCAAAGAATTTGTGGTCCAAATGAAGCTGGCTGTATGTGAGTCAGGCCGGAATTGAAGGCAGTGAGTGCATGTGTCGGGGTGGAACCCAATCACACATTAGCATGACTACAAATTAAAGCCAAAATGAGCGAAAGTGAAGTCATCCCAGTGTATGATGCCCGGAGTCCACGTCTCGGTTAATGTTTGGAATATAGGCTGAGTAATAAAGGATATCTGCCAATAATAATACCTTCAGGGCACAAGGAAAAGTGACTGTTTTTTACAATCAGCTGTTTTCTCTCACTTTTTAAAATCCTGCAGATGGGGATCAGATATTTCTAATACACAGCTGGTCTCTACAAATGGCCAAGTGTAATTTTTCATACCCCGCATCCAATTCCAGGTGAAATTAATTAGTCAGAATTCCTCATTGGATAATATACTAATAAAATGTGATGCAAGTAATTAAATATGCAAATATGAGAAAGACAGCATTAAAACTCTGATGTGTCATTTCGGTTTCACAAAAAGACATCTGTCTATTTGGATATTGAGTGCAAAAAAGAAAACCCCGCAAAACCTTAAAATAAAAGTGTGAACAAGCGCCAATTCATGTGGCGAAATGAAAGCTGCAGAAAAAAAATGATTTTAAAACGAGCACTGACAACTTTCTGGGTAAAAGAGTTGGCTCATTGAAAATATATACTCAAATACTACGAAGCAGATGAATTTGGAGCGTTTTGGGGAAGCCAAAGGGAAAGCTCACGTGGTGTATTCTGTCATAGTCTGCTCTGCCCCATACTCAGACCCCTGATATTCTTGCCAGGATATGAGCAGTCATTTTAATTTACAGAAATGCTGTTTACCACTTTGCAAGCCGTACCAATATTTACAGAGAATTCAATGAATGAGTGAAAAGAAACAGCTGCGACTCCTTCCACCTCATTGCCCACTTCATCTCTAACTCTCCTCCTCAGCGCTGTCTTATTTATAGTCATTTGTTGAGCAATGGGTTGGACGGGCAGCATTCAACATGCTGATGCCCGTTTGCTAAATACTTTACAATTCCTATCATGAATTTTCCCTTTCCTAAGTGTGTTCTGCAGAGAATACGATGATCAATGATTGACCAACTGTATTCTGGATTTATATTTTTGATAGGCTTTAAAAATGTGTGAATATGCCAGGTATGTATTATTTTCCTAAAGCTGCATTTAAGATGGTTTTAAGCCTATCCCAAATATCATGGCTTTATATTAATGATATTTTGCTCTTTGGTAATATACTTATGCCACAGTATCTATAGAGGATGTTTAAAAAAATACAAGACATAATTCTTACCTTCCAGGAGCTTAAAATTTAGCTGAGGGGATACGATATATGCTGAAATAATAGAAAACAGTATCAAGTTACATATGATGAACAGCCTACATAAATGTTTGAAGACCAAAGTTTTCCAAGAAAGAATGAATTAGTGAATTGATTGTAACAACTGCAAAATATCATTAAGAAAATGTTGCAGAACATAAATGCCCTTGTCGTAAAAGTTTGCTGCAGCTATGTGGGAAGAATTTTATTTAGATTCTACACCAGTACCTGGATCAAACCAAGTGAGGCTTCATATTTGATGGTTACCATGACCTAAGCTAGAGCAGGTGAGCTCTTTTCCAGGACAGCAGAATGATAGATGTTGAGCTTGAGCCATGCTTGAAAGGAGGGAGTCTAAGGTCAAAGACAAAATAACTGTCTCTAGTGTCAGGTCTGAGGATGAGATTTAACCACACATGAAATGAAAGTGTTGCAGGGTCTGAAGGCAGGAAGAGCTGGAGTAGGTTAAGAGATGGGCGCATAATGGACTGCGAACAGAGACCAGGACAAGCATGAGGTTATCAGAGCCTTGACTGTAGGTGGTACTAAGTAGGGACCCAGGCACAGGTTTTCCAGGAAGTGGGGAAAGAAGAGAGAGAAATCGGTTGCTCTTTTACCCCATGGTATACGTTTAATAAAGTTTTCTCTTTATCCTACTTAAAATAAAAGTATGAGCTCACCATCTTTGAACTATATCACTATTTACTTCATTAGCATAAGAAGTTGACAAATAGACAGCCATCAACATGGAATGATTAGAAAGGTTGAAAGAGATTTTTTGATAAAATATTGCAAAAGAATTATTTCTACAAGGTAATATTTAACCTAGCCCTCACTCTCATCGTCCCCAGTGCTCACTCTTTCTAATGCTTCTGCCTTGGAAAATCCAGCGGGAATAGCTTCTGCTTTAGGGATTATGCTTGGAGAAGAGCAAGAAAGCTTCCCTCGTCCTTTTGCCACCATAGTTCTTCCTTCCACTGACTTTGCCAAATGTGGCCCCCATTCATTGGAGTTGGTGTCTTTGCACATAGACCATTGGCTTTTGGCATTCGTTCATAACACAGGCTCACTCCTTTGCTCACCGGAAGGATTTCGTTTGCAAACTTCAGAGACTAAAGGGAACATTGGAGCAAAGCATATTCGTTAAAACGTCTGCTGTTTTATGGCAAACAGCTATGCAAACAGTCTGGCGTGTTTTCTCTTAAGTATTCTCTGCAATCTCAATAATTCTTTCCCTACATACATGTGCACATGAGCACACATGCGTGCGCACACACACACACATACTGCCCTGAGATTTGTAGCCTTTGGTCAAAAGCAAAAGAGAACCCATGAATGCAAAGGGGCTGTCTCTGGTCTATAACTGTGCTGTCAGGAGGCTCAAATGATATGGAGATGACAACCTTACGCTGTTGCCACCCACACTCCCCTCTCACTGGCTGGCTCCCCTGGGTGAGAAGTTTTGGAAACAATGGAACAAAAACATCCCAAGGCTTGTATTTGTACCATAGAGTAGAAAGCTGAGAGTCTCTAAAGCAGCTCTTCATATCCCTTTGTATCTTGGAGCGCTGAAGGAAAGCCCCTCTCTCTATAACGCTGGACGCAGGAGGAAAAGCGGGACCTGCCTGGCATTAAACACTTGTGCAATTTGTGACATAGCAAGGCCACAGGAGGCTTTCCACAGGCACTCCCTGTTGTATT
This sequence comes from Hippopotamus amphibius kiboko, assembly GCF_030028045.1. NCBI lineage: Eukaryota > Metazoa > Chordata > Mammalia > Artiodactyla > Hippopotamidae > Hippopotamus > Hippopotamus amphibius. The sequence goes on along the minus strand of NC_080196.1, from coordinate 6,466,692 downwards.
GATATGCCAAGAGTCCCTAAACACAAGTAGAATCTTCCTTTCTTTTGTTTTTCTTTTTTTGTGGGGGGGAACGCTGCATTGGGTCTTCACTGCTGTGCATGGGCTTTCTCTAGTTGCAGGAGCAGGGCTACTCTTCGTTGCAGTGCGTGGGCTTCTCAGTGCGATGGCTTCTCTTGTTGCGGAGCATGGCCTCTAGGCACGCGGGCTTCAGTAGTTGTGGCTCACGGACTTAGTAGTTGTGGCTTGCAGGCTCTAGAGCATAGGCTCAGTAGTTGTGGTGCACAGGCTTAGTTGCTCCGTGGCATGTGGGATCTTCCTGGACCAGGGATTGAACCAGCGTCCCCTGCATTGGCAGGCGGATTCTTAACCACTGTGCCACCAAGAAGTCCCAGTCTTTTTCCAATGGTAGTATTTAGAGCAAGAGCTTCCATGGTTCTCGTAATAGAAAGACACTGGACTAAAACGTGATTGATGTGCTGATCAGTAGTGAATTCTAACACTTATGCAAAGAAGCCAGGACTATCAGGCATTAGTCCAACGGTCATAAAGGCAGAGTTTCCAGGAACCACCTTTTTGAATAGCTGCTCAGAATTGGTAACTTGTAAAAGTAGTCTTCAAATAGAGTTACAAAGTATTAGAATATGTCTATATCAATATTTAGGAGATATAAAGCTAAAAGTCTATTGCTGGCATTGCCAAATTACCTTAGTAGGGAATATACTTTTGAAAAGATGCTCAACATCACTAATCATTAGAGAAATGCAAGTCAAAGCCACTTTTGTTGTCTTTCTTATCTATTATATGCATGATAAAAGTAAAGGAATAGTCTTGCTCATGGGGATGAAGTTGAGATGTATCTTTATATTTTGAATTATTAGAGAGAATTAAGGACTCTTGGAGGGGATTGAGAAAACAGCACAAGACAGCACTTTTTAAAAAGGTATACTGATGATGAATAGGAAGAATGTGGCACAGGAAGGATAAAAGAGGGCTGGAAGGAAAAACTTCGCTTAGACCATACCAGATCTGAGTATCTTTTGAAAGAGTTCATTAATGTGTAATGATATAAGCAACGACCTGAGAACATGATGTTACCAGGGGAGCAATTATTCATGGGTGTTTGGAGACTCCCTGTGAAGAAGTATGAACCTGAGTTGATGTAGAACACCATGGCTAATCCAGAAGTAAACCGAGTCACCAGGGCAGTCCTGATAGGGAGTCATCTTCAACATAATCAAACGCTTCTTGCATTGCATGAGTTATAAAGAAAACTTGGAATGCTATCTCTAGTCACTTTGAAGTCTGGGATAGAATATATGAAAACAACTTCAAATGAAATGTTATAAATTGGGAAAGAAAAAGAAAAAGGATGTGGAAATGAACCACTGATTATGAAGATGTTATCAAAGAACAGGATTTGGTTTTTTGGATTATGCCAGAATGATTGATTCTTGGCAAGCTAGAGAATAACTAGCAAAAACAAGGAAAAGAATGACAAGATCAAAAGACTTTTAAACTGAAAATGTAAGTATGTATAAGAAAAATATTCTTGAGAAAATGTTAAGGCAAAGAAATGTGGAGTGGATATTCAGAATTATGTAGAAGCTACAGAAAGCTTCTACATGAATACATAGAGAATAAATAATTAATTGGGCTTGAATTTCAGTGGAAAGAATTGAAGAAGTCTCCAGAATTCAAAAGATGGGGCAAGACAGAAGTTAAAATATGCCTACCAAGGAAAAAATACCTTATTTGAAAAATAAAATAAATAGACCTGAAAGTAAAGCAAATCCCTTTATCAAGAAATATGCATATATAAAAAATTATTTAATGTAGAAAGCACATTAAAAAGCAATGGGACAAACATCAAAAACAATAAAAAATATTTTGGTATAGAAATAGACTGCAGACTATCTTGTCTGATAGGATTATGGATAAAGTTTCTCAAATATAGATTAAAACATGACACAAATGCAAAATATACTTAGAGTCGGAGATTCAACTGCTGGGATGCTTCTTCATTCTTACTCTTCTGAGAGCAGAACATCTGAGAAACTGTCATCTTGCCTGTAGCTCCTTAAGTCAGTGTTAAGGGGAATTTTATTTCAAATTTAGTTCTAACCATCACTTAATAATTTGAAGTATGGGAAACTTAGAGGAGAGTGTCCATGTCATTTTCATTTTCAGTTATCAGGAAATAATTAACGATGAAGCTGGTCACAGAAAATTCGGATATGATCAGGTTAGGGCGGAAAACTATGCCATGGGTTTCAGCAAAAAAAAAATCTGGTTTTAAGCCTCCTGGGCTCAACTATTTTCTATCTAAATGACCTAGACCAAGTCAACACTTTTTATATTTTTCTAATGAGTAGTTTACATATATCCAGAATACAGTTTTATTACTGTATATTTCACTAGACCAGAAAGTTTGACTTCAAAAATTCTGTATTTCTTATTCCAATAATGTCACTGAGATAGAAAATTACTATAATAACTCAAAATCTAGCAATTAACTATGTCTGCATATGGGAAGAGGGAAAATGGTCATACTGGGCCAGTTACTAAGCAACCACTTTGTAGCACCCTATCTCACCAGGCTGAGGAGACAATAAAGAAATAATGCTTTCCTGTGGGGCCCTATTAATCCCCTTTAAAGGGACACATCACCAATGCAAAGATGACAAGTCATTTAGTTAACAACTTGTTGGTAAATGGGGTTTTGTATTTCTATGGCTCTTCTTCCCATTTTTCTGGTATTAAATGGTAACATTTCTTGGGACATAGGCCACTTTGGGAATCATGAAATCTACAGAGAAGGAATGAATGAATATATAAAAGGCCTAGCGGATACTTGTGCACATATTATGCCCTTGACAGCCCCTCATGGGTCATAAAATAAAACTAAACACAGAAGCACATTATTACTGATTCTTTAAATGTTCACTCACAGTCTAAAAATATTTATCTATTAAAATATAAAGCATATGTCAAAAGCTAGAGAAAATATGAATGCTTACTAAAAAAAAGACACATAAAAATATTCCAAAAACTATTATTGGAAGGAATATTGCAATTGCCAAGACAGAATGGGGATATGGCGTTCGTCCAGACAGCACATTATTTTTGCCCGATTCTGTTTGAAAGTAAATTAGACCCTTGATTTCAGAAAAATTGACTACAATTCATAGGTCAACATGTATTTTATAAGCCTCAAGAAAAAAAAATCTCTGTGTTAGAAGATCTACAGCTGTTTTTCTTGAATATTAATCTACAGCTACCTCATCAGAATCACCCAGGGCTTTTTGAAATGTGGATTTGGACTTTTTACCATATCTACTGAATCAGATTCTCTATGGTGATGTCCATGAATATATGCTTTTTAATAAGCATCCTAGATGATTCTTAGGCAGACTAAAGTTTGAGAACCACTTTGCAGAGTCTTAAAGGTCTTCATTAAGAATTTTCTGATATCTACCCAAAGCTTCAATCCTACAGTGATGTGAAACTTCACTTTGTTAAATGAAATATATTTCCAACCTGGATTGCCCTAATTTTTGGTACAAATAACTTTTTATAGATTTGACTGTATTGTCCATAGGAAGTGAAAAATGCTACAACCCTAAGGGGTATAAAACTATGCCTATCTATGGCTGTCATCTTGTTTGGTTAATAAGAAATAATAACAATCATATCATCTTGGGAAGTGACATGAATTGTGGTGACCGTATTCACCTTGAGAGTTGAGCAGTAGGATCTCTAGAGATTATTTTCTGAGAAAAGCATAATACCCAAAGCTCAGTATTACTCAAAGTTAATTTTTTTCCTAGCCATATGTATGACATAAGTCCAACAAAACTTGAGATGCATCTTTCATTTGATTCTGATTATGGGATGTGTAAATTATGGAATAGAGTGGGATATACTTTTTCTCTTCTATATCACTTTAATTTTTCAGGTTTGCACTCTTTTACTTTTTTCCCAGAGATAGAATAACATGGGGAGGGGAGGTTTGAGAAAAGAGAACAAACACAATGAAGCTGCCAACTGTTCCAGAAAGGAATGTTTTTATGTACAGGAGTGCATTAGGGATTCCACAGAGGCAAGTAAACTAATTATGAGAAGCTCAACAGTCCCCCTCCGCTAAGGATGGCATTCAGTATTGACCTGCTAAAAAGATACACCCCAAACACATTCATTATCACAGAGGTCAGTGCTTTCTCTGTACTAAAACAACCCGAGATCTGTTGGCACTAGCCTCATATCATGTGCTACCTATATGGGAGCATCAGTGCATCTGAGAGCAAGTCCATCACACTGTGCAATGCAAACATGCTGAAGCTGTATAACATTTGTGCCAGAACTTTTGCATCCTTATAAATCATTTCCCAGCTCTTGCTGGGGCAATGAAAAAGAAATTGCTGGCATATAAATGTAAATCATTACATGTCCTCTGGAATAGAATAATAATCAAGTTGATTTACCAGCTATGCACAGTTCCCTGAGAAAGTCTGAGAGTGAGCAGTGGTTTTAATGGGGTGGAGGGGTTAGCTTTTACAGAATCATGCTCGTGTAACTCAGATCATAAGCAGTCACCATTATCTATCACAACTTTCTGGGTAGAAATTACCCTCAATCACTGGAAATATACCTGAGCAAGAAGACGGTAGAGAATGAAATCCCCACCCCATGTCAGGGTGATATCCAATATCTTCATATCCTGTTGTGGCCAAAAGAAAAGCATTTTGTCTGTGCCAGCAGAGCAGTTACCAGTGGTGTGCTCCCTTCTAGTACTCATCATTATGTGTTTAAGTACTTCGCTGGAGAGAGTCAAGGGGAAACAATGGGAAAACCTCTCTGACTTTAAATTCATAGTCTTGAGAAATGATGTTGCTAGGCTTAGATGGAAAGAAATGTATCTCTAGAAACAATCAACTTCTCCATAATTTTGGTGCCTGTGCAAATGTAAATGTTTCTCTTTCCTTCCCCTCCTCTTCTTCCTACCCACCTTCTTCCTTTCCTGATTCTTCTTCCTCTTCTTTTTCTATTTCGTTTTCTCCAGGACTGTGCTTTGTGTTCAATTCAGTCCTGATGATAAACAGGTAAATAATTCAAGAATATGAAACATTGGTCTACTTCCAGCATTAGGATAGCTCTGTCCATAGCACAGTGACAGATGCAGTCATTCCAGAAAGCACTAATCTGAACCCTAATTCCATCAACTAAGTAACAGGGCAACTACAAAATCCTCAATATCCCAGAATTTATAAGTTTAGGCTCTTCATTTGACAAGCAACATTGAAATGCTGGATTCAAACTTATAAAGTTTATCCACACTAACTAGTGGAAATTCTAATTGATTCCCTTCCCAGAAAAAGAAAGATATCATCATTATAGATCAATGAACAAAATTATTTTATGAATAAAAAAGCAATCTGACAGATGCAATATTATAAATAGGACAAAATGTTTACAACTATGCTCAGAAATCTACATTTTATACTCCCCTCCTATAAATATGTATATTTATTTATTTCCTGAAATTCAGTCATCAATTCAATGAAGTGGTAAAAATAATTCATAGGCTTTATAGATGTTTGAAGGGCTTGTGACCAGTTTACTCCCAAACTCGACTATCTTACTTGGGTGTATCACCTTTAACAGATACAGTGAATTCACTTTTTAAAAAATCTTTTCCCCTAATTATATTCTCTGGAATTTTTAGTAACACTCATGGGTTTTTATCTATGTATATACACATGTATAAATGTACCCGTGCACATATAAACATTTATAATACATTTTTAACTTTATTATTACTACTATTATTATTAAACATTCTTTAATACAATTGCATTATTATACTTGAGAATCATTTGTTAGAATAGTTAACACTGAACATTTCTGTTGTTTCCCTGCACAGATACAAGCATACAGTAGCATTGTCCATTAACATTTATTTCTATTTAATTAGAATCTGTGTAATTAGATGAAGTGGCATACTTCCTGAATGAGCAATTAATTAAACTTTTTCAAGAGTAGGATATTTATTATTTCTGATCATGGCTCTGAAAATATCTGCTGAGGTGGTTTTATAGGCAAATAAATCAAAGTATTTCTCTTAGGATAGTTTCCATGGTATGTGGCAAGTGTTATAATAATCCCACTTTCCACAATTTATCATGAGTCAGAATCCAAAACCATTATAGTAGTCCATGCAAAAGATATTCACTGCAGTATTATCTTTGGTAATGAACATTTTGAAACTGTCTAAATGCTCAACAACAGAGGGAAATAATTACGACTTATATTCAACAAATATACAATCTCTAACAGAGCTTCACAATACTGATTTTGAGAACTAGATAGTAACTGGGAAAAGAAAGCTGGTGATATAATTGTTAAGAATAAGAGCCACAAGTAAAAGTATATTTTTGCCGCATTACACATGCCTGTCATCAAACACTGCACAAGTGGTAGGGAAAGTAGTAGATTCATTAAAACTGGTAGTTTTTACAGCTTTTAGCTCCATCGTTTTTAGTCATATATGTGTATATCCATATATATATATACACACACACACAATATAACTGTTTAACTATTATGTGTTATGTTATATAATGCATATATATTATATTATACTATATAATACATAATACATTATATGTTATGTAATTTATCATAATATAATGAAACTATTTAACATATGTATATAACTACTTTAGAATATCAGGCATTCATCTTTGCAGAATGTTATGCCACTTTCGTGGCATTTCTTTAGCATGCTTCAGAGGCCAACATCTTCTTGAGCTCATACAGTTTTTTCCTTCAAATGCCGTTTTCATACATGAAGTTGTACTTTCTTTTCTTTTTGTGCTCTGGCCTTTATGCTTAGTAGCAGATTCCTCCTGTTTGGGGAGTTCCAACAAATCACTTCATCCCCTCGCCACCCCCCGCCCCCTTCCGTAGTGATTTCAAAGTATCTGGTACCAGAAAAGTAGCCTCCCTCAGCAAATGCCTGGTGCTGGTGTTAAGTGTTCTACTTGCTGTATAATAAATTACCGCACACTGCGGGGCTTCAAACACACACATTTAGCACTTCAATTTCCCAAGGTCTGGAGTTTGGGCATGGGTTAGACAGCCTTCAGTCCAGGGTCTCTTCAGGTTGAAATCAAGGTGTTCAGTGGTGCGGCCCATCTCACCTGAGGCTCAGGGTCCTTTCTCAAGCCCGCTCAGATGGCTCGAAGATTTGCAGTTGTAAGACTGAAGCCTCTACTTGCCAGGCGTCAGCCTCAGGCCGTTTTCAGCTCCTACCCTTCCCTGCCCCATGATCCTCACTTTGCTCCTTCAAGACCAGCAGGAGAAACTCCCCCTCATCCTCACTAACTGAGTCTTATATTACATAACATAATGTTGTCGTGAGTATGACTGTCCCACCATCTTTCTCATATGAGATAACCTGATAATCGTATTTGCTGAAGGGGAGGGGATAAATGGGTCAAGCACACCAGCAGCCGGGAATCTCCAGGACTGCCTCAGAATTCTGCTTCCCACAGTACTCCTACCTAGGCTGGAAAAAGAACAAAGACATTAAGAACTTTCTTTTCTTTGAAATAAATTATTACAGAAGGTATAAAATTTATAAATCAGAAAATTAAATACAGCCTTTTGATATCTCTGGAGCAAAGAGGTACAGAAATGTAGAACATTTTTTAATGCGGAAGTCTAACATCTTTCTGTGACTTGTGGGAGGGACAATGTTCCCCTAGTGAAAAACTAAATAATGACAGATTTCATTCTTATGAAGATTTTTTCTTAATCGAAGTATAGTTGATTTACAATGTTGTATTAGTTTCTGATGTACAGCAAAGTGATTCATTATATATACATATACATATATTCTTTTTCATGTTTTCCATCATGATTTATTATAGAATATTGAATATAGTTCCCTGTGCTATACAGTAGGACCTTGTTATTTACCCATCCTATATATAATATTGATAGTTAACATCTGCTAATCCCAGACTCTCAGTGCAGCACTACCACATGCCCCCACCTTGACAACCAGAGGTCTGTTCTGTGAGTCTGTTTCTGTTTTGTAGATAAATTCATTTGTGTCATATTTTAGGTTCCACATATAAGCAGTATCATATAGTATCTGTCTTTCTCTGTCCGACTTACTTCATTTAGTGTGATAATCTCTAGGTCCATCCATGTAGCTACACTTGGCATTATTTCATTCTTTTTTATGTCTGGTAATACTCCATTGTATACATGTACCACATCGTCTTTATCCAAAGAATATTTTTTATTAAAGACTCACTTGCTCAGAAGATGATATCTTATAAAAATGAATTGCTGTTCTCTGCCTTCAGTATCCTAGGCATAATCTGCTTGCAATTCCTTGTGGGTGAGTGTTCCTGATCAGGTATATCTCCGGGGTAGCTTCTGCAAGATATGGCAGATGTGACAGCCGTTAAGGTTGCACCCAAACAAAAATGCATTCGCTTCCCTTCAGCTCTACTCTAACACAGCATTTGTTAACATTTCTATGCTAGCCCATTTTACTCCTAAACCACGCCAAGTTAATCAGCCCCGTGGGTACATTCATCAGACAAGTAGTTACCTACTTTCTTTCATTGTGCAGGTGGAGTCGGGAAGGCTGATAGGCTAACTGCATTTCCCATGGCTTCATGACTCATCAGTGATGTAACTGGGATTATAATTCAGTTTATAACCCTTCCTGGTGGGTCCAGAGCCACCATCAGGAAAAGCTGAGCACTGTACTAGAAGTTTGAGTTGTGAAAGGAAACTGAAAAAAACTGAAGCAATGATATGAACTTCTGGCTTAATTTCCCCAATAGCATTTCTTTGAGGGAAATCAGGTGATACCATCAACTTGTCCTCGATGAATTTTCTGAGTCTTTAGACACAAACACAGACGCATGGCTGCTTAATGTTCTCAGCTATCGAGGTTACTGTTTTAATCTCCATTTAGGAACATGATTTTAGAAACCTGTTCTAGAATCAATGAGACAGTTTTTCCAAGTTAACCTCTTCCAAGGATAGTAGATCAACATTGGTACCCTTTGAGCAACGCAACATCATTTAGGATAATTACTTACCTCTCTCTGGGTTTCTGACAAACACCCTACACGCTGCAACACCAAAAGCTTCAAACCCTTTCAGCTCATCTCTCTGCTAAAGGAAATTTTAGCCTGATCCCTGTAGGGACTGACTAACACAAAATAAATACACTTTAGAAATAAAACTTCACTACATGAAGTTTTTCTTATTTAGCAGGTATTTATATTTTCCAAATTCAAATTAAAGCAGAATTCCATTCGATAAAGGGAAATAAGCATTTCCTTTCAGGAGTTAACCAATGCTTTCTGAAAATGTCTCTCCAGCAGTATGAATGGTATTGATGTTTTTATTACCATTGTTCTTTTTATGCTGTTGATTTTATATGGGAGATAACTGTGCTTTTATTTTTCTCTTTAATTCTTGCATTTTCCCCTTCCTGCCAGTAAATTCTTTCAAAATGTCTCTAGAGAAATGTCTAATATCTTGGCATATAATGGTAGATCTTGGCATATAATTATTTTCAACCATGATTAAATAACAACACCAAGTCAAATTTTTATATAAATTAAGGTCAATATGAAATATTGTGTTAGGGAAGAGTCTGGAAATGTAGATTAATAATAAAATATTCATCTCATCTCTACCTAAAGAATGGCTTAGGCTGCAGGCTCGTCAAGCATCAAAGAGATGAGATAGGTCCTTAGTCCACAAACGTGGTTAACCATTTTCATCATCCCGAGAGTGTGCTGTGTTACAGATTTCTCCATCTCTGGCCACCCTGAGATTCAGATTCAGTAGGTCTGAAAGTTTTCGTGATCCTTGTTAATTCTGAGCATCTTTGAGTTAGGTGAATTTTTTTTCACTGTTTTCACCTATGAAGACTTCTATTAAGATTTTTATTCCAAATGTTTTTCTTCTTGAGGTATATTTTACGGAAAATGGAGAAATTAGAAGAGATTTACCATTATTTGCTATAAATTAAAGAATCACCATTAGTGTATAGACCCGAACTAGAGACATTCTCTATTTAATTTCAGTAACATTCCTCGAGAGAAAATAGAAAATCTGCAAACTCTGACTACAAATAGCACTTTTGCAAGTATGTTTTTAGCCTATCATCTGCCTATCTGTCTATCTGTCTACCTGTCTATCTCACCTATTTGGCCAAAATTTGATTTGGGTTACCTTTCCAATAATGTTTCTTAAATAAAGGACATGCAAGCCCATTTTTATAAGCATTTATATTTCTTAGATTTATTGATTTCCTAAAGTCAGAAAAATACCATCAGCAATCCATCATTGTGGATTTCTTATCCTCAACACTGTCCAACTTGCATAAGTTCCTTTTAATTGTAAAGAGTGCTTAAGTTTGTTGACCTTATACAGACTAACTGTTTTATCCTAGGACATACAGTCTCAAAAAGAAACACACACACACACACACACACACACACACACACACACGATAGCAGAAATTCTCTCAGCCACCTAAACAGACCAGTCAATATTGGCATGATACTTATCTTTGAGGGTGATACAGCTTTAGAGGTGAATCTTCTGAGAAATGAAAGGAAATGGGTAAAACATACTTCAGAGGGTATCTTCTCTCTGTTACCCTAGTGCTTCAAGCTAAAAAGTATGTATGGAGGAATTATAATTTCTGTTCAGAGTTTTCTTAATTGGCATTACCCAGATATACATAATTGACAGAGAGTCGGACCTTGTTCACACTAAGTGAACTTGTTCTCCAGAGAAGAAAACTGATAACAGCCTTCTTTGTTATCAAAGGGTGAAGAAATGTGACAATCTGGGAACTGGTTTTAGGGCCCCATCTGCTAAACCAGAGAGAAATCAAGATTTTACAGTTCTATAAATATTTTAGTGTATCCCATCATTTATGAACTGTGGCAGCTATCATAAAACGTCTCTGACTTTTGTTACAACTGCATATAAGGCCAGAAAATTCCATCTCGTGGTAAACCATAAAAACCTAAGTAAAAGCACCATTCCTTTCAGTATATTCTAAAAATATACAACCTCCCTGTCAGTACATGGCAGAGTAGTTACTATCCCAGGATGCCTGTTTCTTTCTCATTTTTTTATCTGATCTTACCCTGGTCTTTTCAAGCCCTTTTGTATTTCAGTATCTTTTTATGTTTCATAAATAATGCCATTGCCATATAACAGCTGAAATAGATTTTACTTTGTCACAATATACTGTAAGCAAGAGACACGGGACAATGACAACACTGCCATCCAATAAGCTTTCATTCTTGATCCAGTGTCTAACTGCTCAGGATGGCATTCTTATTTTGTCTCTACTGAGTTTCTTTAGTTCATGATCATAGTAGCTTGATTAAGAAATGGTCAACGGATTTATAAGAGGCAGCTACTCCTACGGAGCTATAGGGAAAAAATACAAATAAAACTGATTGGACAGAGAGATTAAAAGAGCGATTTGTGGATTTCTTCATCCCCCTTTTCCATACACTCTTGTTCTCTGACTTTTAAAAATGTTTTATGATATGCTTGTCATATTTTAACTCTTAAATGTGTTTTGATTCTTATGATGGCCTTTCAAACATGTAGCTGCTGTGAGGATCATGTCTCATTTCAAGGAGGGCAAACTACTCAAATCGGGATCATTTGATCAGACAACAGAATGTTTCCCTTATTTCTAGACTATGAATTGATAGCCTCACTAAAGTCAACAAAGCAATAGATCCCAGGGATTGTAGTCTTTTGTGGGAATCTGAGAGCTCTCACTGTGTTCCGATATAAATGTGACTCTATATGATTATATCTGGGGGGACTGGGCAGTAAGGTCACCCTTTGCTCTTCATTTCTTACACACACACATATGATTCTCAATGTCTCCATCTGCCTGAACATTTATCATACAAGTCAAATCTTTCTCAGCTTGTATTTCAGCATTATTTCCAACCCCCTAAAATCCATCCTTCCGCTCTTGTTTTCCTCCCTATAAATAAGCCATTTTCATTTGCAGTGAACAACGCCAGGCTAATACTTGGGATGGGAATGTGAGTTGGAGACAATGTGAAGGTGATTTATGGGCCATGAATATAGTCTGGGCATACCAGGATCCATGATGGACTGCCCTGTGTGCCTGTGTTCTCAGATGTAAGTGGTGAAAATAAAGTCGCATCCTGGACCTTTCTCCTATACTCTATAGATTCCAGCTCTGACCTGCGGGGGAAAAACATTCAGACACAAACAATCTGAGCAGAGGAAGAATAAACAGAACTCCAGGAACACTCTGGAGTACTTGCAGGACCTCTGTAGAGAGATGAGAAGATGAGCACCTTACTGTTGTGGGTCTGAGACCTCTACTGCCCAGTGCTGGAGCTCCTTTCCGGTACTACAGGACTCCACCTGATCGAAACAGGCATTAGAAGATGTCACATACCTGAATCTTTAACAGACGTGACAAGGGGAGGCAATGAAAATTTGTGATCAAGAAACAGGTTGTTTGGAACATTTAACCCAAAGTTTTCATGTAAACATGATGTAGAACAAAATGCAAAAGTAAGAGAAGGATAAGGGCTGAAAACCACAGTGATGGGAGGACTCATCTTGATTACTAAAGGTAACACACACGACAGGCTTGTGAAACATCCCTGGAAGCTTTGCCACTTGCTGTCCAAGATGAATTGATTTAATATCTCAAACCCTTCATTTCCTCTTCTGTAAAATGGGCTTCCCTGAGCTCGCAGTGTAGTGTACTGGCAGGAACATAGTACTTAAATGTTTTGAATAACGTCCCTGTCTACTCTTGGTTATTGTGAGAATCAAAGTATGTGTGATGACTCTTAGCACAGTGCCTGAAGCAGAGTCAAGTACTCAAAATAACTTAAGTCTTGTCATTATTACTATATCGGTGTGTCTGACACACAGTAGGTGCTCAGTAGGTTTTGGTTGAAATGAATTAAATTGAACAGGGATGTATTGAAGTATTGCATAGGGATATGTTTCTACTTGTTAAAAACAGTCCTGGATGGGGACGTTTCCACTTATACTAAAATAGGAATGAACTGAATGAATATCTAGTAATGCAGATGTGATACTAAGCACTGTCTGGTATTTACCTTCTAAAATTCTCATGTGAATGCTGTAAGTTAGGCATTTTTCCACTTCACTGATAAGGACATTAAATTTCAGAGGGGTAAATTAAAGTCCTTGTGGTTGCATCCCTGAATGGCAAAGCTGGGATTTGAACTCAGGTTACCTGGCTCAAAACCAAAAGACAAAGGGGAAAGACAATAGCGGGCTGAATAAATTTAAAAGCTCCCGAGTCAGCATCCTATCTGTCACAATAGAAAAACAACATTAAATGCTGAGTAATTAAAACAGTAACATCTTAATATTTTACCTAAAAATTCCTAAAAATCTCTTAAAGTGTTCTGATTTGTGAATTCTATAATAAGTTCTGTAGTCTTAAAAAATAAGTTCTGTCATTAGAGATCAGCAGCTTTTGAGTTCTGCTTAATTTGTGCTCTTCCCCTTGACACCCAGTCCTGGTGGGTTCAGGGCGTTATGGTTGTGGTGTGGCTGCGAGCTCGCTGTGCATTCCAGGGAAAGAATTCTTACCTGCTCCCATACAAGTGAACAGAAGGACATTGTGGGAGCATCCCACTAGCGCCACCTTTCATTTGTCAAAGAGGAACTAAACATTATGTAAGACCTTATTTGTTGTTGGTGTGTTGTTATTGCTGTTATTAATTCACTAGAATGAAGACCAATGAGTAGAAATTATAAGGAAGTAGATTTAAGTTCTATAAAATAAATAACTTTTCAACCATCAGAGCTCTAGATTTTAGCAGGAAATTAAACAGATGACGTCTAGACTGCCTTTTGACTAGAAGTGCTGTGATTCTATGGGAGAACGTATCCCTAAAGCAGATGTTTTTCCTTAATTGATAATCTTTAATTATTATTTCATTGAAATGAAGTCTTTTTAAAGCAAGACTTTTAAAGGAAACTGGAGAGGCCTGGTCACAGATAAATTCACTCAATCCTGTAACTTGGACTCATTGAGCACCATGTATATTTTGGTCAAGGCAAATATGGTTCCAACCTTGTGAAGCACGCAGAACAGTGGGATCTAGTTGTAGACAATGAATCTGGCAGACTTGAACTTTGTATACAAATAAATGTCTGAGAATTTCAAAAGTTAGACATTCCAGGGCTTCAAGGGAGGGGTGAAATTTTCATCAAAGTGGACTCCGCTGTACTTCCGAGCTCCCTTCATACCCTGGGCCTTTTGCCATCATCCTTGGCTGGCTGCAGTTGTCAAGTCTGAGTGTTGAGAAGACTGGTCTTAAGAGAAAGATCTCCAAGTTCCGTGTCCAAGCTGCCCATGTGTATCAGAAAGCACAAATCCTCGTTTCTCTTGTCAGTTACAAATTTCCAATGGGCCTGGCAGAATGCTATGGACTGTGGGAATTCATTTCCGAAGCAGGAAGTGAGACCGGGAGGAAGCACAACAAAGCCGATGCGTGTGGTGGTAACTAAATCCGTGTCTGGGTTTAATCAGAGGGCACTGGTGAGTCATGACCAGGAGAGCAGGGCTGCTTGTGGTGGTAATAAGCAGCAGAAGCCCACATCAAAATGCGGCATCCAAGCTTGACTGCCTGCCCTCCATTGTTCCACAGGCATCCTTCGAGTAGAAGATGCAACAGAGATGGTCGATGCTCTCAGGCCTTGTTTTCACGTTCCACAGCTTTCACAGAAATGCCTGCCTCCACGCCACAAAGACAGGATGGCACAGTAGTATTTACCCCAAGAGCGATGACCTTGTTGGATCTGGACACACAATACCGATGCTTGTGTGTAGGCTTCTGCTCCAGCAGCTCTGTGATTAGACCTACGGGAGCCGCTGTGCTTCCCGCTTGTCCGTGTTGGCATCTTGCCCGGCTGAGGGGGCATCCCTCCCTTGTGTGAGTTATCTCTCTCCCCAGGATCTCAAGGGGACTCCAAGGCAACCTGGCCTGGGGCTTTGCATTTGAAAGTCTGCCCCTGGAAAATGTTATCTTTCCGTGGCACATGGGCCTCTGCGGGAAGTGTTCTTCTAAGGAAAGCAGATAATTCTTATTCACTACAGAATGCTGCCTAACATACAAACTCTGAAGTGTATTGCAGGCAAATTACTGTACATGGAGTTACAGAAGGAAAGTTAAAGGTAACATTCCAAAGCTACAAGCAGGAGACTACATCTAGTGTCACTGTTCTAAAAGAACAAAGTGGAACAGAGGCTAGAAAAATCACCACGTTAATTTCTAGGACATTTTTCTATTCCATGAACTAATCCTGTAATTGACATCAGTTTATACTGAGCAAATTTTGGTATTTGGAATAATACTATTTTGCAAATAGCCTATTGTCATATCCTTACACAAAATGAAGTTTTTGTACCACTTTTGAATTTAGCCACAAATTTTAAATTCTTCCTTTCATTACTTCATTTGGGATTTGAAATTTGAATTATTAGACCTTTAAAATCTATTTAAATGTAGATATATTCTGATATTTTTCTTTAATTTCCATGTTCATTAATACCTCAGTGATTTCCTATAATCCGAAAAAAAGAATCATTGGTGGCTTAGTTAAATTGGTAATGTTATTTAGTATTTCCTAAATAAATAAATTTATTTAGTATTTCCTAACATAACATTTAATAAATGTTTAGCTAAGATAGCCTGTAATTCTCTACCCCCAGTATAACAGGATGGGCTGAAGGAGGCATTTCTTTTCTCCACGGAGACAACATGCATCCTCTCATCATTAATAGAAGTTTATACAACAAATCTAAAAGTCAATTCTTAATCAAAATCAAATGTGAGGAGAATTTGCCCTTCAAATAACTGATGACGAGTCACTTAGCAATCCCCAGCTCAATGGGCAGTTTTCGTTCATAATTTAGGGCAGAAGTTCTGTTCTTCTCAGGGACATTCAGTTCTGGGAGAATGCCAGTGCACGTCTTAAGTACGAGTCATTACTGCTTGTTCTTCTTGTACAACAAAGGGGATCATGCTGTGGATGGAGAAAGTTATTCTGAACAGGTGTCTACTGGACATTTGAAAGATGGCTGCTTTTCTAGTCTGAACTTTTCATAAGCTCTTTGACATATAGATGTTTGCAGACCTGCTTGTTTTTCCTGGTTATATTATTTCTCGTGTGGATCCACATGTAGACTTGAGAAAGCAACCTGATCACGTAATTGCATCCAGAACAAATACTCTTGTGACCCCCTAGGCTGGCATGAGTTTACAGCATCCAATTTACACTACCGAAAGGAGGACCACCTTACTTCAAAGGAAAATAGAGAATGTTTTCCTTTAGATATAGTTCTCAAAACAAGACGGTGTATCAACAGAAATTAGAGATAGAGAGGGAATATTAAAAAGTTCCCTTTGCCTGTTCCCATTTGTTCTTTACTTTTAGTTTCTTTTTTCATTGCAGACTTAAGTAATACGATGGGAAATGGTCCTGCTCTCCCGTGAAACTATAAACGCTTTGCAAACCCTCAAACAAAAAGGAAAGAAAAGAATATCAGAAGAAAGGGTTTTAGGTTAAGGAATTGATTTTGCTGTGGTGGAAAAAAATAGTTTCGTGTTCAGGAAACTTCTGTTCTTGTCCATAATGCTGTCAGTGGTCCTTCATGCTCTTCGTAATATCCCAGTGAAGAATCACTGAGTGGCAGTAAGCACCATTAACCTAATGACTTGGAGTGCTTTGCCCTGAGCCACAATTTCCATTCTTACCTTCTCAAGACATAATTTGGTTTACCCATGACTTAATTTCTTTAGAGGCTTGAGCCCAGGGGCCTCCACAATAATTTCCATGTCCACAGCATCATGTTGTTGGTAAAAGAGACATCCAGGGATAACCAATAGATGTGCTATGCTTTATTAATAAAACTTTAGACTGAGTCCCACTGACAATTTTACTCCACAAATGCTCCTTCCCGTAGGTATCTCTACACTTAATAATTAGATCTGTCATTGAAGTATAAAATAAATAGCTAATAACAATTTTACCATCTCATTTTTGTGCTGGGGGTACAGCATAAGAACAGAACTTCACGGTCGTAAATATTTACATTTTGAAGTTAATTCATAGAAGAGTTTCTTATGTGCCACTAACACGCCGGCAGTTACAACATCTGTGGTTTTATTTTATATTTTACTGTTTAAGTTCAGCTAGTCTTTTTATCAGTGCTTTGGGCTGAGAATAAATGATTCCCAATGTGCATTCCCTTAGACAACGCACAGAATGTTTGAGAATGGCTTTCACATTCTGACAACTTTGCAATTTTATTTAAACAAATTCTTCTCCCCCAATTCCCTACGGAGCAACAATTGTGCCCTTTTGTTGACTGTAGTGGACATATTGCAGATCTCCAATTACCTCCCAGTGGACCACCCACTACAAGAAGGTTTTGTCCAGCTAGCACAGCAGCGCTGCCCGTCTCCTGCCTCCTGGAGACTGGAGAGAGGCCTTTGTCTCAGCCCCTGTCTCCACTGGCCCCGTATCTGTGATTTTCCTGAGGTAGAACAACCTAATCAATTACCCCAAACCACTTAGGAGTAAATACATTGTCTAACATAATAATCATTGGGTGGTAAAAAGAAAACATCATAATGTTCTTTCGGATGGGAAGTTGACAGCTTCCAGACAAGCGTAGAGCTTTGTCAGGATGTGAAATTGTAGTAATTGAACAAGCAACATGCCTTTGAAAAGAAGCAACTAAATACAATAGGACAGATGATTCCAAGTATTCTCAAGAATCTCTGAGTATTTACAGCCAGTACCTTAAAGTTAGCAATTCCTTTGTAATCTTCTGAAATAGACAATTTGGCTAGTAAAATCTCTTGTTAGTAATGCAGCATTTGAGAGTGCTATTTGTATATGGGCTTGATGCAACATATATCAAGGTAAATTGTGCATTGAAAATAAATACATTGTTTTGGGTAAATAATGTAGGCTCTTACTCTGCTTTAAATTCTTTTGGCAGGTAAATCTGGTTTACAGGAGTATGGTTTCTGGAATGATGTCCTACTCTGTATTCCAATTTCTTCTTGGTACTCTTCCTGCAAAAATAAGGATAATTCTTTATATTTCAATAAAGCAGATGCTATTTCAATTGGTATGCAAAACTACTTTGAAAATAGATCCCTATTGTTACAGTTACCACTTAAACCACAATTTGTAACTCAAGGTTTTGAAAAATGAACAGCCCCTAAAATTTTATGAGTTAATAGAATGACAGAATAAAAAGTAAAAGAATCAGATTTACTTTCAATTTATGAGTTTGTCTTCACTAACATGAGACTAAATTGTTCTATTATTCACTGTTTTCATCAGTAGAAATACACATAACCCTGACTTTATATTTCAACACAGAAATGTGGAAAGAATTTGGGGTTTAATGTATGAAAAATATTTTGGCTCTTTCAAATCTATATTATTTAGGATACAGAAAAAATAGTAGTCGTTTCTGTAAAACATGGGTAACAAAGAACCATAGCTAAAGATAAACATAAAATGTGTTAGCTGACTTCAGCCATTCCTGCTTTTCATTATCACTCAAGAACCAAATTTATTCCTTAATAATTGGATCATTTTAAATCATACACCCACAAGTAGGATGAGAAAAATGAGATTATTAAATTTATGCTCTTTCTATGGATCAGAATTAAATATTACTATTGTGCTTGATAGAGACAAACTGACACCCTAATACCCTCCCTCCTGCTCCCTTGATTCTATGGCCTTGCGCACCTCCAACACATACACTCCAAGATCAGGATTGTTTGATCAGTTCTTGATCAGGATTGATGAGTGTTTTATCTTGTAGTATTTGAAGGCATTTACTGTGGGACAATTTAAAAAAGCTGGTGTTTTCCAGTCTGCAAAGAACTGATGGTACCAGTAGTATACCTGCACACATACATTCGCGTCCAGTTCCACTGTTGGGTTCCATGCGTTTATCACCATTAAGGGAACCATCGTAATAAGTTCTTATGCATTCTTTATGTAAAATTGAAGTATAACAAATATATGGAAATATACATGAATCGTAACTGTATAGATGGGTTAAATATAAAGGCAGCAGCCAGATAAAGAAAGAGAATAAACCCAAAAGTTCTCCTTATTCTCAATATTTTCCATAAGGGTAATCATTATCGTGAGTTCTAGCACCACAAATTGCCTTTGCCTGATTTTTTGAACTTTATATAAATGGAAAATTTTGTAATGTGCACTTTTCGTTTGCCATCTTTTGCTCAGTCTGTTGCTTTAGGGATTCATCCGTGTTGTTGCATTGAGCCATCATTACTTCCTTCTCAGTGCTCTCACAGTATTCCATTCCATGACAGTGTCACAATTTATCTGTTCTACTTTTGGGCAGTTTTCATTTTGAGCTAATCAAAATAGCGCTGCCATGAGCTTTTACACAAATGTCTCTGGGTGAATACGTTGAATATATCAGATAAATATCTAGAATTGGAATTGCTGAATCATGCAGTATTTAGAATCGCTTTCAGCAGATACTGCCAAGTAGTCTCCAAAATGGTTGTGCCAGTATATACTCCCAATCTTCACTTCCTAAAAATTCCAGTTGCTGCAAATCCTCACCAGCACCCATGTTCTAATTTCTCCTTTTAGCCATTGTGATGTATGTGCAGTAGTATTATATTGTGTTCTGAAGTATTTCCTTCAAAGCTAATAAACTGATGATTTTAAAAATATTTTTTGGGAGTTTTTGAAAACATTTTTATGGTAAACTGACCTGTCAGGTATTTTGCCATTGTTCTGTTGAACTGTGGGGTCTTTTTCAAAATTTATTATAGAGTCAAAATATGGGTCCTTTATTGGGCATAAGCACTTCAAATATAGTCTCCCTCTCTATAGCTTGAATTTGCACTCTCTTATTAGTTGCTTATGAGAAAAAGCAATTCTTAACTTCAAAGTACTCCAGTGTCTCATATTTTCCTTTCAGAATTACGAGTTTTCATGTCTTGTTTGAGAAATCTTTGCTAAATCAAATATCATGAAGATAGTCTTTTATCTTTTCTACTAAAACTTTTATTGCTTTACCTATCACATTAAGATCTAAAACCTATCTGAAAATCGTACTTGTGCTACAGTGTATATTTGTGTTAGATAAGCATCGTTTTTCCACATGGTCTCTAATGACTCAGCATTATTAATTAAAAGGACTATTCTTTTACCACCACAACTGTAGCTTTGCTGCCTTTATCATAAATCACGTGACTGGGTATGTGTGGGTCTGCTTCTGGACATTCCGTTCTGTTTCACTGTCTATTTGTCTATCTTTCCACCAATGCAACATTTTTTATTACTCTAACATTTTAACATGGATTCATGTTAGGTCCTGACAGTCCTCTGGCTTTATCCTTCTTATTCAAGACTGTCAGTTATTCTAGGTGCTTTTACTGCTTCATAATTTTAGATGAACATTTTAACTTGTACCCACACATACGAACACCTGAAACCCTGCCGTATTATAGTCCTCCACCATGTAGGTCTTCTTTAATTTCCTCAATAATGTATTGAAGTGTTCTTTGTAAAGATCCATCATTTATTTATTACTTTAGCTTAACTATTTGATGATTGTTCATGTCATGGTAAATGACATTTTAAAATTTTCATTTTTTATTTATTTATACCTGTATATAGAAATATTATTGGTTTCTCTACATTGACCTTTTATCATCTGATCTTTTTTTAATCCACTTATTAGTTTTACTGGTTCAATTGTGGATTATATGTGTACAAGCACGTAATCTTTATTTCTTCTTTTCTAATTGATTTTCTTTCAACTATCTTTGTTTTGCTTCCTATATTAGGTAGGACCTCTGTTAAAATGTGAGTGGAAGTAATAATAGTAGGTCTCTTTGTCATGCATCTGAGCTGACAGAAAATATTTCAGTATTGCCTTATTAAACATTATTCTCCATACAGTTTTGTGGTCAATACATTTGTCAGATTAGAGAATTTTTTTTCTGTCCCCACTTTTCGAGATTGTTATTGTGAATGAGTGTTGAGTTTAATCAGTTTTTTTGCATCTACTGTAATGACCATATGCATTTTCTTCTTTTTCCTATTAATGTGGTAAATTGCCATGGATTTTCAAATGTTAAGCTAACCTTGTCTTCCTAGAAAAAAGAAAAAGGCCTAAATTGGTCATGATGTATTGTCATTCTTGTGTATCTTTGCATTTGACTTTCTAAAATGTTAAGATTTTTGAATCTATGATAATGAGACAGATTTTTCTTCATCATAATCCACTTTGGTTCTCATATCAAGGTTATGCTGACCTCATAAAATGCTTTGAGAAGTTTCACTTTTGAGTATTTTGGGAATTAACTGTTGAAGTAATCTGGGCTTAGATTTTGCTTTGTAGAAATGTCTTTAACTATAGATTCAATTGTTTTAATTGATGTAGAATAATTCAGATTCTCCATTTTTTCTTTATGTTGCTTTTGGAAACTTGCTTCTTATCTAGGAGATTTTCAATGTGTTCTAAATTTTGTAAATATACTGATATTAAAGCTGTTCACGAAGCCCTTGGTTTAAAATATTGTCTTGTTGTGTAGTTACTTATACCTTGATATGTAGGTTACTTAGAAGTATTTTGCTTCATTTCCAAACTTCTGGACATTTCCTAAAAACTGTTTTGTTATTGATTTCTAACTTCCCTTCAATTGTGGTCAAAAAATATATATGAAAAGTTTTGGTCATCAGAAAGGCAATGAAGTGTACGTTACCACACTGTATATGCTCAGTGTTGGTGAGATCCGTGTGATCTTGAAATGTAAACTTTGTTTTCTGTTGGGTGCAGTGTTCTAGATACGTTACTTAGATCAAGTTTGTCGATCATGATCTTCTATATTCTTACTAATATGTGTTTATTTGTACAATCAGCCTATGGCAGGAATTATCCCATTTAATTCACAAATGGGATACTCCTGTGAGATCAGTATTTAAAGATGAGAACTCTTATGTACAGAGTTTCATTAAATTGAACAAAAGTACTGAAGCCAATGAATGGCAAAGCTGAATCTCAGACATAGGTTTCTTTGTCTGCAAAGTTTCACTTCTCTTTCCTCCACACAACACTGCCTCCTTCCATCACTTAGTAGATGTATTTAAGGTGTCCGTCCAGGCCATGATACATTCTGTTTTTCTAAGAAATGTCTCTCTTTATAGGGACTAACATATGGCAGCTCTCTGTGTTCTTAATATACTCCTGACCGATGGGTGATTGGAAAAGAGATGAGCGACACTTGACCAATATTGGGCCCCCAAAACCTATCTCTTGGAATGTTTTATTTGAGATAAATTCAGACTAATATTTGGAAGCTATGTCAAATGAAGAACAGAATGATAGCATAAAGGTCAATACATTTTTACCACTCAGGTTTGCCCTGCTTTCCATACTTCTTAATGTCTGTTTACTTTTTCATTAGCTAATTTATAATAATTTATTTTACTAGCAACTGGATGCTCTAATCTTTGCTACAATTCCACCTTCCAGGCATTTGCCAGTTTTTCCTTGTGTGTTGTGTTCATATCCATAATATATAAATAACTTCTGTAAATCAATAACTAAAAAACACACCACTGGAAATACAGGCAAAAGATTTGATGAGCTGATGATAAGATGTTTGTATTCAATCTGCAAAAATCTATCAAACTAGATCCTGTAATTTGTGTACTTTTTTCTGTGTATTATACTTAAATGCAAAAATATTCTTTCAGACTTTGTTAGTACCTGATTCACATTGCTGTACACCTGAAACTAACACAATGTTGTAAATCAACTATATTCCAATAAAAATTAAAAAGAAAACACCTTTGTTAGTACTTTCTAATGGACTTAAAATTTATAGAATCATCTAAAATCATATAACCTAGCCCATTAAAAAATTGTCATCAGAAACGTAAAACATAATTCAATGAAATTTGGAGCTTCATATATTAATTATTTGGGAAATAATTTAGGAGAGTTATAGGACTTGTACACTATGTTTTATTATAACTGGACAATTCAGATCTATGGTAGATAAACTCAATAGTGACCCTCATTGTCTGGTAATTTTTATTTTAGTAATTTTTTTCCTTTGAGTGAGGGCAGGACTTATAACTCACTTCTACCAAGAAATATGACAAAGGTGACAGGATGCAACATTGATTATGTTACATTGATTATGTTACATTTCGCTAGTTTCCATCTTGCTAGTAGACATGCTCTGAGATTTTCTCCCTTTCTGGCTTTGAAGAAAAACGTGACCATGTTGTCAGGCCCACATGTCACATGCAGGTGGCCTCTAGCCAAAAGCTGGGCCCTCAGTTCTAAAACTGCAAGGAAATGAATTCTGTGAACACTGGACTAAGCTAATAAGTGGACCCTTCCCCAGCTGAGCCTCCAGGTGAAAACACAGTCCTAGCCAACACTTGGATTGAAGCCTTTAGACAACCCAGGTAAGCTATGTTTGGACTTGTAACCCACAGGATATGTGAGACAATACATGTGTTTTGTTCTAAGCTCCTACATTTGTGATAATCTGTTATGAAATAATGTGTGACTAATGTAAGACCCAACTTCAACTTTGCATTTATTGGTTCATAAGTTTTGAGAACTTCCATACTTTTCCTTCTCCATTTCTCAATGTTGAGTTAAAAAAGATGATATAATATTCTTTTAAAAATTCTTTGTTTTTCTACTTAAGGTCTTACTTCTCCCCAAACTTCACAACAGTGATGTAATAGTTATTGTCTTTGCAATGAAATAACTGCTGATGAGTTGTATAATATATATTTGTCATGAACATAGAAACCAGTTGAAAATCTGGAACTTAGTACAACCCTTTGGTGAAATGACCAAAATTTCTTCATATCCTTTCTTGCCTAAGCAAGAATTGTTCATCTTCCTCTGCCATGCCTATGTTTGAACAAAGAGCCACAGCCTGGCTTTAGTATTTTCAAATTGCTACATCATGGGTAAATATGAAATGTTGCAGTCATAGAATCATAGAAGAAAATTAACTTATGAATAAATCATTTTTTTAAATTTTACTTTTATTGCTACTGAAAATAGTTTAAAATTCTAAATAAAATCAATATATATTAATGTTAGATATGAGCCCGTGTCTGAAATGGAGTTCCTTTAGGTTACAGACACCTGAACTTTGTCATATTTCAGGTCTGGCCTTAGATGAACCAAAGCTTCTAAACAGCAGTTCTTGAAAATCGAATTTTTCTCCTCTTTAACCATGTTTATCTTTATTGAATGCAAGCCCCAAGGACATTAGGTAGAGTTCTGGAGGGAAGTATTGACTCATTCCAGACTTTGCTGTGGTCTTTCCATGGGTTGATGTATCTGTGCCCCAGGTGCACAGTTGAGTTAATTACACCCATCCATTCATGGCTACCCATCATCATTTGACCATGTAAAGCCCCTTCTTGTTTGAATCATTTTTACCTCTTATTTTCATTCTCCTCTTCTATTCTGCCTTCCTTCCCACACACAACCATCCCATTGTGTTTGATGTGTATTAAATCACAGACTCAGTATGTTTCTTCCCTTTTACACTCAAACAGTACCACCACAAACAGTGGTACTGTGGTAAGTTTGCACACTTACTTCCTTTATGAACCTGTTTAAGAATCTCAGTGGTATATATTCTCAGTTACACTGTACTTATATATAATTTCTTGTGTATTACTGAACACTCTGCAGAATGATGATCAGTCCACCCTCGCACCAAAGAGTATGAGGGCCTCATCACCCTCACACTCCTTCTTGTACTTGGCGTTATCTGCTTTCCAACTGTTCTCATTCTGATAGCTTTAAAGGGATCTCACTGTTTTAAGATGCACGTATCTAATGGC